>NC_134012.1:68242258-68580779 GCF_047716275.1 Strix uralensis
AAATCCATACAGTAAATACAGAAGTTTATGAATGCTTTGCACTGTCTGTGAGGCTGTTTTTAAATATTGGAATAATTTTAAATGCCTTGTTTTTAGTTGAGTACAAATGGGTTTTTTTCCCAGTCACTCAGTAGACTCGTAAACCTGACTGAATTCACAAGATTATTCCTCTGCTGTCGTTCTTATTTCTTATACCTTTGGGATCCAAAGTAGGGCAGTAGTCTGTTCATGCAACCGTTGAGGTGGTCTCCTGACTAAATAGGAGGAGCATCCTGTTTAGGAAGACAATACAAGAAATTACTGTAAATGTAGGTTTGTGCTAGCAAAATCTGGTTTTATTATTTGTAGAAGAAAGTAGCTAGAACAAAATGTGTTCTTATAAGTAAATGCTTTATAGTAGCTTTACTGATGAGCTAAGTAGCTTCTTATCCTCTGGACATTTCAGTAGTAGGCAGAATATATGCAATTAATCTGTTGCTGATCACGGAGTTTGATAAAGGGTAGTAAAACCTGTTGCACTGGGCAGTTTGTTGCTTCATTAGCCGGTTTATTGTCTGATACAACTGCATTGTCCTCACCTGACTTTGAGCAGTGTCTGTATGGCAGTATAATGTGTGGTAAATATGTTTTCAAGGGCAGTGGGAGGGAAAACTCAGGAATATTAAGCCTAAATTCTAAACAGACATGTTTAGACTAGCATGTCCTCCCTCAGGGAGGAGGAGGAGAGCAAAGCCCTTTGGACTGTGAAAGCCTTTGCCTTGTCTAAACGATGACTTTTCTCAAAGTCTGGGAGAAACCTGTTAGTCGATCACAGAAGAGATGGAGATTGGTAGAGGATTACAAGGTAGATTAAAAAAAACACTCTGCTTGAAGTTTCTTCTTGAAAAGAGAAAAACAATTCAGATGTAGGTTGGTTCATAGTGAAGGTCTTTTGGAGTTAATCTTGGGATCCGTCTCTTCCTATTTGTTTTATTAATTTGATAAGAATTTGATGATTTTGAGTACAAATTGATGGAAACATGATGGAATTGAAGAATGCAAAGTTTAATGTTTGTACTTGGCTGCTTGATTGAGGGTGAGTCTTTTGGAAATGGCTGTCCAGTAAACAGCATAGATTAATGAGTTGGATTCACTGCAAGATGAAACCCTGAAGCTCACAGATCCTGGAATTTGCAGTGAGAGAAGTGATGCCACTCTACTACATGTGTGCTGGTCACCTGTTCCCAGGTGTAATGAATTTCCACCAGAGCAGGTGGAAGAAAGAAAGGGTGACTAGGAAGGTATGGAAGACTGAGACTTCCATGTGAAAGGAGACTAAAGAGCCCTGGCTAGCTTAGCTCACAAGCTGGGAGAAAGATTTAATAATACTGTATAGATACAGTGGTAAGCACCATGACAGGTGGGAAGGCTGTTCATGCTTGAATTATAACATCAGCATAAGAACAAGTGAGTATTAATAGTCTATGAATTAATTTAGGCTGGAAATTAGGAAAAGGCTTCCAACATCAGAATAAACATTGTAGCAGCCTTGTGGTAGAAGAAATAGCAAATGACCTAACTTGTCTATAGGTGCAGGTGGATCAGATACCTGATGGAGATTGTGGTGTGGAAGGCGGGTTAGTGGCTTGATGTCAGAAGGGGTCCTTTTCAGTTTTATATTCAATTTCTCACAGATCTCAAGAAATTCAGAAGTTTATCTTGCCTGTGTTGTACAGCCTGTGCAATTATAAATTCAAATTGATGGAAGTATACTGTTGGCTGTTTTGTTAGGAATTATGAACGGTGTCTTTGAATCAGCTGGGTTTTTTTTTTCCTCTTTTAACGTAGTGTATAAGGAAAGAGAAATGGAAATTGATGTGTGAGAGGGAATGTAGGGAGTTTGCTCAATGTACTGAACTGTGGGAACTACTTGTCTAAGTGTAACCCAGCTTGCCCTGCTTGCTTAGCTGACTAAAATAACTGTAGGGACCAACTGGGCAGCTTAGTACTAGCAGTTTCATGTAGCCTGTTTTTAGGGTGCCCAGCTAGGATGTAGTTAGGGGCTGGTATTTCTTTGGAAGACTTCAGTTTTTCAGTTAGGAGTCAATCAACTCTGACTCTTAATTAAACAGATTGCATGGCATCTGTTCTTCAGGGCATTGTGTTCAGTACAGTCTCTGAATAGTAGGGAGAATTTCACATCTAAATTCACAGAATCATTCAGGTCGGAAAAGACCCTTGGGATCATCCAGTCCAACCATCAGCCCTACTCTACAAAGTTCTCCCCTACACCATATCCACCAACATCTCATCTAAACCACCCTTAAACACATCCAGGGATGGTGACTCCACCACCTCCCTGGGCAGCCTATTCCACTGTCTAACCACTCTTTCTGTGAAAAAATTTTTCCTAATGTCCAGTCTAAACCTCCCCTGTTGCAGTTTAAAGCCGTTCCCCCTTGTTCTGTCACTAATTACCTGTGAGAAGAGACCAGCACCAACCTCTCTACAGTGTCCTTTCAGGTAGCTGTAGAGAGTGATGAGGTCTCCCCTTAGCCTTCTCTTCCTCAAGCTAAACAGTCCCAGCTCCTTCAATCACTCCTCATAGGATTTGTTCTCCAGACCCTTCACCATCTTCGTTGCCCTCCTCTGCACTCGCTCCAGCACCTCGATATCTCTCTCGTATTGAGGTGCCCAAAACTGGACACAATACTCCAGGTGTGGCCTCACCAGTGCAGAGTACGGGGGGACTATCACCTCCCTACTTCTGCTGGTCACACTATTTCTAATAGAAGCCAGGATGCCGTTGGCTTTCTTGGCCACCTGGGCACACTGCTGGCTCATGTTCAGTTGCTTGTCAATTAGAACCCCCAGATCCTTCTCTTCCACACAGCTCTCCAGCCACACCTCCCCAAGCCTGTAGCAATGCATGGGGTTGTTGTGGCCCAAGTGCAGGACCTGGCACTTGCCCTTGTTGAAGCTCATCCCGTTGACAGTGGCCCACCGATCCAATCTATCCAAGTCTCTCTGTAGAGCCTCCCTATCCTCATGGAGATCGACACTCCCGCTTAACTTGGTGTCATCTGCGAACTTACTGATGATACACTCTATGTCCTTATCAAGATCATCAATAAAGATGTTAAACAGAAATGGTCCCAACACCGAGCCCTGAGGAACACCACTTGTGACTGGCCACCAGCTGGATTTAACTCCATTGACCACCACTCTCTGGGACCGTCCATCCAGCCAGTGCTTGACCCAGCAGAACATTCGCTCATCCAGGCCATGAGCAGCCAGTTTTTCCATGAGAATTCTATGGGGAATTATGTCGAGTGCTTTTCGAAAATCCAAGTAGACAATATCCACAGCTTTTCCCTCGTCCAGTAGTTGGGTCATCTTGTCATAGAAGGAGATCAGGTTTGTCAGGCAGGACCTGCCTTTCATAAACCCACGCTGACTAGGCCTGAGCCCCCGGTCGTCCATTATATGACTTGTAATGGCACTCAAGATGATCTGCTCCATGACCTTCCCTGGTACTAAGGTCAGACTGACAGGTCTATAGTTTCCTGGATACTCCTTTCTGCTTCTCGTGTAGATGGGATGGGTGCTACATCTTGGGTAGTACAAGTAGATGGGTGGTACAAAGAAATACATTACATACCCCTGTACTCGGCACTGGTGAGGCCACACCTCGATGACTGTGTTCAGTTTTGGGCCCCTCACTACAAAAAGGACATTGAATTACTCGAGCGTGTCCAAAGAAGGTCAACGAAGCTGGTGAAGGGTCTGGAGCACAGGTCGTACGAGGAGCAGCTGAGGGAACTGGGGATGTTTAGTGTGGAGAAGAGGAGGCTGAGGGGAGACCTCATCGCCCTCTACAACTACTTGAAAGGAGGTTGCAGAGAACTGGGGATGAGTCTCTTTAACCAAGTAACAAGCGATAGGACAAGAGGGAATGGCCTCAAGCTGCACCATGGAAGGTTTAGACTGGATATGAGGAAGCATTTCTTTACAGAATGGGTTGTTAGGCGTTGGAATGGGCTGCTGAGGGAGGTGGTGGAGTCCCCATCCCTGGAGGTGTTTAAGAGTCGGGTTGACATAGCGCTTAGGGATCTGGTGTATTTGGGAACTGTCAGTGTTAGGTTAATGGTTGGACTAGGTGATCTTCAAGGTCTTTTCCAACCTAGATGATTCTGTGATTCTGTGGTTTGCTACCCTCTGTCCAATGAGACCTCCCAGTTAATCATGACTTCAGGTAAATCATGGAAAGCGTCTTGGCGAGCACATCTGCCAACTCTTTCAGCACCCTTGGGTGTAACCCATCCAGTTCCGTAGACTTGTGTGCATCCAAGTGGTGTAGCAGGTCTCTGACCACTTCCTCTTTAATTGTAATGACAATTCATAGGGGGCAGAAGAAAATCGTCTTGTAGGTTAGGCACTGTAGTGTTTAAGTGTGCAATTCTAAATCTTTAGGGTAAGTCTTTGCAGATGATTTGATGCTGCTCTTAAGGGTATTGTCATAAAGTGTAAGTTCCCTTTATTCTGCTGCAAAATTTATTAGAGCAGAAGAAAAATGGGAATCTCTAAGGACTGAAATGTATTTTGAATTCTGATCAGGTGGAATAAAGCTAGGTGGCCTGAAGGTTTGGTTTATGGGTCTGTATTTCTGAGGAAAAATATGTCATAATGTTATGGATGCAGAGGTTGACTGTATATGTTAAACCTGCTTTCTGAGTTTGACAGATCAGTGTGCTGGGTGTGTTTTACTGAAATGAATTTTCACTTAATAACCCTAAATTGATGGTGATGCTGAGTCCAGATTTTTTTGCAACCTAATTTGCTAGAGGCAAAGTCTGGGTTGTTGCTCTTTTCAGCAGTTTACTGTACCACTAGCTGGAAAATGCAGCTGCCTTTCTGAAGAGCAGTGAGAGGGCTTTTTTTTTTTGGTCTCCCTGAAAAAGTAGCATTTACAGTTTAAATCTAAATGAAGGTGGTTCAGACTACTGTGTCCCACACACAGGTTGTTTAGAAAGAGCTCATGTATTCTTCTCTGTTGGCAGAATTAAGGGAATGAGTATCTTCTCATTAGTGGGTGCTAAGTCTTCCATCACTCCAGTTAGAATTGCAAGAGGAAATTTATGCCACTAGCATGTTACTGTTAAATTGGATGTATCTGATGTTATTTATTCCTTTTTTATTCTGAGAATTAGTATTGTATCCTCTGCAAATGAAGTGTTTCTAGGTGGTGATGAAAGCCAAAAGAACAGGCAGGCACTGTTTATAAAAACTTTTTTTAGCCTGTGTGTTTCTTGAACTTCTGCCTCTAACAGGAGAATGCTGACATCTGCAGCTGACTGCATTATCTTGCAGATTCAAGCTATAGTACTTAAATTTGCTCCTTAGAGTAGGTATGGTCACTTAAGTGAATTCATTTGAGATATGACAGATTCCCTTATGTAAATTACTGTTCTGTATAAAACATTTAAACAGTGTTCCGAAATGTATTTTATGGAAGTTACTTGACCATTTAATGTATTTTCAAATTTATAGGAACAACTTGAACCACATTATGGAGTTTTTAATTAATAATTTGGAGCTCATGATGTTTAACGTCTTTGTTGGCGACTTGGCAGTGGGGTTAAGTGCACCCTCAGAAAGTTTACGGATGATACCAAGCTGTGTGGTGTGGTCGACACACTGGAGGGAAGGGATGTGCCATCCAGCTGGACCTGGACAGGCAGGAGAGGTGGGGCTGTGCAAACCTCATGAAGTTCAACAAGGTCCTGCACATGGGTCAAGGTGATCCTGAGTACAAATACAGGCTGGGCAATGAGTAAATTGAGAGCAACCCTGCAGAGGACTTGGGGATATTAGTGGATGGAAAACTGACTATGAGCCAGCAATGTGTGCTCACAGCCCAGAAAGCCAACCGTATCCTGGGCTGCATCAACAGAAGTGTAGCTTGCAGGTTAAGGGAAGTGATTCTGTCCCTTTATTTCCCTCTCATGAGACCCCACCTGGAGTACTGTGTTCAGCTCCAACATAAGAAGGACATTGACCTGCTCAGGTGAGTCCAGAGGAGGCCATGAAGATGATCAGAGGGCTGGAGCATCTCCCCTATGAGGACAGGCTGAGACAGTTGGGGTTGATGAGCCTGGAGAAGAGAAGGCTCTGGGAGACCTTCTGGCAGCCTTCCAGTGCTTAAAGGGGACCTAAAGGAAAGATGGGGAGGAACTCTTTATCAGAGGGTGTAGTGATAGGACAAGGAGTAACGGTTTTAAACTGAAAGAGGGTAGATTTAGTTTAGACATAAGGCAGAAATTCTTCACTATGGGGGTGGTGAGACACTGAAGCAGGTTACCCAGAGAAGTTGTGGCTGCCCCCTCCCTCCCTGGAAGTGTTCAGGGCTGGATTGGATGGGGCTTTAGGCAACCTGATCTAGTGGAAGGTGTCCCTGCCCATGGCAAGAGGGGGTTGGAACTAGATGATCTTTAAGGTCCTTTCTAATCCAAACTGTTCTATGATTCTAGTGTTAAGTTACTGTCAGTCACCATAACATATAGATATCTTTGGCAAAAGTTCATAGTAGAGAGAATAGTAGAGTTCATTTAAATAAGGCCTCAGTTAATGATCTTTGCGTTTACAAGTGGCAGTGTGTCTATGGATACAGTTAGCAAAATATGGTAAATTACCTGAGCTATGTTAAGCTTAAATTTGTTTTAGATTTTTGTAAACTGTTAGCTGGAGAAATGTATCTGAGAACTAAAGTAACTTGTGTTTGACTTCAGTATGTGATCTGTTCTTAAACGGCTTGACATATATGGCAAGTACAGAGAATAAAGACCAGTACTGAAAACTGTAATGGCCTTCTCTGTTCAGCGTTTTTGTTTTTTTCAAATTCCTTTAAGCAGCTAGTCATGGCCACTGTATTGGCAGGGTTTGGCCAAAGATTGCCTCTGTTCTTTGAGGAGCAAATGTGTAGTTCATTCCTATGTTCAGTACCACTGTAACTGCATGAGCTTCAATAAGGCCAAATGCCGGGTGCTGCACTTGGGCCACAACAACCCCCAGCAGCGCTACAGGCTTGGGGAGGAGTGGCTGGAGAGCTGCCAGTCAGAGAGGGACCTGGGGGTGTTGATTGACAGCCGGCTGAACATGAGCCAGCAGTGTGCCCAGGTGGCCAGGAAGGCCAATGGCATCCTGGCTTGTATCAGAAATAGCGTGGCCAGCAGGGACAGGGAAGTGATCTTACCCCTGTACTCGGCACTGGTGAGGCCACACCTCGATGACTGTGTTCAGTTTTGGGCCCCTCACTACAAAAAGGACATTGAATTACTCGAGCGTGTCCAAAGAAGATCACCAAAGCTGGTGAAGGGTCTGGAGCACATGTACGAGGAATAGCTGAGGGAACTGGGGTTGTTTAGTGTGGAGAAGAGGAGGCTGAGGGGAGACCTCATTGCCCTCTACAACTACCTGACAGGAGGTTGCAGAGAGCTGGGGATGAGTCTCTTTAACCAAGTAACAAGCGATAGGACAAGAGGGAATGGCCTCAAGCTGCACCATGGAAGGTTTAGACTGGATATGAGGAAGCATTTCTTTACAGAACGGGTTATTAGGTGTTGGAATGGGCTGCTGAGGGAGGTGGTGGAGTCCCCATCCCTGGAGGTGTTTAAGAGCCGGGCTGACATAGCGCTGAGGGATCTGGTGTATTTGGGAACTGTCAGTGTTGGGTTGATGGTTGGACTAGATGATCTTCAAGGTCCTTTCCAACCTAGATGATTCTGTGATTCTGTAGTTTGTGACACCTGGCTGTGGAGGCCCTCTAGGGGTGCCTGCAACCAAGCTTGCACAGCTGGAGTCACCATGCTCCAAGAAAAGGCAGCTGGCACCACCAACCCAGCACACTGTTCCTCCTGACTGCTCGCAGCCCTGCTCCTGTCAGAAAGCAAAGGGGAGGCAGAGATGACTGCTTTCATGTAACTTTGTGGTGTTATTTGCATTAATAAGAACTACTTCAGCAAGGCAATAAATACCAAGCTGCTTCACATGAATCCAGTTATTGCACAGTAATTAATGTATGTGTTTAGCTTGTCTGGACCCAAACCACAACATTAATAAAAGTGATGTCAGGAATGTGATCCAAAGTGAGCTTTTGGGCTGTGGAAGGGGGTTCTACAGCTGAAGTGTGGTCTCTTGAATGTCCATGACTGCCTATGGCTGCCAAGTTAGTTTTCCTGGGTGTAATCTTGTGGAACCTGAGGGTTCATACTCGGGATATGGGTCTAGCAGGCGGTGCTCCTACTGGGGCTTGTGTGTTAATAATGTATGTAGGGTAACAGTAACTTACAGGTAAGTTAACATTATCTCTATATAGGCCAGCGGAAGCTTCATGTAGTAGAAGCTGAATTCAGTCTCACTAGAGGAATCTGTAAACCTCATGATGTTGTAATGGGACTTACCTTTGCATCTTGGGCACTGACTTTTTTGAGGAATGGATATCTTAAGGATCCATAAGGACATTAAGTATTTGGCATTGTTACTGTGGAAATGAGTAATGATACCCCTTTGATACCTCAACTGCCTGACCTCTTAGAAGGAGCATTCGTAGTAGAACTGCAGGTATCACTTTGATTAGCACTGACTGCAACTCAGGTGGATCACTGATTACAATCCTCGACCAACAGAGATAAACTTTGTCCCATACGTGGTCATACCAAAGAATTGGAAAGTCAAGGAGTGGTTGCATGAATTCATTCACCCTTCAACAACCATGTCACCTTGTGTGAAAACCCAGTGGGGATTGGAAGTTAACTGTTTACTATTGAGGTTTGAATATGAGGTAATCACCCTACAGTGCACGTGTACCAGGTGTGCTAGAACTGCAGTATAAACTTGACGCTGAGGGGAGCTGCTCTGGACCTGACCTGGTCTGATCTGCAGCGGAGTGGCAGCTCTTGATGTGCAGCAGGATTTCCTGAGTCGGGGAAATGCCAGGGCAGCAGAGAGACCTTTCAGGAGCTGGCAGCTCTCACAGGAGACTGGCTGCATTGCCAGAGCAATGGCAGCCCCACTGCCCCCGCCCCCCCCCGCCCCTATAAAAAGCAGCTGAGGGAGTGGGCATGACGAGGAGCACTGTGACCAGAGTGGGCAAACAGAGCATGGTGTGTCAGTTTGCATGGCAGTTCATGCAGAAGGGCGCCCAGAAAGGGTGTCGTCACCCTACAAGCTCAAGATGTGAGTTGAGTTCATGGTCATCATCATCTCAGAAGGAGCTTAGCAATGGTATCCACCAGCAGAAAGCGAAGTCCTCTCCACTCACCGGAATGGATGTGGCAACCCAGACAGAGCTCCCACAAAAACATGCAGCCATCCATGTCTCAGGCTGTGGGTTGTGCCAGCGGCTTTCACTAGTAATGGATGACAGTAGTAAGAACAGCTGTGTGATATGTGACCGAGTGGATGATCTGCTCAGCCCGGTGGCAGAGCTACAAGAGGAAGTAGAAAGATTTAAGGAGCATCTGTGAGTCTGAGATGGAGGTAGACTAGTGGAAGCATGCTTTGCCCTCCCCGAGACAGAAACAGGAACAGCCACCAGAAAAAAAAAAAACAAAAAACGAAGGGGATCCTGTATCTTCCCCTCAACAGGCAGAAGGCAGTAGCTTAAAGGAAAGGAGAGAATGTAAGCAAGTCCACGCTTGGGATGGCAAGCAAATCCCCTCCTTGCCTATGTCGCCTTCCCAGGTGCCTGTATACAACAGATATGAGGCTCTGATGTAGAAGGTCAGTCAGTGGATGATATTGGATGGTGGTCCATCTACACGAGAGGTGTTGCCAAAGTCAGAAGTGCATACCCTTGTATCACGACCACCCCTGTGAGGAAGAAAAGACGAGTTATAGTTGTAGGTGACTCCCTGCTGAGCGGAAGAGAGAGTCCAATATGCCAGACAGATCCTCCTCTTGGGGAAGTCTGCTGCCTCACTGGGGCCTGGGTTAAGGACTTCCCTAGGAAGCTTCCTAGCCTCGTACAGCCCTCAGACTATTACACGTTATTGCTCTTCGATGCGGGTGGTGATGAAGCCACAACATGTAGTCCAAGGGCAATCAAAAGAGGCTTCAGGGCCTTAGGACGGTTGGTAAGGGAATCTGGAGCACAGATAACTTTTTCCTCTGTCCTTCCAGTTGCAGACAGTGACACTGGAAGAAATAGACAGACCCAGTCTATTAATACATGGCTCCATGGCTGATGTCACTGCTACAACTTCATTTTTTTTGGTAATGGGATGGTCTATACAGTACCAGGCCTGCTGGTGTTGGATGGGATTCATGTTTCTCAAAGAGGGAAGAGAGTCTTTGCTCACAAGCTAGTGGAGCTCATTGATGGAGCTTTAAACTAGACTTGAAGGGGGAGGGGGATAATACCAGGCTTGCTTGTGACGACATGCCAAGGTTAGAGGGACATGGTGCCAGTGAGGACCCTCAGTGTGTTGCTCTGAGACATGCTGGGTACACTGCAGCACACTTGAAGTCTTACAAAGGTGAGCCAGGGGCTCCTGAGGTAATCGGAAACAACAGGGAAACACTGGTGAAATATGTCAAAGGAATTAAGGTGTGTTCCTCTAAGAAGATGACATGGCCAACAGCCCAGCTGAAGTGCCTCTACACCAATGTGCACAGCATGGGCAACAAACAGGAGGAATTGGAAGCTACCATGCTGCTAGAAAGCTATGACCTAGATGCCATTACTTGATGGGACAAATCCCATGACTGTAGTGAAGCTGTTGATGGCTACAGGCTTTTCAGAAGGGACAGATGAGGAAGGAGGTGCAGAGGGGTTGCCCTCTATGTCAAGAAGTACATAGATTGTGAAGAGCTGTCTCTGAAGAATAGCCACAAGCAAGTTGAAACCTTTGGGTGGGAATTAAAGACTGAAGTAACAAAGGCAACCTTGTGGTTGGTGTTTACTACAGACTGCCCAATCAAGGGGAGCCTACTGACAAAGCCTTCTTACTCCAGCTACAGGAGGCATCACGCTCACGGACTCTTGTCTTGCTGGGGGACTTCAACCACCCTGACATCTGCTGGAAAAGTAGCATGGCGTGCCATAAGCAATTCAGGTAATAGACAGCCCTACCAGAGGGTATGTGATACTGGACCTGATGGTCACCAAGGCAAGTGAGCTAATTGGTGACATCAAGATTGAAGGCAGTCTGGGCTGCAGTGATCCTGCACTGGTGGAGTTTGCAATCCTGAGGGATAAAAGTCAGGAATTCTAGGAAAGCAATATTGCAGCTCTTCAAGGAGTTAGTCAATAGGACCTGCTGGGAAACTGCCCTCAGGGACAAGGGAGCAGAAGAGGGCTGGCAGATCTTTAAGGATGCTTTCCATAGAGCACAAGAGCTCTCAATCCCCAGGTGTAAGAAATGAGGAAAGGAAGGCAAGAGGAGGGCATGGATGAGGGAGGACCTGCTGGACAAACTAAAGGGCAAGAAGGAAATGCACAGGCAGTGGAAGCAGGGACAAGTATCCTGGGAAGAGTATGGGGATGCTGCCCAGTTGTGTGGGGATGGGGTCAGGAAGGCGCAGTTGTGGCTGGAGCTGAACTTAGCAAGAGATGCAAAGAATTAGAAGGGCTTCTATATCAGCTGGAAAAGGAAGGTCAAAGAAAGTGTACCCCCCACTGATGAACACAACTGGCAAACTGGTAACAACAGATGAGGAAAAGGCTGAGAGGTACTCAACTTTTTTGCCTCAGTCTTCACTGGCAATCTCTCTTCCCACACCTCTCGAGTGGATGACTGCAAGATGGGGGATGGGGGAGCAAAGTCCCTCCCCCTGTAAGAGCAGATCAGGTTTGTGACAACCTCAGGAACCTGAACATACGTAAGTCTAAGGAACCTGACGAGATGTATCCCAGAGTCCTGAGGAAATTGGCTGACATAGTTGTCAAGCCACTCTCCATGATATGTAAAAAGTCATGGCAGTTAGGTGGAGTCCCTGGTGACTGGCAAAAGGGAAACATACCACCCATTTTAAAAAAGGGTAGAAAGGAGAGGACCCTGGGAACTACTGACCTGTCAGCCTCACCCTTGTGCCTGGGAAGATCACGGAAAAGATCCTCCTAGAAGCTATGCTAAGGCACGTGGAGGACAGGGAGGTGATTCGAGATAACCATCACAGCTTCACCAAGGGCAGGTCTTGCCTGATCAACCTAGTGGCCTTCTGTAATGAAGTGACTACATCAGTGAACAAGGGAAGAGCTACAGACATCATCTGTCTGGACTTCTGTAAGGCCTTTGACACATCAGTCTCTTAATTGGAGATACAGATTTGATGGGTGCGCTTTTTAGTAGATAGGGAATTGGCTGGATGGTCACACCCAGAGTGTAGTGGTCAATGCTTCAATGTCCAGATGGAGATCAGTGACAGGTCAGTGATGAGTGGTGTCCCTTGGGGATCCATATTGTGACTGGTACTGTTTAATATCTTCATAAACAACATAGGCGGTGGGATTGAGTGCACCCTCAGCAAGTTTGCAGACAACACCAAGCCGAGTGGTGCAGTTGACACACCTGAGGGATGGGATGCCATCCAGAGGGACCTGGACAAGCTCGAGAAGCAGACCCCTGTGAACATCATGAAGTTCAACAAGGCGAAGTGCAAGGTCCTGCACCTGGATCAGTATCAGTACAGGCTGAGGGATGAAGGGATTGAGTGCAGCCCTGTGGAGAAGGACTTGGGCATACTGGTGGATGAAAGGCTGGACATGAGCCAGTAATGTGCGCTTGCAGCCCAGAAGGCCAACTGTATCGTGGGCTGCATAACAAGAAGCATAGCCAGCAGGTTGAGGAAGGTGATTCTGCCCTTCTTACTCTGCTCTGGTGAGAGCCCACTTGGAGTGCTGTGTCCAGCTCTGGAGTCCTCAGCACAGGAAAGACATGGACCTGTTGGCGTGGGTCCAGAGGAGGGACAGAGTAATGATTGGAGGGATGGAACACTTCTCGTGGAAGGAAAGGCAGAGGGTTGGAGTTGTTCAGCCTCGAGAAAAGAAGGCTCCAGGGATACCTCATTGTAGCCTTTCAATAGTTAAAGGGGGCTTATAAGAAGGATGGGGACAGACTTTTTAGGATAGGACAAGGGGTAATGGTTTTAAGCTAAAAAAGGGTAGATTCAGGCTAGATGTAAGGAAGAAGTTTTTTACAATGAGGGTGGTGAAATACTGGAACAGGTTGCCCACAGAGGTAGTAGATGTCCCATCTCTGGAAACATTCAAGATCAGGTTGGACGGGGCTTTGAGCAACCTGATCTAGTTGAAGATGTCCCTGCTCATTGCAGGGGGGATTGGACTAGATGACCATGAAAGGTCCCTTCCAGTCCAAACTCTTCTATGAATACTGCTTGTGTTTAACCATCATCATAACATTTTTTTCTCAATTCCCTTGGCCCCAAAGTGTAAACTGCAGTTTGCCAATGTCTGGAGAGGAGTGCCACCTGCCAAAGGGATGAAAGCATAGCCCTGTCATTTGTTTCAGACTTATACATCAGGTTTTGGAAGAGGGCAGTACATCACTCCCATTGTAGTATGGGGAAGCACTGCCCATGAGCTGGACAGCAAAGGCAAATGGATCATTGGAATTTTACCATCAATATTTTACTACAGTAAATATCTTAACTTTTTCGCATGGATCCAATTATTGTGTAGTAATTAACACATACATTTAGTGTGTCCTGACCTAAACTATCACATTTAGCTGTTCATACATTTTTATTTGAGAGAACAGGTTTTGGGTTTGTTACTTGTGGGAAAAACACTGTAGTCTGGAAAAGAACTCAAACAGTAAAACATGAGGAAGACAAAGCAGACATTTGAAACCAGTAGCTTGATTTGAGTGCAGTGGGCATGAAACAAGCCTTAATTTTCTCCCCCAAAATAGATTATACCAGCTGATCACATTAGAGATATTTGTTAGAAATCCATAACAAATACAGTCACTGTGAATGAAAGAGGAAGCTTTGAGACATCCATCTTTTGAGTGATGAGTACAAGCGCATAAATATATTAACAGGTAAGCAATGTGTTTAAAAAGTAGGCATTTGAAAACATAGCAGGCTTTTAACACGATTCAGGGGTTTAATTTGCCCTGGTGGGTGCAGGACACTTAACTGGAGTTGCCTGAAGTATCTAGTATTTTGAAATTCAGAAGAAACTGCTTGATGGCTTATCTGTGCCCAGAAGGGCCTGTTTGGTTGTGAGTGGCTTGCAGCCTTAAATAATAACTGGGGAGGAATTCACAAATTAGATTCTTAGTTTTCAAGGAAATACTCTTTTAAAATAAATGTAAATCCAGGGATAGAACAGACTTTCATAAAGTAAGTGCATGTGAATTGTGATCCTATCAGCAAATTGTTACTAAAATGAGTGATGGTTTGACCCTGCCTGAAGACTTATGGATGGCAGTGAGCTGCTGTTTTGCCATGGAAAAGCAGCTGGTTGGCTGGAGACTGACTGATTCTGAAGCTTTTAGCAGGGGCTGGCATGGCATGTTTATTTTAATACCAAAAGCATCCTTTTTCCATCTGCTAAGGAAAAAGAAGAGTTGGCTTCCTATTTAGGAGTAGCCCTGTAGACAGAAGTCATTGTGTTCTGTATCCTTTTGTGGTTAGTGATTTAACCACCTACATCCGATATAAACTTAGAGAAGAGGTTTGGTTCTGCAGGCCTCCTCTGCTGGGTCATGAAGCCTGGTGAAACAAACACTCCTTTTTATGTATACTGCTGAAAAGATGCAATGCCATTGTGAGTGTATCATGGTTTGAACTCAGCTGGTAGCCAACACGCAGCCAGTCACTTACCTCCCCCCCCCCCCCCCCCCAGTAAAATAGGGGAGCGACAAAAAGGCAGCAGGTTGAATTAAAAAAAAAAAAAAAAAAAACAAAAAAACCCCAACAGTTTAGTGTTGGTAACAAAACAACAGTAACAGTGGAAGTCCAGATGGGTAGTACACAATGTGGCTGCTCACCACCCACTGACCAGTATGCTGGCTGCCCCCAGGATCGATCCCAACTAATGCCACATGATATGGAATACTCCAGTGGCCAATCTAGGCCCGGCCCTCCAGCTGTGCTCCCTCCCAGCTCAAGGAAAGTTAATTCTGTCCTGGCCAAAATCAGGACAGAGTGTCAGTTTGGTTTATCCAAACTGAAAGGATGAGCCTATTAAAAAGATTGATAAAGAAACACAGAAATAAAATCTGAGAGGAAGAGGGAGAAGCAAGGGGACAATGAAGGAAAAGTGGAAAGGTAACACAAAGGTCTAAGACATGATTAACAGAAGAATAAAGTGAAGCCAGGAAGCATGAGAAGTGGGTGACAGGAATCACAAAGCTCAGTAAATATATACCATTTAGTACCTGAAGATACCGTTTCAGTATATTTACTACTCACGCAACCCTAACAGTGAACTACAGCTTTGAAAATTAACAAAAAATGGTAATACTACAGCTACCTATGGCACACATTATTGCTAGTCCTATTAAGCTGTCAAGATAAATGCATTGTCATGTGCTTAGCTGTTTAATAGCTAGGTATATGCATCTTGATTTCAGCGTTTCATGAATTCTCAGGGAAAAAAAACTTTAGAAGATGGAGTTGGTTTGTAGTAGTAAGTTCATAACAGATTGGTGTCTTTGCCTTACATATATTGGGAGTGTGTCAGGAAGCAAGAAGAATGGATGTTTGTATACAGGCAGTTTGTCTTAAAATAGGATTTCAGATGTATCAGTACAGAAGAGCTTCTACAGGGACATCCTGTATCTCCTCAGGATAGTGTTATGCAGTCTTTCCAGAGAATACGGGCATTCTGATACATGACAACTAACACAGTGTCATTTGATCTATTGTATGTGGTGCTCTGAAAGTGTGGACTGTATGTCAGTGGTCTGCGTAAGCAAGTAAATAAGGTAAAATGCTTTCATGTGTAGGCTTAAAATTGCTATGCAAAGCTCCAGAAATTACAGGGGAGGGAAAGGAGTTGAAAACTACTTGTTTAAAATGAACTGGACAGTTTGCACAAGTATTGCATATCGAGGCTTTGAGTCATTCCAGTGAGTTAAATCGAATGTCATGGTGACCTTACCAAAAAACCTGGCATTCCCTGAAGAGTCATTATGAAGGAAACCGTCAGCTGTGTGTAGCTATGTACCCCCTGCATTCAGAGAAAGAGAAGGGAGGGGAAGAAGGGAAATGGGTCAGTAGATAAAAGCATTTTTTGCCCAAATGTCTCATTTTTTCAGTGTGTTGTAATCTCGTACTTAAAGACTTCTCATGGAGAAATCACTTACCTAATTTGATTAAGGACGAGAGGTTATTTGGGAAGGGAACATGTTGCTCTGCAAGTGGTTACAATGACGTCATTGGAAGACTGGTGTACTTGACATAATCAAGATAGGACTGAAAACTTTTAGTATTTAAAACTTAGAACAAAGTGTACTTAATTAGGTTTGTATGGTGAAACTTTTTTTTTTTCATTAAGACTGTTTCTGTGCTTTAGGTGAAGGCACTGAAAGAGAAGATTGAATCAGAAAGGGGAAAAGATGTTTTTCCAGTAGCTGGCCAAAAACTAATTTATGCAGGTAATGGATATTCTGAAGATACTGTATCTGAATCTAGCTTATTTTTTATGTTTGATGTGAATGTTAAATCTTCTAAGGATTGTAAGTACTGAAATGCAAACAGGTTATAAACCAAAAACCAAACAGAAAAACAAATCAACAGGGGAGACTCTTGGAAACAAAGGGAACTTTTAACTTTGAATCAGAATTTTTCAGGTTATAATACGTGTGTGTCTTGTTATCTTTCTCTTACAGCATCATATGCTAACAGCATTAGTCCTGGACAGGGTATACTAAGTGAAGTATAAAAAGCTTTTGTTACAAGAAATAGGGATTTAAGCAGATCACATCTGATGTTCTGGGTTAATTCTTGTCTTTTGTTCAGTATATGCTGTGTATAGCTGAAGCATTCCTACATATATGTCAGAGAATTAAAAATCAGATTATTTCTTTTGTGTTGACAAAAGAAAACCCACCACCAAATCTTTGCTACACAAAGGTACTTTCAATACTTTTAAGCTCTGTCATTAGAAACATGTATTACTGCTAGCAAAAAGCAGGCTAATGTCAGATAAAGACATGAAGTTACTTTATTTGAGCTAACACAGTTTGAATTTTTTTGGCAATATTTTTTTTACTGTTTTCTACCTGACTCGTCCATACTTGCACTAATACACAGATACAGTTTTTTGTTTTCACTTCATGTCAGAACTTTAAAAGTTCTAATACTGACTCTGGTGCTTTTTCCTCTCAAACTGTGCTTGAAGGAAACTTTGGTGGTCTTTTTATTTCTTCAGTGTACTGCTTTGTAAACAGTAGTAGTTTTCCACTTCTAATAAGCTAAAGCCACTGATCACAACAAAAAGATGATAATGGCAGAGAAGTTGAGGGTCTCTCCGTGTTTATACGGACTCCTCAGGGCTATGTTTTTTAGCAAGTTTTATGTCCCTTGTACTTCAGTGAAGGGAAGGCACATCAAGAACATGAAGGTCAAAGTCATATGTATAATAAAGAAATATGAACGAGGCAGATGGCCTTGTGCAATATGTGTAATTGCATGACACTCTTAATATTATGTTCCTGTGATTAAAAAAATCAAGGGATCCTATGATGTTGGCTTGAGTATTTTTGGAAGCCAGAACTTATCTGCAGCATTGTATAACTCTCACAAGCAGTAGAAATGTAGGAAATAAGATTTAGATCCAGAGATTGACTGTATTTTTTTCTTGAACGGGAGATACAACAAGGGTGTGTTGATGACATTTTTACTTTGATTAAAATGAGCTTTAGAATTTTCATGGTTTGGTTAAGCAGAGTGATATCCCAACTGAACCTGATAAAAAGTATAGCATTTGTAATTAAAAATGCTTGCAAATTTTTTTTAAAAAAGGTTATGCTACTCAACAGTGAGGTAGTTGGGTTGTGTTGTCATCTGTATTAGGGTAAAGTCTAGAAACCCTGACAGTGGTGTGTCCTGAGAAGATAGGATGTCTGCCTATATACATTGTGCAGGCTCTTAGCCCGAAGTGCCTATAAAGCAGAAAATTGTAAGTAAACCTGTGCAGGTTCTGAGTCGGATGCTGCACCATCTGCTACAGGTATTACTACTACTACAGTACATACAATACTTTTTTGAGTATTTGACCTGCAAGACTGGTCGAACCAGTTGAAAGTAGGGCAGTGCCACCTCATTTGTGTTCCAGGTGCTGTAATGCATATGCATTGCTTGATTTCTCTGCAATCATCAGAATAAGGATGTGTCCTGCTAGTTGCAATTAAGTGATGTATTCCACTAGCACTGAGAATGGTTATGAAAATGTGTATTTTGCTCTTGAAATAGGGACGTGGTCCTTGGCACATCTTCAGAAAATGAATCAATTAAAATTGTAAAATATTTCCTGAAAATTCTGTAGTAGAAGTAGGTGCTATGAAACTGGCTGAAATACATATTTAATTTTCTGATTTGTGGTACCACCTCTAAATGATCTTATCCTAAAAAAAAAAAAATCAATGTTGTTTAATGTGTATCTGAGTTCTTGTAGACATGAGGCAAATCTACTTTGTCACAGTACAATCTCTACTTATGAAACATTGAAAGTGGTAGTATAACAAACATGTTTCTGGTTTTGTCTGATCAGTTGGGTTTTTTTTTCCTCCTTCTGTCGAGGTAGCAGGATACAGAATAGTTCTAGCTTTTTCTAATGCTTTAGCCTTCTTTTAAGAACAAATTGTTAAAGTTATAAAGTCACAAACTTACCTAATGCAGATAACTTTAGCCTGCAGCAGGAACTGTAGCTCACTACATCTCAAGGGCAAACAAGATAAGCAGGAAAGAGTTTTCCTACTGTGTCTAGAGTGTGTAAGCAGGCATAAGTTATTCAGTTAGTCTTATTGTATGCTAAAGCCTTTCCTCTACATTACTTCTATCTGTGATAAAGGTCCAATAACTCTTCTAGATTTAATACTTGTTTCAAATGATTTGAAGCATTTTCAACACTTAGGCAACAGCCTTCAAGCTAATTAGACATCATAGGAGGAGAACTGCTTGTAGTTCTACTGCCAAAACTTAATAGCTAAACACTTTTTGTAGGATTACTAATGTTTATAAATGGGCATAAAACGTGTTTTTATGGTTTTGTTTGGAAATGCGTTTATATGATGCAATCCCAAGATTATCTAATGATCTGTTAAATAACGTCTTCTTAATTTGTATCCGTTTAATTTGCCAGGTAAAATCCTTAATGATGATACTGCTCTTAAAGAATACAAAATAGATGAGAAGAACTTTGTGGTGGTTATGGTGACAAAAGTGAGTAGTCATTATTTTTAAAAAGGAAATTGCATTCATTTCATTCTTTTTTTCATTGCGATGAGTGATTGGATATACCTATCCTTAAAACCAGTGGAATTTGATCATGTGAAGGTTTTGGTCAACAGTAAAAATAAATGCTGTTGCGAGTGGATACAAAATACTGCTTCACAGTCCTAGTTTGCCTATGCTGATTGTTTTTGTTGTTCTGTGCTGAATTTTATATCAAAGAAAAAATTTGTCAGTGGCTGATTTTACTGTTCTTCCTTGTTGTCTCTCTGTGTTATTTCTCCACTGAGATATTATTAAAAGGAAGAAGGGAACCTAGATAGTTTGTTACTAAATCCTCTGTACAGAACTCTTCAGTCTTGTCATCTTGCTCTTCAAAATTCATGGCTGTTTCTTTTGTTGAGCTCAGCAGCTTAAACCAGTAGAGAAAGGATACATATGCCAATCAACAAACCCATGAGTTTTGAATGACTGCAATGGCAAATTAAAAGGAATGACTGTGACATGTATTTGAAGTGTCTTTCCTCTGAATCAGTCACCAGATTGCTTCTGGGAATCAAGCCACTGATTTTTCTAGGCATTCCAGACCCTTGGGATCTGAATAAAACTGGCTGCGTCTCTGTCTTGAGATGTGAAGTTAATTTTGGAGTTGGAGGTCCTCCTTCTGACAAATAAAACCTATCTTCACTTTTCCTTCACTTCTGTCTGGTATTGGCTCATTAGATTCTCTGTTTGAACATAACTGTTACTGCTGTCTTCGTTAACAAACAACATTCTGGTCTGTGGCTTGCCTGGAGAGGAGGCATTTATCAGTACAAGAGGACAGGTGCAGATGGGATTTCGGAATAGAGCTTTTTTTGTTTATAGCAGAAGAAACACAGACCTCCATGAAGAACTGCTAAATGCAGTATCTCCTTATATTAAATGACCTGTGTTTTGGAGCTGGGCATTTCTTCAGTGTTACGGTCCTTTTGCTAAGTCTTCAAGTTCAGTTTCCCTTTTCTTGATTCTTTTCTGGATAATACATGCCCTGTCATGTAAGCACAACCGCTAACTTTCGTTCTCAGACATGTTCCAGTGTTTTTCACTGAATGCTTCTTAAAATGATCTTTGTTTTGCCTGTTGTGTTGGAAGCTGTTCATTCCCAGCCTTTCCTTTCCTTTCAGACAAGAGGAGGAAATCCATTTTTCCTAGTTTAAGCAAGCATTGTCTGAAAAGAGATTCACCTTGAACAAGTAGTTGTGTTTTATTAAAGTTCAGCTGTTTCTCTCAGTAAAGCAGAGAGGGGGGGGTCAGCCTTGTCAGTCCTTAAGAATATTCATAGGTAAGGGACTACAGTGATACAGCTTTCAAAAATGTAACTCCATACCTTAGCTGGAAGTTACGTGCATTCTGAAAAATGTAATTTTATATAATGGGATTAATACTACATCCAAGCAAAATTCATGTTTCCGATAGAAGTGTGAAGATTATATGTAAGTATTACCCACTCTAAATTTGTTGCTGTATATTTGGTAGTCCTTGATTCTGCTGGATGTTTGGTGCTCACTGCAGAACTTAAGTACATGACATTTATGTGGAGCTTTGAATGTAGAGAGTGCATAGGTAAAACTTGTTGCAGGTTAAGTTTAAATTTTTTAGCATGTCACTTCCCAGCAAATAGCATTCATAATGAAATGTGATTTCTGTCTTTATCACTTTTTTCCAAATTTGAGTGGTGAGAAAACCTAATGCTTATTGCGCTTGTCAGGTGTCTTTTGACAACTGCTTTAGTTTCTTCTGAAAAATGTGCTTTTGTAAAAACACAAGATGGTATTCACCTTTAGAGTATTGTGGTCCGTAAATATTTACATCTTACCTTTGCATTTCACTTCATACTCAAATAGTGTGACTGCTGAGGTGTCTAAATAAGTATTCTAGTGACACTATCAGTTGCCTGTTTAAACACAGTAAAAGGCATTATAGATTTAATGTCTTGCAATGTTTTAATGTTATCCTTGATGTGGAGACAGCAATGTCAAACCACATGTTCTTAACAGAGTTTCATCAATGTGTTAACTGTAGAAAGCATGGATTTAGGAGCTTTGTGCTGTGTCTGAATTCTGTTGTACTCCTGTAGCCCAAAGCAGCAGCTGCAGCGACTCAGCAGTCAAGTGCTACTACTGCTATTAGCTTGACAACTGCAGCTCCCACACCAGTCACTGCATCAATCCCTGTTGCTGCCTCTGTGCCAGCTCCTGTCCTTCCACCACCAGCACCAGATGCAGTTGCTTGTGAATCTGGACCTGTGAGTGCTCCTAAAGAAAAACCAGAAGAAAAACCATCTGAGGCACCAGCTGCTGTCAGCCCATCATCAACTGACAGGTATGAATAAGCCTCCAAAAATGGCCTCTGTGTCCATTTCTGTTGCTTCTAGTTTTGATTTTAAGTTGAATTTTCTGTTACAGTGTTAGTCCAGTCATTTTCTCAGCTATATGTAATTTTTTCCTTTCTTTACTGTAACTTCAGTCACTGGCTCAGGTATAACATTACTGATGGTAAGAAGTGCCTCTCCCCACTTACACCTTTTCCTGTGGGAAGTGTGGTCTTGAACTAAACCTATGGAGTGGAGAGTTAAATGACACAGGACTTGTGCTCCCATTAGGCACTTCAGAGTTAGTGTGGCGCAAGTTTTTTTTCAGGCCGAGGATATTCATCTGCGTGGGGATCCCATACTGTTCACAAAACTCTTAAACGCTTCAGAGGGTTGTGTCCTGTCCTGACCTGTTCATAGGCCTCCAATTGTTTTGAACCATGTTGGTTAGATTTGAACTGTAAGTTCTTTATTGCTGTGAGAGTGTCTTAATTTCTGGAAAGAGCTTTTTCTTCCAAAATGTAGGATATATTATTGCTCTTAATCATGTAATGTCTTAAAGCTACAGGCTTGTTTGTTCTGAATGCTCCTTGGCCCATTTGCAGATAGCTGTGGAAGCTGAGATAGCTTTTGACCTGCATTATCTACATTTAAAAAAATAAAATGGAAGTTAGAGGTTTGTTGTATACTGTAGCCTTTTTTTGCTCACTTTAAGTTGCTTAAGTATTTCATGAGATAAAAATGTTAACTGTAATTTAATGGCCCTTGAAGTGCTGCATAGCATCAAGTCTTCATTCTTCATACACTGGCTTTCAATTATTTGTGTGTTATTTATGTGAATACGGGGGCACAAGCCATTAATTTTTGAAGTGGTTGTATTTAAACACCATCAAATACTGGTTTAATGATAAGGGTACAAAACTTGCAATTGCCTAATATCTTGAAAATGTCATCACAGATTTCTTGCACTGAATATCTAATTGATGATTTAATTTTGCAATTATAAGAAATGGACATCTTTTTAAAATGGAATACAAATGGAAATTTCATTTATCAGTTGAATAACTTAGATTTTTTTTTTTTAGTGTTAATGGGTGGGGTTTTTTTGCTGCTCAGTTTGTCCAGTAGGCTGAAGGATTAGATTAAATCTTTGATACTGAAAAAGTGCTTTCCAGGTTTTCCCTGTACAGATTGCGGTGTTGTAAAACTGCAGTAAGGGAGCCTCAGTGTACATACTTAACAGGAAGCAAGAGAATAATTTAACAAATACATTGTAGTTACCACCCGCCTTGATTTCAGTGAGTACTGCTTGTTTCTGATTTGCTTTAGAAGTTAAATTACTAAGGCTGATGAAGATTTATTGGACCATGGCCAAGCAAGCTGGTGTCCTGTTTCACCTTTGATCTTTTTCAGTTGTAAATCTTACTAGGGATAGATAGTAGTGAAGCATTCTTGTTGGAACAAATTTTTTCTTACATAAAAAAATGCATCTCTGTAAATGCCTTGTTAGAATTTTAGTGCATCTTCTGAAAACTGATTCAGATTAATGTGGTGATCTTTTACTTCCTGGTAAGAGTTGCCAACTCTGGTAGCCTGATAGATGTGAGGCTGCTGCAACACCATGTCCCCAGGTCGATATCAGGTATCAAGATGGAACATGTATTCCCAGTACGTGCACGCAGTATGTATATACCTATATATAAGGCTGGCTGCATAGGTCAACACAGGCAGGAAGAAAGAGCACTCAAGCAACCATATGACACCAGCAGTCACATCCTGTTCCCCTCTGGCTACTCAAGGCAAAGCCCACTAGTGCAAAATACATATGTACAAACATACAAATGAACAATCAGATTTCTCTGGTAGCTGTCCTTAGACAGTCTACTCCAATAGCTGGCTCCTAGATCTCTGTCTTTTAAGTTTTTGGTACCTAGGTATGTGACTGCCTGAGCCCTGCAACCCTGCTCCAGTTGCTGATACTCAGATTCCCTTTGCACACATACTCATATGTGCACATGCAGAGGATCCATCCAGGAACTGGCTGTGGACATGCACTGAACCTAGTATCTTGTCTCATACATGGACACATGAACTTATGATCTTATGATGATGAACCTATGATCTTACTAGTAGCTGACCCCAAGATGTGACAGTGTTTCCAGCAGCTTTTCTCTCAGACCCTCTGGTATCTCCAGCAGCTGAGTCTGTCTTGAAGCCATTCAATACCCAGCTTTAAGTGTCTTTACCCTGCTCACGGTAGTAAAGCTTTGATGCTTGCTGGTGATTACACACACGCCAGCATATGCATCCACACAGAATATGCATGCACTTCTAGTCTCTTCAGTTGGCGACACCCCAGGTACATGCACCCCTGTGGCCCCTTCTCCAGTTGCTGGCACTGCAGCTTCCACAGTGTCTGGTCTCTGCCACTGCTGGCTCCACAGACGTGTGGATCCCTGTGACTCATGTTTCCCTGTCCAGTTTTGGGCCCTTAGACTTCTGTACACACACATGAATGTAGAATAGAGGCCCTCCCGCCCTAGCATGAAAAATAGTTGGAAATGGAATTTAATTAGAAGACAGGGTAGACTGGTGATCAGGTGCAGGGCATGGCCAGGCAGGTGCTGTTTACATGACTGGCCCTTTTTCTTCTCTTTTTGTTCTCTACCCATGCTTTTCATCTGTGGCGTGCCTTGATGCTTCCTTTTCCCTGCCCTTGGTTCTTCCCCTAGATATCCCATAATTAGTCTTGCACAATCCCCAAATGCTTTTCCTGGCACCCCATGGTGAGTCACACCACCCTGTTGGCAGAAATGCCCTTGATGTGTAAGGAGACCTGGAGACCCTCTCCCATTGACCCATGAGGGGTGTCACCCTGAGACCAGGAGGCCCAATGCTTTAAGTTGCAGCCCTGGGAGGAGCCAGGAAAGGGGCATCCTTGGCTCTGGCTGAGTTAACTGGTGCTCCTCTGCCTGGTGGTGTGCCTGTGTGGTGTTCATGGAGGTGAGCCTTTAATCCTGTAATTTAACAGCTTTGATAATTTGAGATGAAGTCATTGCAAATGTTAGCAGTTAGTATCCTGCTTTCCCAGGAATACAGGGATTTTAATAAGTGCTTGCCACTGACCTTCTTGAGTCCTCATTGAGATCAAACCAGTGACTGGGGAAGCAGTTAGTGAGACTGCTGTGTGCTCTTGAAAATCCACCTTGTTCTCCCACCCTTTAAAGCATTCAAGCAAGCAGATGGCTAATCCCTGAGCAGATGGGCAAGAGCCAAACTATTGGGGGGTAGGGGGGAAGGTTGGCCTTGTGTTAAAACTGGTAGCATTGTAAGGTGGTGAAATCTGGTCTCACTATAAGACTAAATGAGCTCTTTGGAAAGCTCTGTTGGTTTTTTAGAAACAAAAGGGGCTATTAGAGTTAGAGCTGCTGCTGCTTTTTTTTAAAAACAGGAAAATTTCCAAAGTTTTGTAATTACCATTGCACTTGTCTTCATCTTACAGTACAACAGGTGATACATCTCGATCAAATCTTTTTGAGGATGCTATAAGTGCACTTGGTAAGTGGAGTGTTTTTTTAATGTAGACATTATTTTGATGCAGCAGAAACAAATGACGGATTAGCAGATGTTGACATTCTCTTCTGTATCTGTCATTGTTAAAGTTATAATCAAAGTACTCTTCTCTAAGTCCTGAAGTTGGTATCTTAGAACCAGCATCAAGAACTTCTTTACTGAAGAATATTTCACTTCATATATTTTTACTGTGTAAAAGGAAGATCCTTATCATTCCTGGTTTTTTCCCCCCATTTGCCTTAATTTCTTTTCTGACTGTTCAGTTTGAAGTGGCTGGACGTAGCTATGTATATGCTTTTCTTTTCACCTTTGCTTCCCAGTCTGCAGGCCTGATAAAATGGCTGCCTGTAGTACTCCTGTGTTCCAGCTTTGACAGTACTGTCTTTTGACACTTTTAGATTAGATAAATTCACCAAATCTGCTGCTATCTGGGTTGAGGAATGAATGCCTCTGTATACTTATAGTCAATTCACTTTTCTTTTGACAGTTAAATGTCTTTGTTTCTCAGTGGAATAACCAGGGTAAAAACAGTAGGAAGTTCTGCTCCTCATTTATGCTGATTCTGGTAGCTAGGAAATTACAAGGCAAACCCACAACTCCTTACTCCTATTTAAATTTTTTGGAGGGGTTTTACTCCTTTTTTAGAATGTAGCAAATTAAGGCACAGAAGTAAGGGAGAGGTGGGTTTTTTTATTTTGGCTTACCTCTGTAAACATTAGACTGCAAGTTGGTACAAAAAGTCAAATTAATTGGAGAGTTTCACTTACATTTTTGTCGAGAGGTGTGTGGATTTATGGGAGCCAGGTGTTGAGATTAAGCAGCCCAAGGTGATGTAGGAGCAGTGGTAATGTTTTATGTGTATTGGTGGTAGTCACCAGGCTTAGTCTGGCTAACTGCAGCTTAGCCTTTATGTTACGCCATACTGTTTTAGGCTGAAGAAACGTATGAGCTGAAAGAGCTGAAAGGTGCTGTAGGAGACAACCAGTTGAGTTCTGTTAAATTTTTTAAGTGACTACTGCTGCCAAAGGTGCTGCAGGCTTCATTAACCATTCATTATACATTAGTGGCCCAGATGTAGTCATCACAGATACTCAATGTTAACGGTAATGACCAACATGTTAATTAAGATGGTGGTCTTGATTCAATTATGTTCAGAATTGAAAAAAAAAAAATCTTATTTCAATGTAGCAGGAGAGCATCACCTCACTATCCATTTTATAAGAAAGTTCTTTGATTGGTGTTTGATATAGTAAGTCCACAAGTCCTATGTTTGGAAATAACAGGCATCGAGTGTACTATCTGGGTAAGCATACTGCAAGGGTTATATGCTGAAAAATTTTCAAAGGCATCAAGCATGATCTCTGTGGTTCTTTTTGTTTAGAAGCTGTTTTAAAAGGAATTTGCTGTCACAAATTCATGTGGTATGCTTTTACATCCTAAGTAGGATCCTAGGCATGTTCTTCCTGTGGCTTCTCAATTAGCCAGAAGATAATTGACTTCACTTTAAAAACAGGGATTGGTTTCTACTGATTTGTTTTTGTTTTCAGTTAGATATGCTGACTGAAAACCGATGTGGTTTTGTGTGCTACAACAAAGATCTGCATGTTTTGCAGTTCCTGTGCGACCATATCTTTCACCGGAGCAGCCTGAGCTTTCTTTAGGGCATGGGATGAGAATTGTTGTGGGGAGTGTGATGAACTGGATTTGAAGGTTAATCCAGCTTTAAAATATTACTTGAAAGATAAAAGCGAAGAGCAGAATCAGTTAAGCACTGACCTCGTACATTCCCAGTAGCTCTATTTAGAGATAGGCCTGACTCTGTATCATGACATTGCTGGTGTGCAATTCCTGAATTATTATTCTTGGTCTTACTTTTGCACAACTTGTGTAAGTAGACTGTATATGGAATATGTGTGCCTAAATTTGCAGTAATGCTGTTTCCTGCCTTGGCTTTTAATTACAGCTTATGTACCAGTCTGTCCAGACAAAGTCAACCTTCTTGCATCTTTCTTTTCTGTACAAAATCTCTCATGCTGTTCTAGCCTCTACCAAGCTTATATTGAAAGAGCACTACAGAAATGTTTAAGTAGTAACTAATTAGATCAAAAGGTGTTCTGCCTGCTGTTTACCTTGATTAGTTTGTTAGCAATAGTAAGGGTAAACTAGTGCTTTGTAAGAAAGACCATGAGCAGTAAGTTTGGCAGAATCAATGTGTTGGGACAATTGTTGGCTTTTTTGCTTCTCTGAAGATATGTACAGAAATATGTATCGTTGGAGCAAAGTTTATGTGATGATTTTTTTTTTTTTTATGGCTTTGAAAAAAGGAAGGTAGATGTAAAATGGTGGATCTGGTAGTTGTATATGAAGACATGATCTTACCGTTCCTTAAACTCAGGTTAGTGCTATTATTTTGAAGTCCAAACAATAAATACTCAAATGAGTCAAGGGTTGTAAATCCATTATATATATCTATGGATAATGCACAGGTATCCTTGGGCTAGAGCTGTTGTATTAGTTGTTCTTGAGTATGATGCCCTCAGTCATATATCCACTGATTACTTAGAAGCATTCTTTAAAAATCAAGCAATGTGGTTGTGTTAATGTTGACTTGAGTTAAACACCTTCTCCCTGAGGGAGTAAAACTTGGTATTTTCTTTGGTTCTTTTAACTGACTTACTTGTCTTAACAGAGTAGCTCCAGGAGTATTTGTTTCCTCTACTTTTTTTTAATCTGTGGTTTTTTATGATGACTGTTTATGATTTAACTCTCCTGCCTTGTTAGTGTTACAGAGTCAGTAGCAGGGTTCCACTGGGATCAGGAATACCTTTATCCAAGGAAGGAGATGGTATTTTACTGGCTGGGTTTGGATTTTTTTTTTCTGTGGGAAGAAGATAACCTTTAAGATGTTGCTCAATTACAATTTATAACAGAATAGTTGGGGTTTTTTTGAATTGTTAAACCTACTGTCTCCTTTTAAGGAAGGGAAATTGGATTATGAGAGAAGATAATAATTTTCCTTATGGTACCATTAGTCTAGTGATCAGTTGTCCTTAAATTGCTCCATATATAGTGTGTGTACCCTTTTGTCTTGATGGCTATAGGGGTGGTCCAGTTTTAGTCCATTTATGCTATAAGAGGTGGGGGGTTTGATGTGATTGATGTGTATTGAATATTAGCTGTGAGGATGCCCTTGACCTTAGATGAAAGCATAAAGAGCAAATATTATTTCAATTAGGAGTACAGAAGTATCACAAGTGCTACTTTTTTCAGTAGGAGATTGCATTGTGTTCCTTACCCTCTGCTATTCCAGTCAAATGCATGAGGAAATCACCAGAATATATTGGGAGGTAACGCAACAGAACCATGGCAAGTTTAATATGAGCTATTTACTCTTCAATGAATGACTCAAATTTGGATAGAAATGAAATTTACCTGCTGAAACTTTTTTGTACTTTTTTTGCCTTAATCCCACAAAATGGTGGTCATGTTACTTCTAGTGACAGGTCAGTCCTATGAGAATATGGTGACTGAGATCATGTCAATGGGCTATGAACGAGAGCAAGTAATTGCGGCGCTGAGGGCCAGCTTCAACAATCCTGACAGAGCAGTGGAATACCTTTTAATGGTGAGCAGTTTATTTTACCTACACCTTGTTCTTTCACTTTTTATTTTGTTCTCACTAAAGAATATGGTTTACTTGAATATGATCAATCAGTGAGAGTAATGCATGTTCCCAGAGGAACATCATCTCTAAACAGAGCATCTGGAAGGCTGAGATACGGATTTTGAGGGTCATAATCTGTTACAGGAACTACTGAAGTCATCTCAAACTACCTCTATCACTGCTTTGCTTTTATTCTTTGTTGATTTGTATGGGTATGTATATAAAGTATGTCCAGTAACAGTGCTAGTTTTAACTGCCAACAGCTGGCTCAAGGAATGATTTTTGTGTCACATCTTAGTGATAGCATTAGCTGTATTTTTGTATTAGTATCTATAATGTCACAAAGGTGCTTTTTTTTAAGTTCCAGTTCATTGTTTTTACTAATAGTGCACAGTGTTCTTAATAATATACTTTCTAAACAAAGGTTTGAGAGTTTTTTGAAGTGTGCTTAATTTAACTGGTGTTTTAATTTAAAGCAGTGTTTTGGAGAAGAGACAATTTCTCATTTGGTAAATACAGTTTGAAGGGTGAAATGAACTTCATTGGGATGAGAGGAAACAGAAGAGTAGCTTCACTTTAATGGAAATCTTGTGAGTTGTTTTAGGGGCTCTTTGGATTACTTCTCATTGTTTACCTTAATCCAACAGGTGAATTGTAACCACCAGAGAATCTGTCTGGGAACTTGTTGCTTAATCAGTATTTCCGGTGCATTTAGTTTTCACTCTAGCATACCATTTTTATTAAAATCTTGAAGCCAGATATCTTGAACCGGTCCTTGCAGAATATATGCGGGTTGAATTTCTGATAGATTGATAAGAAAATTGACCTCTCTGTCTCCAGTTATAAAACTTTCCTTTTGTTAATGTAAGTTTTTCTTCAGTAGGGACAAGTCACTGGTGTGCTTGCTACTTACATTAATGATACCAAGACTTTGTAACCTGCAGCTTTTAAACAGACAACAAATGTTGTGAGTACATGAATGTAAAAAGTTTAGTTCTCATCTAGTATTAGGCCAACTAAAGGTGATAAATACCATCTTGCCCTAAGGGTGAATGCAGTGGCTCCCATCTCTTTGGCAGAAGTCTGGAATCTCAAATGTTTGTTTTTCATGCCTTAAAAATGTTGTTCATTAAGTATCTACATATACCATAAATCCAGTGCCTCCTGTAAGTGTTGGGCTTGCTGTGCTTGTGCCAGTCATGTACAGAGTGCAGTGCTTGTACACTCAGTCTGGTGTTTCCATGCTCTAGCTTATTTCTGTTCAAGAAGTCCTGAATAGAAACAGAGCATACCTGTGATGGAGTTCAACACATGACATGTCTGCCAAATCGACTAAGTCTGACTGGTCTGAGCAGTTCATTTCTACTCCTTCAGCAGGTCCTCTGTTTAAAATGGGTCCTTCTGTTATATAAGGTGGTCCCTTTCTGTTTCATGTTCTCCTTTACTGAGACTATCTTTTCTTTGTTCTTCCTCTTCTTCCTGCTGGAAAAGGGAGTGGGGAGGCACAGTCTTGCTTGTAGAGACCATATTAGCTGGCAGACTTCTTGACTTCCTTCTGGAAGAATCCTGTTGCTGCAAATGGTCTTTCTAACTGTTCTTGATCTGATGGGGTCTAAACATGTTCCTTACCATCCTGCTGCATCAAAAAAGCTTCTTAGTTAACACCAGTCCATTGATGACACTGTTCTTTGACCCTCTGCTTTACCCACCTCCAAGCTATCATAAGTGTTATCTGTTGTATAATCTGCAGGGTAGGATTAGGCTGTTGAGAGCTGTAAGTGTATACCTCTGTCCTGGTTTAAAGAACCAGTACACCAAAAGTACCCGTAGAGTGTTGGAAAGATAATGACAAGAGAGTATGTGCTTAAAGAGTAGCTGTTCCGTAAATGAGCCCTGAAGATTCCACTTGCTGCCCATGGTTCACATGACAAGCTGTGCAGTTTTTACAGCTTTATGGCTGAGGATCTAGATGTAATCCTCCATCTTTGGGCTGTGGTCATGAAAGGAGATCTCATTTCCAAAAAATGCTGTTTCTTTTTCTATGCCCCACACTCACCTTTGGAGGCATTTAGATTCAGATCTCTTTGACACAAGGGTTTCCTAACCCTTAATTAGGAAGGAGTCCTGTCTTTCCCTCAACAACCAGACTGTTGGTTGCAGCCTCTTAGTCTGGAAATTTTTAGGAAACATTTCTTTACCATGAGGGTAGTCAAACATGGAGCAGGCTTCCTAGAGAGGGGGGAGGGGGTTGGTGCCCCATTCCTGTCAGTGTTTGAATCATTTGGACAATGCCCTTAATAGCATGTTTTAACTTTTGGTCAGCCCTGAAGTGGTCAGGCAGTTGGACTAGATGATTGTTGTAGGTCCCTTCCAACAGGAACTATTGTGTTTTAAATGTGAACATTCCTTGGGCTGGGCCTGATGCGATTATTATTACCCTGTGGAGAGCAATGTCAGCTAAAAACTGCTCTGTTGCTCAATTAAACAGGAAACAATTGTTTAACCCACCATGAGGCAAAAATGGCCATTTTGCTGTCCAAGCAATGTTTGCATTCAAAATTAATTGTACGTGAATTGACATCATACTTATATTCTGTTGAACAGCTGTATGAACAAGGTGCATACACCTCACTAGTCTCATCTGATTACAATTGTACCCAGTCTTGGTTATTTGGAGAGTGATACTTCAAGATTGTATTTGAGAGTTAAGATGGTGTTCAAGATGACAAATCATCTCTAAGTAAATTTAGTTAGACTAGTTTCCATAGTGCTGCCATTCAAGGGCAAACTTAAGGTTTAAACAAGTATATGCTGTTGGATCAGGGCACAGATTGCAGTGACAACATATGCCTGTGAATAGATGAAATCAACCAGTAATTTCATAAGATTAACCCAAGTTCCTACATTATACTTAAACTCCCAGAAATGACTGATTTGATGGGAAAAGATATTTCAGCAGTGCTCTGTAAGGCACTGGTAAGAGAGGTAACTCAGAAGTATTTCAGGAAGGGAATTTTCTTCCCCCTCTGTGGAGAGAGAGATGTGTAGCAAGCTGACCCAACCATATAATGGTAATGAAGTGTGTGACAGAGAAAAACTTGCATTTATTTCTCTGACTGGCTTAAACGTGGACTTCGTGATAAGGTGATTTATACCCTGATGTGCTGATTATCTCACAGGTAAGGCAGATCTTTGCCTGGAGCACTGTCCAGTTCTCCCTTTCTAGATGGTGGCCTTTATATTAGCTGTGTGTTTGTCCTTTCTGTTCAGCTACAGCAATGAATGTATCATGTGAAGAACGTGATTTCTATGGTAGGTTTGCCAAACCTCTTAATTGTCTGGTTACACTGAAGTTCTGTGATTATTTCCACCCACCCTTTTCTTTAAGTTTTGTGGTTCCCAAAGTGAAGGGTGCCTTCTTCATCTGATGCAAGTGAAATACATTCAGTTATACCAGTGCTTCTGCCTTCTCAGACTTACCTGGATTAAATATGCTGGAAGACTGGAGAAAAACAGAATGTTCTGATACCCTGGAAACTGGGTGTCGTGAGGTAGAGGATTGTGCCTCTTTGGGATTGGGTTTAATAAAGCTCCCCCCACTGTTACTCTGTGTGTTTACTGTTCTGTGGAGTCTACCTCTTTTGGGTTCCTGTCGGGCAGCTTCCCTTGCCTGTACCACCAGGGCTTGTAGTCATACAGGAATCTTTCTTGGTGTCTGTCCCATGCCAAGCTGCCTAACTTTCTAGGCTTCAGGGAGAAGGATGGAAAGGACAGATGTGGTGCAGGAGTTCAGAGGCAGTAGGGAAAGCATGGTTAGGGTGGGAAGCTGGAAGGGTTCCTGTGCAGGAGAAGGGTAATAGAGTAAGGTCTGTCTCGGTTGTGTAACCCACATTCTAATTTACTCTTAAGTTCTTTTTTAGATTTGTCGATTTCATCCCTCTGAGCAATTAGTTCCTATATCAAGTTGTTTGCATGTGGCAAATAAACAAAATGCAAGTTAACTGTTTTTTTTAACTGCTAAAATTTGATAACATAAAGGCCTTTTCACACTTAAGATATAGTAAAGGACAGTTGTCATGCTGTTGCATTGAGGAGGACGGTCCAAAGAGCCATGTTCTTCTCTCTCCTATTTCTTGCCAGATGTATGGCATCTATAATCTCACTGTTAACATTGTCTACTACAGTTCTGTTGCTGTAATATAACTTCATTTACGTAACACTATACCATATTGTAACAGTCTATTTAGTTTTAACTTTTTTATTCATATCAAATATCTTAGAACAGGATTCAAAGCAAGTCTTTTTTTATGGAATGATATGTATTTTAAACTGATGCAGTGCGTGCTTTACTACTTCACTATACAAACCACATTTTTTGTGTCAAAAAATAAGTTACTCTTTTCACAGTATTCTCTTCCAGTTGTAAATGCATACCTGTCACAGCATCTTGCTTTGTATTTGCAGTGAAAGTGATAATGTTTTCTCCTTTTATTCTGAAAACTAAATAATGCGTGCAGTAAAACAAATATCTTTTAGCATTCTGTAGGTAATTATGTGAACTTTTATGGCGTTAGGGTATACCCGGAGATAATCAGGCTGTGGCTGAACCCCCTCAAGCAGCAACCACTGGTGCCTCTCAGTCTTCAGCAGTGGCAGCAGCCGTAGCAACTATACCGACGACTACTAGTTCATTAGCAGGTAAGAAAGGCTATATTTGCGAGGATGTGATAAACAGACACAGTGAATTTTAAGGTCCTCGTGCTTGCGAACTCATCAAATGAATAAGATCTGTAACACTGAAGTTCCAAGTGTGGTACTTCCTTGGAACAAATGACTTGTTGTATGTGGATATATCTGGCATTCTAAAAATGCTGCAAACTTGCATAATTCCTTTGATTCAGTATTCTGGACTTGAGACCACAAATGTGGAGGGGGCTGTGTTTTCTCTTACTTAAACTCTGGCTTCCTATGGCTGTGGCTAACTGCACTGTTGACGGTGACTGTACTGATGTGTTCACTGCTTGGAAGTTGGAATATCAAGGGAGAAACATTGAATAAGGCCATGAGGTGTAGCACCTACGAGGCTTATCCATGACCTAGGACTCCCCACTTAGCCGTGCAGTACATGGACAGAGTGGTTGGTGCCTGCTGAAGAAAAGTCTGTCTTAAAGGGAAGTAATTGGGTGAAAAGAACATAATCAAGGAGTAGGAAAGGTCTGTCTTAGGCTGTGGCAGAGATGGTGTTCCAGTTGTAAGCTTTGTTTGTGTATTAAATGTACAGGTAGTAGTGACAGGCACATATGACATCATCCATAAAGAGAGGATGGGAGGAATGGGATATTTCAGAGCACTTTAGACACTGCTGCATTCGAGGTAGTGCCTAACAGTATAGGATATATGGGAAGGTGAGACTCACCTGAGAAGGACAGAACTGACCTATTGCAGGAGGTAGAGAACTCTGTTGTAGGCATAGAGACAAGACAGTAGGCTGGGTAGGTGTCTCTGAATGAGGTTGCTCAGAGATGAGACCTAAAGAGGAAAGTGCTGGAGATCGAGGACAGAAGGCTGTTGGATTTTAAGAGAAGGCTGGGTGAAAAGGAAATGCATTGTTTAACCTCAGTATATGGAGTTCTTGCTTCAAGTTAGAGTAAGTGTGAAGGAAGCAAGCTCTTCTGTTCTTCAGTGAGGGATGTATTGTCCACTTTCATGTCCTGTTTCTATCTACGGTTACAGTGTAGATATGTATTTCATTAAGAATCTTGCTAACTTTTTAAAAAGCATGTTATCTCATTGGTTTTCAGGACATCCACTTGAGTTTTTACGAAATCAGCCGCAGTTCCAGCAGATGAGACAAATCATTCAGCAAAATCCTTCTCTGTTACCAGCATTGCTGCAGCAAATTGGACGGGAGAACCCTCAACTACTGCAGGTGAATCTGAAAACAACAAAATAATGTTGCTAATTTTGATTTAGCTTTACAAGAAAGGGATATGTTGATGTTATTTGGGATAGTGTGTTAACAGCAGTTACTGCTGTACAGAATATATTTTCTGTGATATTAGAAATTAGTCTGACTCTCTTTCTAAGAGGTGCAAAGGGCATCAGGAAGAGGGAAGTGCCACTGCAATTGAACTGAAACATGAAATTGTATTTCTTATGGTCAGATGTAATCATTTTTCTCTATGCACTTTTTACATATTCTTTTGACTACTCAATTCACTGAAAAAGATTCTTACTTGCCTGTTGGCAGGCTTAAATATGGTTTCTTTCAATATATTTATTTCTTTTATTCTCTCATACATCACAGCAAATAAGCCAACACCAGGAACATTTTATTCATATGCTGAATGAGCCAGTTCTAGAGTCTCGCCAAGGTTTAAGTGGCAGTGATGATGGTGCCGGCACTGGAGGAGTAGCAGAAGCTGGAAATGGTCATATGAACTACATTCAAGTAACACCTCAGGAAAAAGAAGCTATAGAAAGGGTGAGCCTTTCTTCTTTGCAGTGTTGCTTGGCTGTTTCTGTAGGATGTTGACTCCAGTGCATGCTTAAGACATGCCTTAACTTAAACTTTGCTTATTTATGCTCAGTGGTTCTGCATCATTTTGGATCCTTGATATGTGATATAGCATAGCTGTTGTAGTCTTGTTTCAAATCACATCTCTTCTTGCCTTATAGCAATTGAGTCTAAAATCTCTTGAATCTGCCTTACTGAGAAGATGCAGAGCTTTTTAAGTGATCAGAGGCTGTCTGTAATAATTGATGATTGGATGGGCTTCCCTCAGGAATGGGAACTTGAGCAGTAATTCCTCTTGCAAAAGCCTCATACAGTACTATTATAGATTGTGCTGTGTTAGGTTTTCAGGTACAGAGGTATGTCTGCATGAGCACTGTTTGCAAAGTACTTGGATAGTAAGAGCTCTCATAGTTAAGTAGATTAGTTGAAGTCACTGCTTAACCCAGTTATTTGTCTATCAATGAGAATTAGTTAATTACAGCTTTCTAAAAATATAGGTCAACATACCTATAAAAACATAGCGGGGTAGGTATATTGCATTCATAAATACTGTATGTAACCATGACTTAATATGGATTCGCATAGGTGGCAATGCCTCTGAGATTTTTTGTAGAGCAAATTGCAGAGATTTGTGTCATACTGCGGTAGTGCTTTTGTATATTGAAGACATTGTTTTTCAACTGGCAAAGCAAAAGGTTATGTAAGGATTATCAGAAAAGAGCAATTGTAATACAGGTGTCAATTCCCTAGATCTCAAGGAAATGGATGATTAATAAAATTACTCTAATAAAACTGTCTGTGTACTCCTTCACAGATCATCCTCTCTAGTCTGCTGCATTTCCTTTTAAAACCATTTATGCAGTAGAGCATTACCCCTACAACCTGTTCCAAAACCCAACAGAGACCTATATGCTTCTTCCTCTTTCCATGAAAGATGCACTTCAAAATTTAGGTGTCTTAGTATTACAGCTAACACATTCATGTTCTCTTTAAGCATGAATCTAAATGTAAGAATGGTGGATAAGGGGTAATAGGACATAGTTTCTCGCAGAGATTGGATCTGCCCGGTATGTAAATTGCCTTGCAGGTGCTGTGAGGATTTTAAGAAAATCACCTAATGGTTGTATGTACTTGCCTTTGGCTAAAACAGAGATTGGTTTGCTGCGTGTTTTTAAGTTCAGGCTAAACCTTTCTCCCTCAGCACAGTAATAAGCTCTTCTCTAGTATTCTCATCCCCTGTTGTTGTTGTTGTGTCCCAGACATTAATTAATTCCTTGACTTCTGAAAAACAGATTGCTCTCAACTTACTTCTCATGGCTGCAGTGTGTAATCAGTTTTTTTTAAAAGTGAAGGTCCAGTTGGAACAATGGAAAGTATGGCTTAATGTGATGTGTTGGTCTACCTAATAGTGATCACAGGCTGGAAGCTTTTGTTCCAGGCAACTTTTATTAAAAACCCTAAGCTTTGTATAACTAATAGTTTAAAATGGACTTGTTTGAGGGCTTTTTCTGCAACAGTGCAATGTGCCATTACTTCCTGACGTTACTGTGACCCAAGTCTGCTTTAGTGGCTTACTGTGGCAGTGAAAGAAAAGTAACATGTTTTATGGTGCTTCATGAGACTCATTCAAATCACGTTTTCAAGTGAGAATTCTGTTTCCTAAAGACAGAGGCAATGCCTTCTTATTCCTTGCTCACTGAAGGCTGTATTGAGCTAGGCAGCAATACTTGTTTCAAGAAGGCAGTGATTGCTTAAGTGTCATCTCAAGGTACTAGGCATACAAAGAATCTTAATATACAAAATGTGCTTTCTAAATGTGTTTCTTTTCTTCAGTTAAAGGCATTAGGATTTCCTGAAGGACTTGTGATACAGGCGTATTTTGCTTGTGAGAAGAATGAAAACTTGGCTGCCAACTTTCTTCTACAACAGAACTTTGATGAAGATTGAGAGACATTTTTTTATTTCACACCTCACACCAGTGCATTACACTAACTTTGTTCACTGGATTGTCTGGGATATTTGGGCTTATATTCATAATGCTTGGTGTATGGTATATGGGGGGGGGGGGGGGGAGAATATAAGAAACAAAGCAAAGAAAGCAGCAAGTATGTCTGCTCTAAATTAGCAGACGCAGAAAAATCACAGTGTAAAATAATATACAACCAAAAATCAGCTTCTGCAGATAATTAGTTCCTTCTATAAACTGTAGGTTAACTTTTTCTAGGTTTTCACTCTTACTGTACTAGTTCAGAAGTGTAATGTAATGCCCTGCTTCATGTTCCTTTCTACTTAGTATTGGTATTGGAAGTAGCCTGTGCTACCTAGATTCTACAATCTGTATTTCATGGCAACACTGGATAGCAGCTTTGAAATCTAAAAGATCTGAGCAAATGTAAACATGAATGCCAAAATATGAGTAGTTGTTTTGCTTTTTAAGATGTGTTAAAGGGGTGCAAGAAGCACATATTTTAATTTTGGATTAAAACAATGTTGTCTTTCTTTTTCAAATGAAAACCCATTTAAGTTAAAAGTGTCTCAATTATTGAGAAACACCACCCCCTCCTTTATGCCCCTCAAATGATCTGAGAAGCTATATACATACAGGTAAAATTATTATCCTGTTTACATCTTTTCGATTACTGTTGACTTCAATGTTACGTTGCAGTAAAAGTTTTAAAAACAATAGATTGCATGTTTGGTTTTGTTATAAGTGGTCTTGTGAATTCAATATTCTTTCTGCCAGCAAACAAAACGAAAGCTTCATTTTTGTCTGCTGTAATGAGACATTATCAAACCAAATTTCACCTTTGTTGAACCAGCTTTTACAATATAGCTGTAAGCATCTGAACATATTGGTGTTCTGTTGCTCTTGAGTAGATTGTAATGATCAAACTATTTCTGTTCAGTAAGGACTTTTTTGGATTTATTCATTTTATGAAGAAGAGAAATTCATAACTTGAGATATCAAATAATCAAGTTATTCCAACCCAAAAGAATCTTCACTCATACCTTTCTGTTGAAAATAATCTCTGGTTGTAGAGTTTTAAATCTTACTCCTTGGTACCTAATTGTCATTATTTTGTGTAGTCATCATAAAATGTAACAACCTTCCTTTTAATATACATTGACTTTTAGAGACAATTTTGCTCGTTACTGCAATGCTAGCAATGAAAACAAATTCTAATTTAATCTAAAGCTATGATGTGCAACATTTCCTGAATACAGCCTGGGGATGTTTTGAGTTTTTACTGTTGTACTCCAGTTACCTAGATTACAAATTTATCTCTACAGTAACCAAGAAAATATTATTAGTGGTACAGCAGTGAGCTGTTGTACCACTAATGATATTAACGATTTAGTGCTACAACTAGGAAATTATTTTCTGCTTAGGTTGTGTATCAGTGGATTAACTACTTAACTACTACTAAAGCTCAAAGTACAAGTCAAGTGTCTTGAGAAAAGAGAGCGAGAAAGACTGAAATGTTTGTATTTGTGTTTTGTTTCTTTATTGGTTGGCCATAATCTATTAAATAATTATCTGCACAAAATAGTGATGTGTATTAAAGCCTTTTGCTTTTTCTTTCTATCTTCAGACATCTGTGGTGTTTTTCCAGATACTGTGTATTTTAATTATCCAGATTTTATTCTTTTAAAATTTCATAGGTGTATAATATCTGATCAGTAGCACAATCCAAATCTATCAGTAGGAGGTGTGATATTGCTCAATAGAAAATAGGTTTTTCATAATGCTTTCATTTTAGAGAAGTTAATATCCAAGTCAGCCAGTACCTTTAGCTAAATAGGATTCCCAATATACTTATGGACTGGAAGAGATGGATTTTGATTTAACACTCTGCAGGCAAACGGCTGTATTATCTGTAAAAGGACCAGCTGCCTGGTAATTGAAAAATGCCAAATTGATAGAGTGACTTCTTGAATGTACTTTACTATATAGCTAATACCTAAGACAAAAGTTTTTGTTTGTGGGAGATTTATGTACTGATCAAACTGCTATCAGAAATAACCATTTCTTCTGTAGGAGGATGGAGAGTAAAGCAAGAATGTCTGTGGGTGTTTCTGTCTGCCCCCTCCAATTTTGATTGAAATGTTTACTTAATATAAATGTATTTGAATTAAAGACTGTTGAGCTTGGTCTTTGTGAAAAAAGCTAGTAGTAACTCTGTATGCTGAGTGACTGAGGGGTTTATACCTGCTGTGGTTGAAGCCTTACTAGTAATTCTGTTCTCATTTTTCATCAGTGGAACAGTCTTTCTGTGACTTCTGATGAACGACAGGTGTCTGACCTCATAAGCTAGGAAAAACTGTTACCTGTTCGATAATGGGATACTTGCCAGGGAGAATCATGTGTCTCTTTGTAGTTGCTACTGAAAGGGAAGAATATATGGAACTCATACGGTGTTGAGAAGGTACGTGTGACCTGAACAAGTTGCCTAAGTTGCCTAGGTGTGCTGTGCCTCATTTTCTGCCAAGTACTACCAGATGTCTGCATAGAGTGCTTTTCAGCTTGTTTGCTGCAGATCTCTTAGGTATTTGGGGAGCAGACTCTGCAGGGTTTTGTGAACAGTAGCTAAGAAAATCAAGTATTTCTTCCTAAATTTTGGTATTGGGGTCCTTACCTTTGTTGTAAAACTTCTAAGTATCTACTTAATGAAAAGCTGTTCATGATGCACTTTTAGTTTGGATTAAAAAAATTAATCTGAAGTCATATTCATTCTACAGTAGCCTATTCTTATGTCCTCTGTACAGCTGCATTTTAATGCTATGGTTCATTAACCTTATCCAGAAGCCTCATTAATCTAGCTAAAACTCAAGAGATTGAACTGATTACATGCTTTATTCTTACCACACTAAAAGAACTTTTTAGGAATGTGAGATAATCATTCATGAAGTCAAACTATGGCTGTGATTTTGAAGTGTCGGGTTGAGGTTTACTTCAGAAATACACATGAATGAATGAAACTGGGAGACAAAGCTTAACTTCTCAAATAATGTAAGCAGACCTGCTGCTGGTGGTTTCATTGGATATTTCAATTGGTTTTACAGAGATTTGGAGGCATGCATGTTCATGTTTAATTTTCTGTGCTGATTTCTTTCAAGCCCAGCTCTGTGCACAAAACTGACATAGAATTTCTGCACTTGAAAATATGTATAATTCAATGGAAACAAGGTGAAGAGAGAACATCTTTGTCAGTAACATTTTTAGTTATTCGTTGCCTGGTTTGGGATGCCAACAAAGTGTTCAACACACTGTCTTTTGAAAAACATTGTTCTGAAATTGTCACCGAAATCAGGAAATAAAACTCCTTAATGCTGGGCTTCATATTAATGAGCAGGCATTACTTTAGTCGGTCAGAGACATGAGGGAATCGTTCCACCTAACATGTCCACTGTATGTTGCCTCAGCCAAAGCTTACATCACTCTGTTATATGCATATGCATTCAATTTGAGGAACTAGTTATCATATCTACGTAGTCATTATGCATTCGGCTTGGGTCTCCGAGGCGCTTCGATGGGGGTCTTTGGCAGTAATTAGTGGTCTTTTAGAAGAGGAACTTTTCTTGCGCTTTGTCTGAACCTTTGACTACTTCCTTATGTGGTATGGCCTTGGTTCTTGGTTCTGTTTGTTACAGTCCTTGATTACTCATCTAGTTCTGAGGAGTTTTCTTAAGTACCTTCCAAGATACGGTTGTTTTGCTTAAATGGCACAAACTGTCCATGCTGATTAAATTAGTAACTGTCTTTCAACAATTCCCCCTTTTGAAACTTCCGAGAATTTTCTTGGGAGTCTCATTCTACATTTACTCGTGATCATAATGCTTGTCTTGTCTAGGACCCCTTACAACAAAACTATACTATAGGTTATGAAGCCACAAATTATAAAATTTTGTGACTTCACTAAACTATCCAGAAAAGTAGAGTTACTCCATCTGATGGTTGGAATTCACATCTGCAGGCTGTAGCTGATGTTGCTGACTTCTAATTGTCAGATGCCAGTGCTGTATTTATATATTTCCTCATTGAATATATGACCTGCAAGGAAAAAAAGGACATTAACCTTTTTGGTTCTTGTTAGCACTCAACTTCTTTCCTCCATACTGATGGTGAGAAATACTTATTGGCTAGGCAAGAAAAATAAATATTAATAATACAGAATTTAACTCCGGTTCTAGTCACAGCACATCTTATGAAGATATTTCCTGTCCAGACTGCAATGAAATTAATAAAGACACATGCATAGTCTTCAGTAATACTAATAGTCTGGAAAAATAGTAGTAGACTCTGAAGATCCTCACTTCATCCCTTTGCTTTGGCATTTTCTTCAGTAAACTCTTATGAAACAGTATCTGCTATATGCTTTCATTTGCTCAAAGTCTAGTACTAAAAGTAGTGCTTAAGTGAAGGGTTTGTGTTGTGTATACTTAGGCAGCTGTGCCTAGAGACCTAGAATGCAGTGTTTCTTTTGCTTTCAGAATAGGTACCTTTCTATTTTGATATAGCTCAACACATTAATGGGAGTACTGTGTGCTGCAGAAGGCAAGGAGCAACATCCTTTAAATTCTTGAGTGAGACAGGGATTTTAGATGTGATAGACTAGGAGTAACCAGATATTCTAGCAGGCAGCTCTCTTTACCATCCCAGGGGAAGGATTTGTTGCTATCCTTGTAACAGGAAGCATGTGACTCTGAATGTGCAGCAACCAAAGATGAAAAAATGGGGCAGTGTCTCCCAAGTGCCTGTGTGTCTGTATCTGTAGAATTGGTCAAAATCTTGTAAATTCAGGTACGTATTTTTAATTATGTATTTGAATTAAGCATGTTCCTTCTTTTCCCCACCCTCTTGTCTTTACCCTAAATCTCCAATTTTTTTTTTCTTCTCATCACTATTGGGGAAAGTATGCAAGCTGCAAAGGGAGTGCTGTCAGCCTCTGTTAAGAGTGGAAGAACAAAATTTCAGAGACAGGAGTTGAGGTGTTGAATAAGGAAACGGTCGGTCTTGTGGGTGGGATATAAAAGAAGACAATGAGGGCTGAGTACCTGGGATAGAGATTTCCTCTGCAGGGAGGTTACCTTGAAGTGAGGAGTCTGTACTTGGAAGAAGCAGTAGTGTTTGCAAGAGGGAATGCCTGAAAGAGTATGTTGAACACAGTATGTTGAAGGTTGAAAGGAATGGAGCGGTGTGACAGGACCGAATGGAGAGACAGCTTATGAGCAAACTTTTGGTGGGACTCTGCATGTATAAATAAGCAAGAGTTAGACTGATACAGAAGTTAGGAACAGGATTAACATATTCAAGGAGACTTCAAAGACAAAGAAATGATGGTTTCCTTTTCAGCCAGCCAACAGCTCTTTGTCTAGCACTTCGCTTCTAAAACCAGCTCTGAGAGGTGATAAAAGAGGCTACGGAACACAGAGGGCAATAGAAAGAAAAAACAGTTTGTACCTTGGCATAGATCTCACAGACAACATGTAGTTTTGGATAGTCTAACTGCACTGGAGTGCTCCTGTTTAAAGATGGAGAAAAAAAGTAATTTGATTTTTATTTCTAGCTACATGTTTCATTTTTAAGACCTGATGCTCTTTTTGAGTTTCTTCAGGAGCCTCTGTTCTTTGAAGTGAGAGAAATGCGTGATCCACGTAAAGTGTGCATTTCATAGTAATACTGCTGTTTGCTTTATTTGTATGTCCATATAAAATATAAAATTCCCCTTTGGCAAAGGGCAGGATTATGCAGCATACCAATGGAGCAATGCTGCAAAGTTCATCTGGATAACTGCTTCTGATGGGATTATGCTTCTTCAGTGTGAATCTAATTCGTGACCCATGAGTACGTGTCTTAAATTGTAAACTCTGACCTGTGGGAAGCTGCCACAAAAACTGGGAATACTCAATATCAGAAGAGCAGCAATGTTAAGATGAGAAACTATCAGAATATATGAAATAAGCCCATAAATCAGCAGAGCCATTTTTTTTTTTCAGCTGCAGTAAGAAATTAAATTGTTGCTAAATGAGTACGTAACTATATTGTTTTTCACATTTCTCAGAATTTGAAGTAACTGGCTCACTGGTACACAAACGTTAAGGAAGTAAAATACACAAAAGACCACTTTCTACACCTGGTTAAAGTGTGTATGCAGTGCCTAGGTTGCTGTTGAAAATCAGCGCTAATTGACATTCCTAAAACTGAATCTCAGTTTGCCCTGAACAAGAATGATGATTTTGCTCACATGCAGGATAGCAGAATGGAGAGCTGTTACTGCTGAATACAACTGTTTGGCATGACTATCTGTGGGAGGCATGCAAATAGCATTTAATGGTGGCTTTGTTGGCTGCTCCTAGCGATGACGGTAGCCTTGTGTTCTGAATGCAGAATTCACTCAGAATTTTGGAAAGGATCTGTTGCTTTGCAAGCTTATTAAAGCATCACCTTTGTTGTCACTTGTGAATTGTATATCCTACACCCCTTAAAGGAGAGGCTAGTTGAAAGCTGAGAATGCAGGTGAGGAGAACTGAGAAGGTCACTCATGAAGTGATAAGACCTTAGCCTTTTTTTGGCAAGTGTCACATTACTTAAGCATACTGATACAAAGTGAGGCTGAAGTTGGAAGTCATGCATTTGATGCACTCTATCTGGTGTTCATGCTGTCAGGTGGCAGAGATAAAGTGGTGTTTTTAATGAAAGAGAATGCCCTGTTGGAAGCTAGTGTGGCAAGAAAAGTAAGTTTGACTAATGGGGCTGCTTCTAGTGCATAGGCAGAATTCTGCCATATTCTGTGTATTTAGATTATGAAATTGAAGACACTGCTGCTGCAGTTTTTCATTGCTGCACTGCTGGAGTTTGTGGTGTCTTTAACTGCTGTATTAAGCCTTACTAAGCCTTAACATGCCCTAATAATACCTTTTGAATGCCTTCTATCTAAGTGATTAAGCCTGTGGTTACATAAATAGGTCTTAATGGTAAGATGTTACTTGCATGATTGTGGATTGTAGGTGGAGAATCTGCAAGCTTGTCATACTGTTCATTCCAGCTGAAAAAATTTTCACCACTTGGCTGTCACATCATCTTCATAGCTTGCATGGAACAACTAGTGTATTTTACAAGTGTCTGGAAGATTGTTTTTGTCCCTCTCAGGTAGCTTCTCCTTGGGAGTTTTGCTTTATGGTGAGAAGAAAACAAGTTATTTAGAATGCTACAACAAATGAAATGAAGTTTTCTGCGTACTTACCTTTTGCTAGTTTCTGCTGATCTCCAGTCTTGTGTGGTTTTTAGACACTCCAGTGCCCTGAAAATGGCTGCAATTTTTTTCTTTAGTAGAAACAGTAGCAGGGTCATCATTATGCAGTGGCCTTAATCAGATGAAAGTATAGGTTGCTTAAGTTTTAATCCTGCTGTCCCTTCACCTCTGACCCCAGCCACAGTGTTGCTTGTCTTCATGTTAACACTCAGATTTTGTAATTGGGGATTGAACTACACTTGGGAGATGAAAATGAAGAATGAACAGTTCAGCTGTCAAATTAAATTAGCAGCTACAGAAGTGTAGGTAGAGGTCACACAAACCTGACCAGGCTTCTTGTCTGACTGACTTACAGGGATGAAGGGAAGTTGCTACAAGTATACTTGAAATTGCTAAAGTAGGACATTTAGTTTTAACATTAACCATCACTTGTGTTTTGCTAGCTTTTATTTTTCCTGTATTTTACTGCAATGTATGTAATTTCATTTACACTTTCTCCTAACTACCCTCTGTTGTCATTACCCAGTTGTAAGATGTTTTAAAACCTTTAACTCCTTGCCTAGTGAAGATAAGACAGACCTTGGACAGTCTGAAAAACTCCCTGAGTACATCCCTGATAGCAGGAACCTAAAAAAACAAGTGTCTAAGAAGGTGCCAGTGTCATAAGCGACTGGAAGCTGGTCTGGACTAACCTCCTTGACACAAACAGGAGCTGAAGGACAGATGAGGTAACTCTATGACCATGTATGGACACAGGAAACCTCAAGTTCAACTAACAGACAGTGTGAGGAAGGCTATATGGACCACTAAGGAGGGGAGAAGACCCTCACTCTATTTTTACTAGGCATGCTCAGACTATGTAAATGAATTCTGAGAATCCATTAGCATAAGACTGACTTTTCTAAGAAATCTAATGCATACGTATGCTTTTTGTGTGTATTAGAGTGTTTTGTTATTAAGTGTGGCACTTGGGGTGGAGCGATCCCAGCGCTGCGAATAAAGAATACCTGCTGAACAGTTATACTCAATTCTAACTGTTGAGTGAAGCTCTTTGTTTCAGGGTAACTGTGAGAAGAGGGGAGAAACAAAGTGATTCATTTTCCATGTGGGGCGAGAGAAGGTAAAATGTTTGCCAGGTTACTATAACAGTCTGAGAAGCTCTGCTGAGACTGTGGTGTTTAAGTCCTAGGTTACAGGGTCTAACAACATGTAAACAAGGTGGCTAGAGAGAGTGGATAACTTGAAGAAACCTCTCTGTTGATTTGAGGGGTTTTATAGACATGGAAGTATATGCAGCTTGCAGTATCAGGGTTGGACTTAACTTGTTACTTCTATTCAAAATTGCATCACTTCTGTCATGCACACTGAGTGTAACCTCATCATGCCAGAATGTGTGCTAGTTCTTAATGGAGTCTGTTATCCCAAATCTGAATATGTAAATCTGAGAGCAAATAAAACTGCAGAGAGCTTGAGTGTAGAGGTGGGAAACACAGTCATTTGAGAGAATAGACTAGAGTTTGGTCCTGTTCTTGATCACTGTACAGGCTGTTTGGCAGATCTGAGCAGCTTAAGTAGTGTAAAGGATTAACAATTACACTCAAAAAAAGTAATGATTACGAAGGAGGTGGGAATGAGGGTTTTCAAAATATTTGCCATTCTGGGACTTTTTAGAAAGCTAACTTCACTAACTGAAACTCTGACTTACATCCTGTATTCTGAGATCCTCTGATCAGTTTTTTCTAACTTTTCATCTTTAAATGATCTGGAAAGAAACTTTATGTGCTTGGTGTCTGCCTGTGACTGGTTTATTTTGTGTAGGTTTTGGGGTTTTTTTTACACGTTTCAGATAAAAACAATTCTGCTGTGTTGGAAAATAATATTGGGGTAAAGGGAATGTATTAGTTTTTCCAAATTGTTTCACTGAGCAGAGGTACTAGAGATCTAGTTCTTGGTCATGGTCTGTCTTTTTTTTCACCTATGTGCTTGGGGCCAGGAAGAGGAAAAATTATGAGTGCTGAGTTTTTTTTCTTTGGTTTCCAATGTTCAGTGCCCAGGCAGAGCTTCTGTGATGCAAGAAGTCTGAAAGTCTTGGCTGTATCCATCATGCCCATGTCAACAAATTTGAGAGCTTCCGTGTATTAAGATAATGTTTCTGGTCTGTACATAAACAATTATCTGACCTATTCTGATTATGCTGATTTTACCATTCATGCACAGGCCACCTGTTCATTGTAGGCATGGAAAGGTGGCTGTTCTTGACTGCTGTGAGAAGTTAGAGCACTTGAAATCTGGAAAGGAAGGGAGCACAGAGAATCAGGCTTTGGTTAAAAGAGGCAGAGTTTTTGAGCCACTTGGACTAAAAGCAAACAAAAGTAAATGAGACTATATCGTGCTGCTACAGTATCTTTCATTTATAAGTATGTAAAATGAGCTCTCTGTTGATGGCATTTTTATTAATTTCATTTTTTCCTCACTTTTTTTCTCCTTGGTTATGTATTATTTTGAGATGTTCCATTTCTCTTTGGCAGCAGTTTGTGGGACTGCTTGTGGATACTGTGCAGATCACAGGGTATGAATTACCAAGCTATGGCACGTTCAACAATGGAAATTAGTCCCAAGACTGGAGCATTGCCTGTCCTCTCCTGTCAGCAAATATCTGTGAAGGCTACTAACAAAGTTTCTGTCATCTTGTTCTCATTGCTATTCTGCTTGAAGGATAATATCCTATAACAGTTAGAAGCTGCTTCTTTAGATGAAGTGGAAAGTCTGTGTGGTTTTGACCACTGTCTGTAAACCATGAAAGGAAGGAATTTGAATCAGTTTTTCATCCAGACAGCCTTAGCTTTATGGTCAGGTTGGCAGACGGGTGTTCTGTTCACACAGGATTATTTTAGGTTTTGGGATCATTTGTGTCGAAGTTTATTTGAGTAATGGAGGACATTGTTCTTGATATAATGAAGTAAGATGCAAGTCAGATGGTGGAACAGATTGCCCATAGTGGTTGTGCTGTCTCCATCTTTGGAGGTTTCCAAGTCCAGATGGGTGGAAGCCCTGAGCATTCTGGTATGATCCTATGGCTGACCCTGTTTTAAGCAGGAAGTTGGACTAAGGATCTCCCGAGGTTCCTGATTGATGATGGTGACATAATTTCTGTAAAGGCTTATCCTCAATTTCCATATCCTGTCCTTCCTTTTGTTTGTTTTTTTCCACATTCATCCTGTGTCTCTTCATAGTTCAAGCAGACGTGTAGGAATTAACAAAGCAAGGTTGGCTGACACTGTTAGTTCTTTAAGAATTCATCGGTTAAATTAGTGCAGGTTAGATTAGGCTTAAATTTAGTTCTTTCTTTGGTTCTGATGTGTGAAGAAAACAAGTTGCAGAATTGGGTAGAGTTAGCTGACAATTCTTATCTGATGATGTGAGACATTACCATAAATTGAAAAAAGGATTTTTGAATGGCGTATAGTATAAATGCTCTATGCATCTCTGTATTATTTACTGTAAAATTGTCTGGCCTACTTTACCTGGTGTGGAAACAACTGCCCATTTGTTTATTTTCAAAAAACATTGCTTTCACAATGATCTTACTTTCCCATCTGTCCTCCTCCAGCTAAAAGCATCTATTAGTGTTTGTGAAAAATTGTCTTTTCAAGAGGTAAAAGCCCTTCCAAAAAACTTGTGTGAGGTTTTTTTTAAACAGATCATCCAGATGAATAAGAACATGAATTTTCTAGAAGTGTAGACTGAACTAATTTTAGAAGATGTTGCTAGAAAGCCCTTACTATTTTCAGATCAGCCATACAGCTCAACGATCTTGTTCACTCTGGATTGGGAAGAAATGAGTAGAATAAATCATAAATATCATAAAGATTTCAGTGACCTAGACTCTCAGGCTTGCCTTGAGGAGAAAACCAGTTGAGTCGCTTGGGTGAGTTGTCAGAAGGTGGGAGAAATCACATAGCGGAGTCCCTGTAGGCTGTAACATGGAGTGCTTCAAAATTATGTGCCAAAAGAAACGGTAATCTTTCTCAGTGTACCAGTGTGTTGGGTTTTCAGACCATTCTGGTGAGTGTGGAACAAAGGAGTTGCACAAGCCAGTGCTTTCTGTTCCTGTTTTCTGCTCTGCGTTGGTGTCTAGCTAGATGTTGTTTCCTTTGATATTCTCTGACTGTGGGACTGCCATGACGGATTGCCAGGTTGGGTTAATTTTCTTTGTTGGGATATCTTTAAGTTCAGCTAGTAACATTGATGATTAAGGGGGAAGTAGCATAGTGGCATTTCTAAACAGGGTTAATATTCTTTGTCAACAAGTTATCTCTTTGGAAGTTGAGAAAAGGTGGAAATCTGTCTTGCTTCTTGTAACAGCTTGTACTGAAAATTTAGAAACAAAACCAGTCTTTCACCCCTTACTCGTTGTGCAGTGACTACTTCTGTCACATCTCCTCAGGTTTTTATGCTTTGGAACTTCAGCATTCCAGCTGTCTACAATGAAAAATGAGGTTCTCGTTACCCTGAATCAGTCTGTCAGTCCACAAGGTGTATATCAAGACTTTCAGGATCCAGAAGGTCAAAACTCCTCTTCATCCACAGAAGTAATGCATTTACTTCTTGAGAGGTGCTTGTTAAAATGTCTCCCAGTCCTTTAAGTTTGAACTGCTTTGGTCTCCGTGCCAGTAAAGCACTTTGTTCAATGAAAAATGACAATATGAAAAAGCGTGTCCATGTGAAAGATTCTCAGAGGATCTGTCACCTCATAATCTGAACAATTAAAAGAGATTGGGGGTGGGAGGAGGGATTCCTGTTCTGGAATGACGGGGCAGGAGACAGCACCAGAGGAGGTGCTGTAACTATCTGTCTACTATTTCACTTCAAAGGACTTCCTCATTATCTGTCCTGAAGTTACCATGCACCTTTCTAGCTGTGAGAAAACAGAGGAATAGAATAAAGCATTTGCTTCTCAAGCCCATGTCTCTTGCTAATGCACAGTCTGAGCTATCTCAAGCCTATAGATTTTTGAGCTCATTCCTGAGTGCCGTAAGTGTCTTGACAAACCAATGAACAGTACTTTCTGCAGTGGATGTGGAAAGAAATGTTCAGGCTAAGAGAGTACTCTGTGTTCTTGAATGAAGGTCTGCATTTTGAGTGCCCGCCTACCCAGCCTCTGTCCAAATTTGAGCCTGAGCAGACTGAGAAGGAGGCAGTAACTGAAAGAAACAAGCCACACACTGGTTGGGTACTCAGTGCAAATGAAAGAGCCATCTGCTGACCAGACAGTATCATATTGTACATGGTTTTCTGACAGAGAAAACAAATAGTGATAATGCTGCTGTTGTTTGTGTGAGAACAATGTACTTAATGCTGTGAAGGACTCCAGATATTCTGGCAGTACAGGAATAAATCTTTCACAACACTAGGTTACTCTTTGATGCCAGTCTGAGAGCCTGAAAATACTCTTGTCTGCTTTTTAGATGTTTATACACTATAAAGCAGTGGCTTGTTTGCATGGTGCCTGTTATCTGTACATCTCTGACTGTATTAGCAAATTAAATAACTTATAACTGCTTTCCTTTTTTCCATCTCTTCTGGACCCAGTGTTGGAGATTGCCTTTGAAACAATCACTCTGACAATAAATGGAGACTCTGTGGTGACTTGAAAGTGTAACTGATGTAATGAGGGAAGAAGGAAGTTTTTCTCAACCTCCCTGTCCAAAATAACCCTGGTGCCCCCCAAACGATCTCTGTTGCATTTTGGTGTTGCCTTATGAAAAAGATGGTGGTGCCTAAATAAAAATGGAAGGGTGATTTACATCAGTTGGCCTAAGGCTATATTGTACTACAGTGTGTCATAAAGGACCCTGGACCCTCTGTTATGTTAAATCTCCTATTATCCCTGCAGGTCTCCTGTAATCATTGCGGAAGTCTTGCTCACATGAGGAACAAGATGATCTGTAGGTATTCTTGCTTGTGACAGTTGTCACCTGCGATGGGATTACCAGTGTGGTTCCAAGCTAGGTGGGGATCTGTATGAGATACTTGAATTACACCTCGGCTTGAATGTAAGTTTGAGTTTTATGCTTCATATAAAGTGGAGGACTTGCAGTGCCCAAGTGACAGCTCAGCCTTTGTGGGGGTTTTGGTGAGAGGTTTTGGTTTCTTCAGAAAGACTTCAGTTCTCTGGAAAATTTTTTTGAAAGTGGACCCCTCCTATGAATTTTTGGCAGCTGGGTCATTTGTGAAGGGCACTGGTGACTTTCATCAATCACAGCAAGAAAGAATTTAGAAGTGTAATTAGAAATTACCCTTACAGGTTTAGTAACTAGAGCAACGAACAAGATCACTTGTAAAGAACAGGTCAACTGACACGTAGCACAATCTGTACACCTATAACTAGGTTAGCGTGCATCATCTCTGCACTTGTCTGAAGCAGTTTGCAGTGGTAGAGTACTGCTAGGCTGCTTTAGATCCGAGGTAGGCTGATAATTGCCCTTCTCAGAAAACACTGCAGCACTGTCACTGACTCTGCTTGTCATGTGAACATGAATGTGTCTTAGTTCGAAAAGTCAAGCTGTCTGTGGTGATCTGATAAGTTGAATGCACATACTGCAGTGAAATAGTGAACTGGGGAAGTAGGTTTTCTTTGTCCAAATAACAAAAAACAAAACAACCCCTACCAAGTAGTTGAGTGCCAGAAATAATAAAGCCTGGTTTTGTGAGTGGTTTGTGGCTCCTAACATACATTGAGCCCTCATAGAATTTTTCCCTGTGTTGAGATGTTTAGAAAACTTTACTCTTCTGAATTTTTTGGTTTCTAAATACATGTGGATGAGTTGGCACAACAGTCTGTATTTCTGTAGCATGATGAATTTGTCTTTGCTTGGCCTCCTAGGTGTGCAAACCTGTGTCCCAGTCAAATTGCTGACTAGGTTTGGGGGAGGATTAGGGATGATCAAATGGATACATATGACCACAGCATACTTGAATGTATCAATCTCATTGATACAGCTGCTCAGGAAACAAGGCTCTCTTCAGAAACTTAGCAAAAATTCCAAACCCTAGAACTGAACCCTAAATCCTCAGTGACATATGAACTTGTCACCATCAGTTCCCTGTGTGCCATTTTGGACACTTTCAGCCACACTGAATGCCTGAGCCCATCCAAGGTTTTTGGATGAATAGTCATTCTTGAACAGTTCTTTTATTTGCTGATGGGTATCTCAGCTACTCCAGTTTTCCCAACTTCCCTTCCAAGTAGGGCTTTTTTAAGAAGTCTTTGTTATTTTCAAGTATCTGATAAAGATGCAGTGACCTTCAGGGTAAAGCATGGAATGTTCTGTGTTGCATAATTACATTTCAGATTTTTTTTTTTTTTTTTACTTTTCCAGGTTTCCCATTAACCCCTCTGCAGGTTTTGTCAGCAGTCCATGAAAGCAGTATTACAAATGTTCCAGTGTTCACAACGGCATGCCAGCTGCTGCATGAGTTTCAGATGACACTGATTTTTTTTCCAGGCCTTTGCAGAACAGGAGGAACTGAAACAAAAACTGTGAGGTTCCCTCTTGGAAATTCCAGTTCTCCTGGAGGCCTCTTTCCAAAGCCAGAGCTCTGTAAGGAAGGCTAAGTGTAAATAAGAATCAGACACTGTTTAGAGTGCAGAGGACTGACAGAGCCATTTATTTTCTTTTTGCAGTAGAGCAACAAAGGATATTACAAGGGCCGGAGCATCTGCTGATGTAAATTATCATAGTTTTACTGGTCAGAGGATTCATACCCCTTCATCCCAGCTGGGAATGTGTCACTGAGATAGATTAGTGATTTACAGCATCAACATTGAGGGAGACAAAAAAGCAACATTAAAAAAAGCAATCTGCTTAGGTTGATATATGGGGCATTAAAGGCCTACTTTAAAACAAAACGGAATCAGCCTACTTTGTAGTTAATTTGGAAATGGGGTCCTAGTGACTGTTGGTACAAGTAATATGATTGTATGGGCAGGTGGTCTTGTTAAATATAAGGCTTTCTGTTTGTAGTTACTGGCTTTACAGATGAAATAATGTTAAGAAAGTGCAAATTAGTGCCCTGCTCTTGCAAATGCTCAAATATTCATGAAGTAGGCCCTTAGACTTCAAAGGGGTTACTCACATGAGCAAAATGAAATGCAGAACTGTTGTGTTTTCATCTCTCTCTTCTAGGTTGGTGTCTCCTAGTGTAATTTCTAGTGCTTTATTCTGAAAACCAGATTTAAGGTCCTCTGGAAATTCTAGTGTAATCTTATTACCTGCTAATAAACAACTCTCTTTTTTTTTTTTTTCTTTTTTTTTTTTTTCCCCTCTCCAAATAGTAGATTACTTTGCTGTGCATTTCTTCCTGGGTATTAATGAAAGACTGAAATTAACTTCTGGCTGGTGACGCTCCTGCCAGAACATGCAGACTGGTCATTCATCAGTCAAAGACATGACAGATTTGTTTTGTCTCATTCTAGGATAGCCAACTTCTATATGTGTAGGTGACATTCTCAGTCCCAGGCAGGTGTCTGAAGAAGGCCAGGCTAACACAGCCAAGTTTGCAAGGAGCAGGGTGTCTTACTGCTGCTGAATTTGATAGGGATCTGCTTTCTCTCTGCCTCTACTGTTTTTCTCACAATAATAGTCCAGTTCAGTTGCATGGGGCGGGGGAGTGGAAGGAGGAGAGGTCAATAGAATTGCCCTATGGGCTGACAGCTAATTAAACCTGTTTAACACTCCTAGTTGTTTGTACAGCATATTTACCGGTGCATTTTATATTCAGAAGACTCAAGTGACTTGGTTTACAGGTACAGCTCTGAGAGTAGGTACATGTGACCCAACCAAGGGGCACTATAGCTTGCCTAATTCAGCCTAATTAGTCCTGAGTGTCAAATGCACTAGATTCCACCAAAGTTGTGAGACAAATGTTGCTTCCATTACTTCCCACTGAAGTTTTGTATGTGGCTTTCTACACTCTGTTGGGGGTCTAGCATTTTCCTTTTAACCGGATTAGAAATCCTGTTCTTGCAGCTCTTGCAGTGAACCCTTCTTTATGTCTGATTTTGATGCTTCCGAAGCCTATCTGCAGGTTTGCATCCATGTCTCTTGTGTCACAAAGGTAAGCACAAACAAGTACTTCATCTAACTTCCATTAAAGTCAATGAGAGTCTTTCCACTCCAATGTCAGTCAGAGTAAGTCTTTCATCTTTCCTTCCTAGAAACTGGTTGGTCTGGGTCCCTTTTTATTCTTCTTTTCTGGTCTTTGTCCCTGTCATGTCTGAGCACTTCAGTCAGCAGTAGATTACTCTGTCTTGTTCTGGTACTCTTATTCTCTGTTGTGTGATGAGGCTGGGGAATAATAGTGTCTCCATTATTCTGCATGTCCCCATCATTAGCTGAGGATAAGTGGCAAAAATGAAAGGCCAGATTTTCAAGATGTGAATGACAGTGTGGTGTAATTTTTCAAAGGTATTTAGAAACTTCAGAAACCACCACTTTGTTCCTGATTCTTTAAGCCCATAACTATCCTGAAAAGATCCAGCATTAAATAGCTTGAAAAGGGTCGCAAGGAATGTGTGTTGCAGAGAAGCTCAAGAGGCATTAGTTCCACATCTGCTTCTGAATGCTCCCTCTTTTGAAATACAGACACTTCTCAGCCTTGGGCTTCCCCACACACTGGCTCTACAGGCAAAAATCTCAGCAGCAAGCACCTGAGAGGAGCCCTGTATGGAAAAGCCACTCATCTGCAGTATGTGATGGTGGCTGTGGTCATGTTTAAGCGTTTGAGGACTTCTCTTCCTTTCCTTAGTTTCCAAGTTTTGTTTCAGGGAGCTGGTTGCATGATTGAAGAGAAACCTAAACAGACTAATATTTGCAAGGCTCAAACCTCACAGAGTGACCCTTATGTGGTTAGTCATTATCTAGGACTAAGCTTTCAGAGGTAAAAAGCAGCCCAGTGACTTCTTTCTTTCATATAGGGATGATATAGAAGGCACCAGGATGTGACAAATGAGAGATCTGCAGAAGTAAGTCCTACTGCCTGTTGATGTAACACAGCTCAACCCTCCAGCTCTCAGCTTACCTAGATGATTTTGCCTGGATTACGGCTGCTCTGAGGTGCTCAGATATACATACTACAGGAATTAGCTATGCTAGCAATTAGTTGTGCCTCCAAAAATGGAGTCCGTCATTAAAGCCTGGCCCAAGATGTGAAGACCTAGCATTTCACCTGGAACCTTTGAAGTCTCTGAGTGTTGAAAGTATAATAATAATTATATATAAACACTTCCGAGTGTGTCATAACCACATGAGGGACAGACTAAAGCATGTTGGTAAGAATGCAAGAAGCAGCAGAACAAAAGCACTGGTGAGGCCGCACCTCGATTCCTGTGTTCAGCTTTGGGCCCCTCACTACAAAAAGGACATTGAATGACTCGAGCGTGTCCAGAGAAGGGCAACGAAGCTGGTGAAGGGTCTGGAGCACAGGTCGTACGAGGAGCGGCTGAGGGAACTGGGGTTGTTTAGTCTGGAGAAGAGGAGGCTGAGGGGAGACCTCATCGCCCTCTACAACTACCTGACAGGAGGTTGCAGAGAGCTGGGGATGAGTCTCTTTAACCAAATAATAAGCGATAGGACAAGAGGGAATGGCCTCAAGTTGCGCCAGGGAAGGTTTAGACTGGATATGAGGAAGCATTTCTTTACAGAATGGGTTGTTGGGCGTTGGAATGGGCTGCTGAGGGAGGTGGTGGAGTCCCCATCCCTGGAGGTGTTTAAGAGTCGGGTCGACATAGCGCTTAGGGATCTGGTGTAGTTGGGAACTGTCAGTATTAGGTTAATGGTTGGACTAGATGATCTTCAAGGTCTTTTCCAACCTAGATGATTCTGTGAAAAGTTTGAAGATACTGACTGCACATCTTCATAATAAACACCACTATTGCAATAGAAAAAACCAGGAACTGCCATCATTGGTTAAGGAAGGTTTGTGGCCCATAAGCTCAAGAATATTTTGAGCCAAAAGAGAGTATAAACAGTGGAAATGCTGCTGTTTGAAAGACCTTTTCCAATTGACAGTAGACAACTAGTTCTTCCTGAGCCTTAATAAAGCCATCTGCAAAAGGTATTATGCCCTTTGTCAAACGATATGGATGTAGCACTGTATGGAAAGAGAGAAGTGAAGTTTTGAGCCTTTCCAAAGGAAACCCTTAGAAGCTACCAGACATCCACAAGGACTGCTAGATAGCTAATTTACTGTTTTAATAGCCCTCCAAAATGGGGACAATGTTATACAGAACTGAGACCAAAATGTCACTTAACCTGTGGGAAGCAGCAGAGGCGTGGTTTCCTTTCCATAAGCTTCTTATTTGTTAGATTTGATGGACAGGGAGGTAGAGGGGAGGGAAGGGAAAATAGGGCTTTAATGCTAGGTAACCAAGTCTTTTCAGAAAGAAAGTCAGATCAGAAAAGAGTTTTGATCCAAAAAGGTTCTTTTTTTTTTTCCCCCTCAAGAGCTCAGAAGCTGAGGGAACAAAGCATGCCTGTGAATATAGTCTTAATTGCTTTCCTGTGGCTGAGGGCAGGATTCACACATACTGCAAGTGCTGATGTTGGGTTCTGAGTGAGGAGCAGAGCACCAGTCTGGTCCCTGGAGCTGGGAGTTTAGGATTAACCCCTTGCATGAACCTCCCTAGCGAGGCATGTCTGGCCATCCTTACCTTCTTGGAGCTGTAGTCATACATGAAATTAAACATCTCCATGCACTGCTGGACTCACAGCCCTCGGCTGTAGCCTGTACCAAGTAATGAGCAAGACACCTTTGGAGCATCATTGGAGTTTGAAGCTAATCTGAGCATACTGGTGAACATAAAGCATTTGAGGAGCTGTTGGGTTTAAAAGGTAGGGTATTGGTTCAGTGCTGGGGAAATACCAGTGCTTACCTTCACCACTGATCTCCTGTGCATTTTCAGCTAAGTCCTTCGCCTTTTTAGCACACAGACTGATGATGTGTTTCTGAGTCTGAGGTAAATGCTTTTTAAGTGGAAAACTGTTACTTTAATTTTGTTGTGTGGGTGAGGTATAATCCTCAAAAGAATGAACAGTCATGTGCTTATTGGCCAGTGTCCTTTAGGGTCTCAAAATAGTTGCAAAACCACGTAGTGCTGAATAGAAAATGAAATCTGTGAGTTGTTTGAGTTCCAGAGCTGAACCAGTGAAGCATTTCCAGGAGGCCTGAGATTTCTTTCCAATAGCCTGTGCAGTGTAGGGGGTGAGACTGAATGGCATAATGAATTACTCTGACCACAAAAATCTAAGCATCTGTGACCTGTTTTCTAGATAGAGGTTTTTTGGAGGATTGCACTTCCTATGAAAGTCTGAAAGCTTTTTTCCAAAAAAGATACATCATAGATACATTAGTTTGCAATCCATAGTTGGGGGTTACTGTTTAAAACATATGAAGGGAAAGGGAACAGCATTTTGCATGACACAGAGTGAAGTTCGGAAGTAAGAATGTAATGGGCCATATTTTCAGGAAGGAGCAGTGCATTTAGCAAATTGTTTGGATGGAGTTTACCAGGAGGTACCAGGCACATTTGTAGAAAATCTGAGGCCTTGCGTATTTACCTTCCTGGAAATCATGCTTTACTTTTGAAAATGTAAGTCCTTAGGGCTTCTGGGCTGTTCTGAATCCCCAGGTCCACCCAGCTGTCCTGTCACTCAGGCTCTGTCACAAAGATCTGCAGAGCTGGAAACCAGCAAAACTGTCAGCATTACGATAAAATACCTCCTGGTCTCCTGCCAAGAGTTTTAGGCTGAACAAAGGTATTACCCTTTTTTGGAGATTAAATTATGCCAAGCACAGAAGATGAAGTCCCAGTGACTTGATCTCTGAGACTTACCCACGTGATCTGTGCTGGCAATCCATGTAATTTATTGCAAAGTTCAAACAGCCTGCTTGCTGTGGCCATGCCAACATGACCTGCAGTAGGAAGTAATTTCTTCTTCACATCTATAAACAGTCTGAGTGGTTTTTTACTTCTTAAAGTGTAATGAATGCATGTTTCTTCTCAGCACCAAGTCCTGGCTGGTATTAATGTCCTCTGTGCTTCCCTTACCTGAACTCAAGCACCAAATGCTTGTTAAAAAATTGGGAGATGTGTGGGCAAAAAAAGGAACTTTGCAGTGTTTTTCAGAATTCCAGGGTAAAATAGGCCAGTATGGATAGCTGGTAACATGTAAACTTATAGCCCTTATCTTAAGAATTGCATAGTTTCAACTGCTAGCCACTTCAGCAGCTGTCCTTGTTGGCAAGCATGTGATGTTCTCTAGTATCTGATGTGCCAGTGTCTGAGCCGAGATGTGTCTCAGTCACAGTAGCTCCCATTCTCCCTCTGCACCTTTATCGGTAGCTGTCCTGTTATGAGCCCTCTTTGCTTATCTTTGTCTTTCAAGCTCCTTGGAGAGAGGACAGACATAGCTTAGCTATAAGGAGGCACAGGACAGCGTCCCACCCCGTTAGTATTATTTATGCTCTGTGCCCAGAGACAGTACATAGCTTTTAGCTCTACAAAAATATGGTTTTTTGTCTTGTGACCATTAACTGGTCGCTTCAGATCATTCTGTAAGGATGACTCATCCTCCTTAGGCTTTACTATCCTATAGGCTCTGAGTCATCCACAGAGTTCACCTGCAAAGATTGGGCATTGTTGTCTAGATAGCGGGTAGTCAAACAAAACAATATTGTAGCAAGGATTGCATCTGGGGCTGTTGGTAAAACAGACCCACACATTTCTCATGATCTCATTAGCAACCACAGAACTTGGAAGACCTGTCACTGGAGTGTTTATTCATATCATGTCTATCCTCTTAAACTTCCATAATGTAAGATCTTACAACAGACTGTGAGGTAGAACACTTTGAAAAATTAAAGTGTATCAAGCCAACAGAGTAATCTCATTGAAATAAAAAGTTTATTCCATAAGGTGTGCTGGCTGGTATTAATTATGTTGGTTAGACTCTTGTCAGTATATCCCAGAAGCAATTGTTATTTTGCTCCCTGAAAGAGTCATTAGTCTGAAGCTAGTGGTGGCACTTTATGTGCTGACCGTTTGCAAATTCTTCCAGAATTAGAAAATGTTTGTAATTCCTTGCAAGCACGAACATTCCTACACCAGGCACTCATTTCTACTGCAGATGTCCTTCGATCAGCTACAGTTAAGTGGGGGAGAAGGGTGTCCCCTTGTTAATCCTCCCCAGCAGCAGTCTGTTTGGCTGGAGGTCACTCACGCCAGCACTGTATCAGCTTGCTCAGAGCTCTTATGGCTGAAGCGCCGTGCTTGCTTCAGTGACAAGGGAATTGGCATGTGTGCATGCGCCTGTGTGCATGTTGCATGTATGGAATGTGTAGGATTATCTGTGAAAGGCTCTGTGGTTGTGAAGCACTCCCCTGTGTGTCCTGAGGATGGCTGAAGGGGTCGACTGGCAGTGTGCAGGCTCTCACAGTAGGCTGTACCTGCATGTGTGTATGCAAGGTCACAAGAGGTGTTAAACCCTGCTTAATGCTGTCAGTTGTTGCCACATTTAAAATTCACAGAGCAAACAGGCTTCAGGCTCCTCTGCTGCCTGCGCTGGGAGTGCTTTTGTGCTTCTTTGTTTTCCAGTTTCCTCCAATTGTAATTTGCCAGCTCCACTGTGGGGGGAAAAAAGTGGAAATGCAATTCATAGCTAGTGCTTACTGAACCTCTTTTCGAGTCCTGTGAGATATCTAAACATGACATGCATCAATTAGCCAAACTACAGAGGGAGGAGTCTGCATAATGTAAACGAGCACTTTCTGCAGCCTTCCTTTACTCGTAATGACCCTGTATCAAGGAATAAGTGATGTAAGATACACAATTAAGGGCAAAGGTAGGTGGTGATACCCCAGGACTTCCAGTATCTTCTTTCTGGCTGATTGCAGAGATCAGCATTTTGCAGTACCTTGGGCCAATTTCTCTCAGGAGCTTAGCTCTTTAGAAAACCAAAGTACTTATTTAGATGCAAAGTTATTTTTAAAATGGTTTCCTAAGGAAATCAGGGGTTAGGCATTCCCCTTGCCCGTCCCACTCTGCCCATCTCTGTCTTTGAGGGCTTACTCCTGAATAACTTCTGAATCCATTTGCATCCACAGGTGACCCAACAGCAAATGGCCTTAGAGCATGTGAACTCTGTATCATAACTGATTTTTCACAGGAGGCGGTGGAAAGGCTGGTGAAACAGCCTCTTATCCCACTGGCGAGTGAATCAGCATGCCTGTTGTGAATCAGCTTCTGTTTGTTTAATCTGAGGGGTAAAGGAGTTTAAAAAGGGGGTGGTTTCATAGGAAAAGGGAGCTGGAGACAGTGAAAGGATGCAGGGATGCTTGAGGGGCTCAAAAAAAGGAAGAGACATGAGAGTATTTGGTACAAAGTTGTAGGAAACTGCTTCAAAGTGAGTGTTCCCACAGTGGCATCTTTGCTTGGGCTTCTGTTCCTGGGATGGCTCTGTGAAACATGGGCCTGAGTTAACATGTACCTCAGAAACAGCTGAGCAGAGAGGTATGTTGTGGTAATCTCTCTTATCTTTCATTACCCAGGCACCACAAGATGTAAGAAAACAGGTGGGGATCTTTTTCTCAGCAGGCACCTCATGATATCTACCAGCAGAGCAAGTCACCACGGTCAGAAGCCTGCCATGAAGACCAGTTCTGCCTCCCTCTGCCATGGGCTGCATGGGTTACAGTGCTGCCCAGGAGTTTGCACTGTCCCCACTGCCATCTGGAGCAAGGAAGTGGCAGGACACTGGGATAATGCAGTGAGGACAATGGCAGCTGCTGTCCTAGCACAAGCTGGGTTGGGGAAGGATGTCCTTAGGTCCCTGACTTGCTTCTCCTCCCTTACCAGCTGGGGTGGGTGAACTTTGTCCACCGTGTGGTTTAGGAGGATGAAATAATTTGTCAGCTCAGCCCACATCCTCAGTCTAGTCGTTGGTCCAAAGCTAATTTGCTGGCAGGGACTCTTAACACCCCCAGCAGTGAGGAGAACCTAGAGACGGTAGCCCAGAATAGTAAAGGGATGTCTTTGGGACCCTTATATCTTCCTATTTAACAACCATGTAGATACTTGTGCTGTGACACTGGAGCATGATCTACACTGGGAGGAGCATGAGGAAATGTTGCCATATGGCATGGGTCAAAGCTGCTGCTAAGGCCTGCTTCCTTAACTGAGATTCCTCCTGACCAAAGACCTGAAGCTTCACTGAGCACATATGTGGTTAAACTGTATATTTAAACTTGAATAAACTTTATCTTATTTGTTACAGAAAGCAAGAATTTGGCCGAAGCTGTAAAAATACAAATGAACACTTTTTTTTGAATATCCAAAAAGATGAAAGTGAGGAAAAGATCTGACGTCTTAGTGGTAATATGTCTGGTAATCCCTGAGGAGTGTCTTACTGTAACCCAGGTTTAACATAGTGAGGTAGCTTTACTCCAGTCCTCAGATGGAGGTCCACCATCTCAGACTCTGCTTATTTCACTATCATTACATTCACCTGGTGCCTTACCCAAGTATCTGCCCCCATGTGATCCCAGGAGCATGCAGGAGACCAAATACGGTAACACAAAGGAAAGCCATCTAACGTCAGAGCCAGAGGGGGTGTTGAAAGAAGGCTGTCCAAGCAGGTGCATATGTTGGCTTGGAGAGAATCACAGTAGGTGATGTTTGGTGGCTGTGCAGCTTCTGCTTGAGTCTGTGCCAGGGCACCCAACTCGCCTCCCAGCAGCCCTGCCTGCGTCTCCTCATCAGTACTCCTCACAGCCAGGTGCTTCCAGCAACCTCCAACATTTAGCTAGATTGCTGGTGAGCTGTAGGCTAAGCTCTTCCCCAGGCTTGAAGCTTCTTCAGCCTTTGATGCTGTGGGGATAGAGCTCATCCAAAACTGATGCTGTACTGTGAGCCTGCTGATTTCCAAATTGGATGTGCCCATCTGTACATGCTGGCTATTGAAAAGGCTGGCATAAATTTTATCAGTGACATGTGTGAGGGGGTCCCACATCCTATGTGTAAACTCAAGGGCATATTTAATGTTTCCTAAGGGACAGGCTTCTTGTGCACCGGGGTTGGGAATGTTACCAAGTGGGCAGACAGTCTGCTCTACCAGCTGAACAAATAGCAAACAAATGACATTGCTTTTGCTGTGAAAGAACATTTCTTGACCTTATACTTTCTGTGTGCTATCACAGATCCTGTCTCTTCATCCCCATGCCAGCTTGAGTACTGTCACTTTCTCTGGAGCTGTGGCATGTGCCATTAATGGTAATAAAAAGGTTGCCTTACTTGGTGTCACTGACAAAATCCCAGAACAGGGAATGGGAGCTCTAGAGGTCTCTAATCCAATCTCTCTACTGGGCTCCATGTGCATGAAGAATCACTTAAAATGAATACATACCTATCTTCCTATTTTTGCTGAAGCAGCCCTTCCAGGATGCAGCCAGCAATGCTACTGTGCTCATGGCATTCACTGGGGTAACAGGGAATAAAACTGCTGCTTTTTGGAGTTTATAATTATTCTGAGCCTTTAATATAACAGGAAGATTTAAAAAAAAAACAGAAAAACAAAAAACCAAAAAACCAACAGTAGAGGAAGATGCTTATGGGGAAGGGGCAAAGGTTATACCTCTCAGGTTGTTCACCCACTCTGACAACTGACCTGAGCAAGTTGTATTTCAAGCTGGGTGACCTTATGCTAGCAACTGTGCATACCAGCAGCAAAAGGCAGCCCCGGCTGTGTACAGATGCAAGTCTGAAATCACAGGGCTACAAGGGGAATTGGATGATGTGATTCACACAAGTCACCTCCCATCCCAAATCACAGTTTCTGTACAGGAGTTGTTATCTTACCCCTGCAATGCCTACAGCAGGTCTGCAGCCCAGTCAGAAATAGACCCCCACCATTCTTGCTTGCCTCGGTTTCAGCCAAGGTCATATGGTTAATGTCATCTTGCTCAGTTGTGGTGTATCTCACAGCATGTCTGGGATGAACATCATCACATTAAATTATTGCTTGTGGCATTCAGCTGCATTGCGTGCCTTTCTGAAAAAGCAACACAAAGGAAAAAAGAGGTCTTTAAAGCTGCTGTGTCAGAAAGCTACAGAACAGGTTGCCAGCTACACTCATTGTTCATTGCTTCCTCTCTGGATGTCCTGTCAGGTGGGGTTTATGGTCTCATGCATCACCTAAGCAGTCCTCTAAGGCAGATACTGGCAAATGATTGTTTTCAAATCTTAGGGAAAAGTCTGCAGTAGCAAAAATAGTGTCTTTCTCTGTACTGATTTGCTTTTGCATATCAGCTTGGTTTGCTGGTTATTTGGGCTGTGGAGAAACGTCAACTCCGCTGATGGTGCCTGACTGGGAAACATTATCTTTTTTGTGGGTTCACCAAGGACTTTCACACTGAGGAGTTAACAGAGCTAAAGAACAAAGGACTAAATTCCTCTGTGAAACAAAAATAAATAAAAATGAAATGCCACAGCAGCCAGCTATACCTTTGCATGGTCATAACAGCTGGGAGCACGATCCAAGAGCTTGGTCCCAGTGGCAGCTGTCCCGTTACTGATGTCTATGAAGGATCTGGATTAATTTTCTTCATAAATGTGTGAGGCAAAGGGATGTCCCACCCTGAGAAAGAATGGTGAAATAATTCTGTTGTTCCAATGCCAATAGGCTATTCTACTTCAGTTAAGCTTCATATACCAGGATTGCTTCAAGTATGCATGCTCCAGTTCAGACTGCCAAATGTGGATGGTTGGGGGAACATCCTACTTTACAGTGTTTGGGGTTGGGGGTGAACTGCGCATCAGTGAGTTCTCCCCATGCCCTGCATAATCCAAGTGTTTCAGGGGTTTCTAAATCGTCAGCCCTGGACACAGAAGTCCCATCTGCCTCCTCCAGACCAGTAGGTCAGGCCCATCTAGTGACAGTGTTCATGCACCTGCGCTGGTGGGGATGTCAGAAAAATCTGCTTTCTTCAACTGTGCCATTAAAAACAATGATGAAGCACACAGTTAGACAACACCTTCTCACTGTCCACTTCACAAATGAGATCACAGGGCAGCCAACATGTTGGGACCTTCTAGTTTTCTGCTATGTGGCTCTTACTGTGCTAGCCTGAGTTGCCACATGCAGTCTCTTGCAGCTCTGGTGACAGGCATGGAAATCCTCACTGTGGGCTGCTGCGAAGACTCTCTGTAACTTCTGCACTGATGTGCACTAGTGTGCTGGCACTTAACACTCTTCATGCTTGGTCTGAGAGGGAAATAGAACTCAGAAAGTCTGTAATGAGAATCATACAGTTCTGGTGGGAATGGACCTCAGCACTCCTGAGGGCAAGGGCTCATCGGGAGCCTCCCTTGAGGGAACAATGTCATGCACAGCTCCAGTCAGTGGAGGTATATGACACACACCACTCCCAGACCCTCTGAAGGCATGCCTGCTTCCTTTTCATGGAGCATATGCGCAGCAAAAAAGGGATCCAACTGAAAGGTAAACAGAAAAAGTAAGGAGAGCGAGCGGATATGCTTTGAATACAGATAACCTTTTCACTGAATTTGAAACAGAGGACCAGCAGGTCTTCTGGCCCTGGTCTTCATCACCAACTATTACACAGCTGCCAATATGGTGAGATCAATATACTAGTTTGAACTTGTATACATCTTCCTAGCCTGACATACTGTAAGAGTGTCACAGGGCAGTGACCCTGTGGCTTCCTTCAGCTGTTGGTTATAGTGTCATCCATCATTTCCATTAAAAGGGTAGCCCTCATTCCTAACTTGAATGTATCCACTTCCAGCTTTCAGCTCCTCTTAGTTCCTCTTAAGCCTTTCTCTGTTGGATGTTAAACACTGTAGAATGTGGCATGCCCTTCTTTAAAAAATTGATTATTTCTGCATTGTGCTGTAGTGCAGAGATACCCAAAGACACTAAATGAGCAAAGTCAGGTTTCAGAGAAGTCTCAATATAGCAACATATGCCTTTTTTTTTTTTTTTAAGCAGATGGTGTTGGTCACAGTGGAAGAAAGCACATGGGGAATGACATGCGCTCTTGGGCTGATTTATTCTTGTGTGCTAGGTTGTTTTCTTCAAATCACTGCCTTGCTATGCAATTAATTAGTACTTTTCTCTGCCCCAGTGTCCTGTCTGTAGAACCGGATTCAGTGATTTTGCCTCAAAACACAGGAGTGCTGGGACATTTCAGTGACATCCTTAACTCCTTTTGCTCCGTATTTCCAAAAATGTAACATAAAATGCTGTAGCTTGCCATCACAGCAGTGAGAACCCTGAAGTGCTTTGTTGCCTTTGCTTTAAATTATCATTATGCAATGTGAAATACATGGCTTGGCTTTCCTCAGATTTGCATGGCTCCAGTTTCCACACCCTGTGCCAATTCAGAGCTGCCATGACTCCACTGTGACTCCATCACTACCATGGAGAGTTATGCACTGGGAGAATGAGTTTGGTTTCTGTCTGGCCCACTAGTGAAGTGCTATTTGTGAGAGTGTCTCTCCAACTTTGTGTCCTGCACTACAAAAAAGATCCTGGACTTCTCCTAAGAACACTTCGGTTTGTCTGGCTGTTGCATTTGTGTTGGTTCACGCTCTGCGGCCTCTTGATAGCTGTCTTACCCATACTGAGTATTTTGGTGACTGTGTCCTCTCAAAGATTTCCCACCCTTTCCAGGCATTGGATGGGTCCAGTATTTGTAGGAGGCTCATGCCAAGTCTGTGTGAAGTTGCCTCTTCCAATGAACAGCTATCTACACAGAAACAGACACTCAAACATCCTACAGTGGGCTGAAACTCAGGAAAATCAGCTTGGGCCATTTTCTTCTACTGTAGTGGGATGTCATGAATAAGCTCATCTCTGCACCTTGGTCCCAGAGAGGATGTAGGCACCACCTCTGTGTTAACTGTGGCTATGTCAAGGGCTGGTGGCTTTACAGTAGCTTTGCATTAAGCCACAGCAACTCTCTAAATCCACCGGGAGATGAGAGTTTGAAGGTAAACAAAAGCCCAGCGCTGAACCTCTGCTGTGTCAGCAGAGGAATAGCAAGAGTTATCAGCCCTGCTGGCCAAGTGACCTTCCTTGGGGGTTGTGCCAGAATGGTCTTGACATCCAGGGAGGATGGAGGGGATAAGCCTGGTGCAGCACTTGCTCTAAGCTCCCTCCACAGAGACATTTCACTCCGCCCACAAGCTGGAGGGGTAGGTGATCCAAGCCTGGGAAACTCAAGAGCTGATCCTGTATAAATAAAAATGGTTGTTTTAAAAAGCAAATAAGAAACAGGTCCTTCTCTTCCACCCACCTTTTATAAGATGGATCAGAAGCAAAGCATAGTGTGCCACCACTATGAAGACTTAAAACAGTGCATGTCATTTCAATACAGTGTGTCTACATAGCCTTCCTTCACCAGAGATTGATATCTGAGGATTTTATCAGTGTATGATTAATAACAGAAACGAGACAAAGAACAGTGAGTCAGCAGGGCTCTCTGCTCCTCACTTAATGGTTATCTGCCTGTGCTTATCTGTACCCACACACTGCATATTGCTGAGTCTCAACATACATTAGCTTTGCTGCTCGTGCTGGTTTAGCACCCATCTGCCAGCTCTTCTGTAAGGGCAGCACTAGCAGGCCAAGCTCATGTGGTCATATGCCATATTTTATTGTGAAACACTCAGCTTTTTGGTTTGTAGATCCTAGATACAAATTTCAGATAAGTATGATGAAATAGTGCGTCTGTTTTGTTTTGTTGTGCTTTTCCCATATGCTAAATACCACACTGAAACATGCTCAAACACCTAATAAAAAGGAGCCATCTGGGAGATATTTTCTTTCACAGCCAAATATGGACCTTGGTCAAATCAAATTCCAGGATGCAGACATTCAGGATCAAATCTAAATTCAGAAGTTGAATTCCAAATTTTTGTAAGTTACATGGAAAGCAAACAGCTGAAGCCACTCTCCACGATCATTGAGGAGTAATCCTTTAAAATTTCTGGGGTTTTTTTTGTAGACCTGAGAAAAGTCAGCCTGACTTAGAGCAGTGGGTCTGATCTTTCCTGTCCTTGTCACGCATAGCCATAGTGCATTTGGAACAGAAAACACTGCAGCGGCAGCATGAGCATCCTGCTAAACGAAGCTCTGGCGGCTGCGGTGTAGCGCTCTGCACTTTGCCTCGGAAAGAGGCTGGCAACAGGGCTGGGATCTGTTCCCAACCCTGCCACTAATTCTGTGGCATTTTCACTGTGTCATAAGGTCTTCAGGTCAGTGGCAGAGTCTCCCCTTGGTGCCCCACACAGAGGAAAGGTATATCTAAGGAGACATGGCAACATGTCAATTGACGATATGACAGGATTTTACAGGGTTTTACAGGGTTTCATCCACTCTTGATGTACCACACCATGCAGCTGAGCGCACCCACCTGCTGGCCAGAGCTAACTGGCCCTGCAGCTGCTCATCTTTGGGAATGTGCCTGATGCCACGGATGCCCTTTGAGTGTAGACATACTGCACCTCTGCTGCTAGCACACAACTCAGACCAGCTCTGTCAGAGGATTGGTCTTTCACCCTTGATCTTGGCTCAAGGGTGGAAGAGCTGCTTCCCATCCACACTACAGGGTGGAGAATGTCCTTCATGGCCCTAAATTAGTTTTTAATTTGTACTGAAATGGTAGACGCCAGGGATGAGCCCAAGTCCTGTGCAGCAGGGTGCAGCAGAGGCAGGTGCCAGGCTAATTTCAAAGCTGTTCATTCACCTGGGGCTTTGAGTCACATTGCTGCTTCCAAAAGCACCATTTCAGGCAGTTTGCAGCTGGTGACTGTCTGTTCATCTGGTGGTTGGTTAGATTTTTCTTTTTCAAAGTGCCAAATTTGTTGCTGCATCAGACACGTGCTGTAGTGGATGCATGCCTTATGAAGCATATGTCTACTAGCTTTCATCAGCATGTGCTACAGCCTCCACACTCGTTATTACTTAAGGGAGGGGAAGGTTTGTGTGTAAACAAAGGTTTACGATGTGCATTAAAAACGTGTCATGCAGTGTGAAGCACAAACCTCCTCATAAATGTGGCAATACAAACAAATATTCTAAGCAGGGCTTCCACACTGACACTTTAGTTTCAGTTTGGCTGTATTCTGGAGAGAAAAAATTATCTTTGAACTCTGGTGTGTCCTGTACATTTTCAAGAGAGGACTATGAAATGTTTTGGTTGCTTTAAGAGGGGGCAGGAGCATTTGTGTTAGGGATCTGCTCTGGCTGGTATAAATAGAAAGATAACTGCATAAAAGCAGACACTCTTGGGAACAGGAATCTGTAATGACATTTTTCATTTTTATAAGGTGTGACTCTTCTTCTCATCAGAAGCAAAGCAATAAGAACAACCAGCTTACTCTTAAGTAAGAAATGACAAAGATAAATCACAGCTGCACAGTTGGTTTTTGCCTTCCTAGAACAAGCAGGGGTAGGAAGCTGGAAGGCAATGTGGTCTTAGGTGTCTCTCTCCAGGACTGCTTAGCCCAAATCTCAGCTAGTCATGCCAGTAATGAGAAGTATCAGACTGTCTTGTCCAGGAGCTGAGAAACTAAGTTATATTTCTGCACCTAAAATTATCTCTAGGTTGATGGGCATTTATTCCTTGCACCAAATTATAAAAGCTGTTGATTTGAATGGCATGGGATTTGGGAATTTTGTTTGCTTGATCTTGAAGCATCTCTTAAGAAGCAAGTGTGAGATTTGCTGATCTTTGCCACCCACCATGCTCTGACTGTGGCTGGTCAGGTGGATGTTTCAGGTGCCAGAGAAGGTTTTCCCAGAAGAGGTGAAACTTCCAGGACATTTAGGCTGAGCAGCTCTTCCTGGCATGGTTTTTGCCAAATGCATTTGCAAACCTCACCAGGGTCCTGGCAAGCCTGCCCAGATCAGGCACGTCCAATTATGCACACACAGCAGCATCCAAAATAGGCCGCCCTTCCTGGCACATGGCTCTGCAGCGCTGAAAGCACTCTGAAGCTGCTCCACTGCAGACAGAGACTAACACCAATTTACTTTGATTAACAGCCTTCCTGAGGTTTTCTGACAGAAATCTCTGCAGCAGCAGGTGTGAGGTGGTAATTTGGTGCAAGACCTCTGCTCTAGGGCATATTATGCATTAGCCTAACAGCTCTTTTCTAGAAGCACTTTTGGATCACTGGACGATGCTTACAGTGTGTCCTTTCTTGGCCAGCAGGTCTGTGTTCCTGCAATAGCAAGGCGTGCTCTGAAACAGCCAAGCTTCTAGCTGGCCTGCTGCTTTGAGGCCAGCTGCACAGTGCCCCAGCCATTCCTGCCCTCTTGCACCTGTTGATACGCCATCAACAGGTTATCATATTCTAGTGATAAGGTGCATTTTGCCTTCAAACCAGGTGGAGGTTCCTCAGGCAGGACTTGAGGTAACCCACCTGTGACTTTGGTTGCCCCTAGAGCAGACGCGCCAGCTTAGCAGCTCTCTTGTCACTGAGGTTGTGTTTTAGCTAAGCCTGCAAGAGAAACCAAAATTCAGATGCTTCCTCCTCATTAATTCCCCCATGTAATTGTGACAGGCAGTGGCTGAGGCTTCTCCAGAGTCACTGCCCCAGAAGGCTCGATACAATAAGATTTTAGTGGTACCTCCTGAACCACTGACCAGAAGACCACTGTACACCGAACCGTTAGTGATACACGTAACAGTTAACTGCAGGAGGCACAGGCCTGCACTGGGCTGCATGAGGTCGCAGGTCCAGTGTGGCCTCAGGTTCTGCTGTGCTGCAAGAATCCCTCAGCCGCAGGGCAGCCTCCCCCAGCTCATGGTGATGAGGGAGCCTGCAGGGAGCTCCCACTTGGCACTGACAATTACACCACCTGCATGGCCTTGCCTTTATCTAAAAGTGCAGCAAGTAGATTTCATTTGAACATTGTCTTTGTTTGACAGTAGGAATGATGAATAGAGTTGTTTTCTTGTAAGAAAATTCTATAATGTCTCAAATGACCAACATGGGATAACCCTTCCATGGACTGAATCTGCACAGCACACTGCACGTGGGTTGGATCACTAGATGCTGCACAACTCAGGGTTGCCAGCATATGAAGGGATGTAACATTATCTGCAGTTCTCCTCCTTTGTAGTGTTAGCTCTAATAAAAAGCATGTAAAATGATACTTCAAAAAGTGCCTTTCTTACAGGGAACATGATAGACCAGCACCTCCTGGTGCAAAAGCACTGCTGTGCAGGCAAGAGTTTACCACAGTAAACAAAAAACAAATAGCTCAACAGAACATGAAAGTTCACATTGAAAACTGAGTTCTACAGAGAGAAATCTCATTTTGCTGAGGTGAGACTGCTGCTGGACTATTTTAGCTTAGGCTTTTTTCATCACTGGCTCTAAACATCCCGTGGAAAGCCCATACCCTTCAAACTGAATTCATGCATTTACAGGCAAGAAATTAAAAAAGAAAAAAAAATTTTTTTTAAAAAAATCCCTAAATAGTATTTGATAGTGCATTTGATCATAAAGCTAGAATGATCAGAAGAGATCTGCTGTGGTTGGCATGGGGCTAGCTAAAGACACCCAGTCTCAGAAGGAGAAGAATTAGCAGCAGCCTCCAGTGTTCTGATTTCAGCTCTTGCAGCCAGCCAGTCTCGGAGACAGCTCGTGTGCATTTCCAGATGCTCTACCACCAACTCTCTGAAGGTGGTAGTGTTCTCTTCTCCAAAGAGCCAAGCAGGTGGGAGGAAAGAAAGTCCACAGAGGGAAGCCCTTGCAGAAGTTAATCTGCACTGTCCTGGTGAGCTGATAACTGTCCTGTTCATCTCAGTGAAGAAGGATCTCACTGTGGAGTGCTGAGGGCTCCTTCTCCCAGGCTGTTAACTCATTTATTCCTTCATTTATTCCTTTTTAGAGCAAAGTGAGGAAGGGACACAAAGATGCACGGGACACTGTGGTCACTGTCTCATTTTGTTGCTCCAAGGAGTGTTATTAGAAAAGGAGATCCTTCTGCTTGGGCCTGCCCACGTCCCAGGGAGGGGAAACTAAAAAATAAAGATCTTTTATTTACACCATCTGCACCGTCTGTTCTCATTATAGTGACTCGTGTAGGGACAGAAACACTGTATTTTGTGGAGGGAATTGGAAATGTATTCCACTTCATTCTTCATTTGCAAATGCCAGTTCTTGTTCAGAATAATCTCCACTGGATCTAGTATCCCACCAGCCAAGATGTGGCAACCCGCAGTTATGAGTTCTGCAAGCTGCCATGTCCCTTTAGTGTATTGGATGCAATTTGTGAAAAAGAACAACAACAAAAAAATAGATGATTTTACTGGCAAACCTAAGGTAGGCAGGGAACCAAAGGTCTTAGGAAATCAAAGGTCCTAATTCATAGCAGGGCAGTACTTAAACTTGTCTTTTGAGAATCTCAGTTTTGTACATATCCTGCCTCAGACAGGAGGAAAAGTTTCTGTGAGTTGGTAATACCTGTGGGCAGTACTTTGTTGAAAAACATCCACAGTGACACTTGAAGGCCATGTACCATGTTATGAAAAACATCTTATGATGTGCATGGCATGAGAGGCTGTATCTGTGCAGCTGCTGACCTGGGATTACTTATTGTAAAACAATGAGACACAGGACAGCTAAAGTTCTTAAATACCTGCTTGGTGGTTTATGTCCATGACTAGTCATGAAGCCACAAACAGGTCCAGATCTGTGATGTGGGCAGTAGCATGGGATCCATGATTGATGAATGGATAATCGTGTTCTATGCTAATATTGGCAGAAAAATTACTTAATAGAGGAAGACTTTTCCAGATTTAAATTCTTATTCTTTATATTTTCTTACATTTTCCTTGTGTTGCACAGCACATGAAGTTACTTCTTAAGCTTTAGTAACGAGCCTCCAACTGTGCATACTGATCCATATTATCAACAGCTGGTCAGAGACATGGTGACAGCAATATCCGTTCAAAGCACGTGATTCTGTGGATACTGAGATGGCCAATAAAGCTGAGCTGCTGCCACTTGCGTTTTGTTTTGGAAGAAGCAGCAGGGCAGGAAAAAAACAGGTATCTTAATGCTAAAGTCCTTCAGGCTGCTTCAGATGGAGCAACCATGGCCAAAGACCAGGGAAAAACCCTGCCCTTGTGATGAGATGTGGGCTTAAAGTTTGCCAGTCAGAGTGATGTTTCCACTGTTAATTTTCTACCGTTAAAATATGTCAGTTTGTGAAAGGACACCAAGCATTGAGAGGACAGGATATACTTTATTAACAATTATTCACTTGTCATCTTAAATAAAAGAAGACAAAATACAAAATTTAGCTGGAAGGTAGGTTGTTAGTGTAAGACTAAGATATGCCAGATATAAAATAGGTTTTCACGTCTTTGCTTACCAGCTCAGCCACTGATCTGAAATCAAACCAAACAAAGCCTTGTGATGCTGGCATCTAAGTGCCATTCCAGGAAGCAGCTTGAGATGGAGACAGGAATTTAACTTAATCATATTCAGAAAACAAAGAAGCAGAAATTACAGCATCACTGGAGTCACTGAGGTATTTTGAGCTGCCTTCTCAGAGTCTTAATAAAAGATGGATAAACAGGTTCCAAAAATATGTGAAACCACCACACCTAAACCCTAGCCCATTCCTAGCATTAAAATGTTAAATTAAACGAAATGTTTTCAAAGACTTTGAAATGTTTGGTGATTATTTATGTGATGGCAGTGCCTTCAAGCCCAGACAAAATCAAGGCCCCACTGACCATGCACAGCTCTTGCCACTTAAGGGCTTCACTTTCAAAAATGCTAGTGTGCTGCATCTTTTAAAATTGGGCTACTGGCTGTACTGACTTGAGTAGGCTTCAGAGGACCATTCTTAGACACTGACAGACTTTTAACTCCTTCCCCCATATCTTCCACCCCACCCCACTTTCTTTCTAAATGCATTTTCCTTATGTTAAAGGTGATTCCAGGCCTGCCGTGGTGCAGCAAGAGAGGTAGCAGCAGTGTGGGGTCTCTTCTTGGTCCCTGCTGGGGCTGGCAGCGCTGCTGGGGTTCTGGCATTGCTTCAGCCCAGAGGACAACCTGGAGCACTAGGGGACATTTTGGCAGGTACCTGGAGCCTCTCCGTTTCTAAGAAGCACCCACAATTATGGATAAAGATGGGTTATGCCTTCAGAGGCTGCAAGACCTCTGCTCTATTTCTAAAAAGCAAGCTACCAGCATATCCCCAAGTTATATAAACCAGGGCTGAATTTTTTGCATGCTTGTTAGAGTACTCTGGGCCTGAAATGGAGTTTAACAACCCCCCTGCCCCACCCAAGTACTAGCCGAAAGACAGTTTTCATTCAGGTCATGTGCCTCTGACATCCATTTGTTGTGGGGTACCTGTGAATTACCATGTTACCAGACTTTGCTAGCATGATTAAGTATAAAACGTTGTTGTCTGTGAGAGAAGGGAGTTGCATGCATGCCTGAGTACTGGCTGATGAAATTTCAAGCTGTACACCTCCACAAGGTAGCTCAGGTAGTGATTTTCCAAGGAGGGGGGAAGGCTGTTTGCTGTTTTCCCTTGTGTGACACTCTGCAGTGGTCCTTGTGGTGGCTGGCTGGGTACGGCAGCTATGCAGGAGCAGAAGCGTGGCCCTGGCCTCTCTATTACCCCACAGTCAATAAACACTGTGCTTTCTAAACCTTTGCAGATCATCTACCTGACTTTCTCCATGAAGATAACCCCCAAGCCACATTAAACAACTAGTACGTGGGAAAATTTTGTGTGAGTTCCCAGAAGTTTTGTAGACGCAATAAGGGTAAAATAAATTGACTGATTAGATTCATTTTACCCACTTAGCTCGAATGTGGGGGCAAAGGTTACTTTACCACAAGTGTTTATCTTGCTACTTATGATTCAGCTTGCCAACTGTCGCCATATGACCAGGACAAATTTATTCTCATAACTAGAGAAGAATTAATATCAGTCAGATGTCTAAAAATCTCGTTTGCTCTTCTAATGCACATCCCCAGCATGGAAAGCTGCTGAATTGAATGGCCTGTTTGCTTTCTGCTTCCCCCATGGACTTTTTAACTTCCTCTTCAGAAGAGCTAAACAAACTGCTTGATGCATTTAGTGCTGAAATCAAAAACCTAGTATGGAGGGTGAGTAGTTTGCTGAATGTCCTGGAGGGCCTTGGTTGTGCTCGTTGACTTAATGTTGGCTGTAACCGTCAGGTTGGAGCCATGCATATGTATCCGAGGCTTAAATAACCCAAGTCTCACGGAGCCTGTCTTTGGTTACTGCTTTGCATATTCAGTTTGTAAGTGGAGGCTGCTCAGAAGTCACTGCTGTATGCCTGGACCAGCCGAGCCACCACGGGTGCATCAACTGTCAGGGCAAGAAGAGGATCTGGACCTGGAGGAGAGACCTTCAAATGCCTGACTTTGCTCCAGCACTGCTCACAGCAGCCTGCAGAGGCCTGGCTGTATTGCCTGTGACCCAGTAAACCTCAGCCCTGACACAAGCAGCCTAGTGTGTCAGCAAGACCCAAGATCTGTTTTAATTTTAAACAGTCCCCCCAAATACATAAATAAAAAAACATTGAAAGAAAAATGTCATCAGAAACCATCCTGAAACAGATAGTGAAAAGTTTTCTTCCTGATGCATGCAAAGTCAATCAGCATGTTACTAAATACATGCCAGGAGACATCATCATAATAGGAACAATCAGGTCATTTGAGTAGCCAAATATGCTTTTATGCCATATTTGTTTACCTTGTAGAGTGTATCCGTGATATGCATGTAAATGCCAAAGTCTATTTCTTTTTAAGCATAGTAATCCCTCCTCCCCTCAGCTATCAGTGTGGTTCCCTGTTTGTACCTGTCAAGATTGCTGAAACTTACAACTGTTGGTTTAAGCAAATGCGCAGTCCTTCACCAACAGGAATATCCTGTTTAGGGGAATGCTCTAAGGTGCCAGTTATATAAACTTAGCTGTCTACTGTCACAACAGACTACTCCATGAAAAAAATGAAGAGGCATTGTAACTAAGGGAGCCCCTTACTAGAAATCTAACCATTTGTCTAAGAAGACACACTGGTTTTTCTCTATTAACATGGGCTGCAAATGATTGATTCCCAGTTATCTGCTGGCAGTGGAGAAAGACCCCTCTCTGTGTGAAGAAGCTGGGAATGTACAACAGCATACAAGTGCAAATGAAGGCAGTCAAACGTGAGACCTCTGACAAGTCTGGTTGTCGATCGAGCAGCAGTTTATCAGGGGAACAGGCCGGTGCATAAGCACAGTCCCAGTAATTACACTCAGTCCTATGACAAACAGACTTCAGCCTAAGCATGCAAAGTGAGTGGGAACAGGGAAGTGATCTTTGTTCCTCTTCTCGCTGTAGGAAGCTGAGATGCAGGGAAGTTCTGGCACTGATTCAGCAAGGTGCTTAAGTTTGTACTTAGTTTTTAAACCCTGAAACGCGTGGGTGGGAGCTGGCTCCGTGAAGTCAAAGGCAAAACTCACATGAAGTAGGATTTTGCCTTCTCTGACTATGAAAGTGTTTTGGGAGGGAAATAGCTTGCTTCAGGTCACCCTGGGAGTCTGTGGCAGAGCTGGAAATTGATGCCAGGTCTCCAGAGTTCCAAACTATGCCTTAACCTCTTTGTAACTTACTGCACACTTCTTCCCAAAACATCATTGGACATACTTACATACACCAGATATCCCTGAATGACTACAAGTCTGCCACTTGTTTTGGCCAGCTTTGGAGGGTAAGATGAAAAATACAGCTTTTATTTCATCCTCCAAGTGGTTTAAATAAGATACAAGCCTGAATGCGTGCTCATGGAGGATTGTGTTGTGTGATATGCATAATTGCAGGATCTCTTTTTTTATGTATCAGCAGAGCATACAGCGGAAAGCCAAGAACTATGGCATGGCACTGGCTTATGTAGGTAGCCTATTGCTGTATTGATCTTCTTTCCTAGGTTTCTAAAGCTGGAAGGCACGAATGTGCTGGGGTTGCTCAGAGATTTCCTCCAGCACCAGCTGCACCACGCAGCCAGCTCTGTGCATCGATTTGTTTACTCAGCTTGATTGGGACCGAAACCGATGCCGCCAGCCTGAGCTGGCAGAGCACCCCGCCTCGGGTGATGGTCAGCAGGGGCTGGCGGCGCCCGCCTTGGCAAGGAGAAAGGTGCCGATGCTCATAAAACGCCTTGGCACGGCCCCCGGCGGTCGCGTCTGGCCGTGGGGCTGCCGGTGGTGCGCGGGCAGGGCAGGAGAACAGCCCGGCCGACCCTCCCCCCCGGGAGCCGCGGGCGGAGGAACCGCCGCGGCCGGGAGGCTCCGCCGCCACCGCCTGGCGCCGCTGCTGCGGGCCCTGCTGTGCCCCGCCGGCGCGGAGCAGCGGCTCCCGAAGGGCTCACGGCTCCCCGCGGCCAGCCGCACCGCATCGCTGGTGCTGAGGTGTTGCCTCCTGTCACCCTCCAGCGTCTCCCGGCTTTTCGCGATGACTGTCTTGGCAGGAGGAGCGCTCCGCCGCCGCTCCCCGCCCGGGCGCGCTGCCCGCTGCCCGCCGTGGCCCGGCGTAGCCGGCAGTCCTCACGGTGGCACTAGAAAACAATTAATCAGGGCTCGACAAGCCCATGGGCTGCTGCTGCTGCTGCTCTTGGGCTGCCGAGCCTCTGCAGCTTCGCTGGTACCGGCTCGGCCAGATCGGCATTCGCACTCGGGTTGTAGCACCTTCCTCTGTCAGCAGCAAGAGACTTTTAGGGCGAAGTCAGCACCTACTCTAAAACCCACTTACGCTTCTGGAATATCTCAGTATTTCTGGGCTTGACAGATGTGAATGCTGCCTGATCTGTTAATGCTCGCTAAAAGGCTTTCATCCAGCTTCCAAGTACCAGAAAGCGGTACCTCATACTAATGCCTTCTTTCATGTTCTCGCAGCAATACTTCATCTTGTTTGCCTTATATATAGTTTTAAAAGGAAAGAAACAAAACCCAACCACACACAACCCAACAACTCAAACATCTGGAAACATGATTATTCTCAGCATTCAATTAGTACTGTGGTTATTCCCTCCTGAAAATCAGCATATGGGTTTTCCCACCTTCCTTTGTTTGTTGCTGAAGCTTCAGATGAGCCGAATTCTGCTCATGTGGCCTTTAGAAACCAGGGGCAGCTGTGTCTCTGTAGGGCCTGAGTCAGCCAGGTAATAAAACACATGAGCAGTACCTGGTGGATGACAAACAAACCCTGGGTTACATATGTGCCTGCTAAAACAGAATGTGAGGAGAACACAAACACAACCAAAGGTTTTCACAAATGACTGACTGTGTTGGAGGTCCTAGAGACTGAGAGTGCTATGAGGTATGTGCAGTTATGGAGGTGGCTGATTACTCTGCTTTTGAAGATCCAGGCTTTTTTACAAGATGATGTTCAAGCATCAAAACAGTGTAGCTATCATTTCTTTCTGAAATGAGAGAAACAAACCACTCTCAAAAAGAGAAAAGGGCCATTTCCTCCAAAAGGAATGTGTAACGTGTTCATGTTGGCTGTAGTTGGCAGTGCCATGGGACTCACACCTCTGCACATCCTCCAAAGGCCTACCTAAGATGTATACCAGTCAGCCCTGGGGAGGAGGATGACTTCTCTGCTGAAGGGAGGCAGTCTCTAAGAGCCAGCTCTTATTTCTAAACACCTGAGCATGAATATGGCCCCCTAAGTACTGCCATGCCAGGCACCACTGCACTGGTCGCCCGCTTGAGTCAGGAAGCATCTTCAGGACAGTCATTGTAGCTGGTGCACAACCTGCTCAGATCTGTTTGTATATTTATAAGAAAGCAGAGTTTCCCTCACCTGGTGCTGCAGAAGGCATCTGCGCTGGCCTGAGCCCTGTTGAATTCAGGCTCCTGCTGGGACAGAGCTGACTGGTGTAACTGGCAAGACTCAACTTTTTTTTTTGCGCTCCAACTTCCAGCGCAAATCTGTGCTTGACCTGTCATCGACTTGTCCTCACAGTACTTCAGGTCAGCTCTGCAGAACACCCACAACCATCATACCAGATACCAGAAAGACATTTCAGTGTGAAATACTCCACAGAGGAGGGTACAGTCACCTTCCTTTAGAGGATGGGACACGAGTCACACATGGAGGGGAGGTGAGCAGTCTCAGCTCATGCTGCTGGCTCCTAGAAAGCTCCAGCCTCCCCCCAGTGCTGCTTCTCCTCCTGCAAACCCTGGACTGAAGGGATGCGCTGGCCTTTCCAGGAGCCCTGGCTATACAAATATAAGAAAAATAGCAAGCTACTCTCTCATGGGGACTCAGTACTTCCCCATTTAGGGTTAGTGTGCATGTGTTAGTGCCCTTTCAGCCTACTGCTAGTTATGCAACTGGTGCCTGGGTAAGCGAGGAAGGCAGAAGCATGCCTCAGGGTCCTCAGTCAGGTGTCAAATCCAACCATCCCAAAAGTGCCTGCTTCCCTGCTGCTACCCCTGCCACCCACACACCTGGCTGCAAGTCAGGTGCCGCGATCCTACACACCAGGGTAGTGGATGTGTGAGCATACAGCCTTAACAAGACTATATTTCCCCACTCACATGTACGTGAAAAGATACAGCATTGCAAAAGCAGTGTTTAATTGCAAAGCACAAATCCCTTCCAAAAACAGAGATTAACTTTTTTTTTTCTCTGCCAAGAACATATGTATTTTGTATAGATTTAATTACATGATACAAGAAAGGAAAGAAGATTTGCCCAGATACTATGGTGATGAGTGCCATGGAAATGCCTATAAATAAATAAAAACACAGAGCAAAACCAGACATCTGCAGCAGAGTACGGAAAAATAAAACCCCAACCAAACCCAAACCAACCAACCAACCAAACAAACCTGCCTGGAGTTTTCCACACAGTCCGTCATTTTAAAGAAAGAAAAGCTCACTACTGCCTCTTTCTGACATAGGCCCCAGTGCTCATTTGGACTCACTCCTTCTGTCACCCTCAAGAAGGTGGGCACACATTTATTTGCATTCTCCAGTCTCTCCTTCCTGCTGCTGCTGTGAATCCTCATCAGCTGAGAACTTGTTTGTGCATAGTAAATAATGAGGCTCTGGAGTGCTGGGAACCTTGTGAACTTTTATGTCATTTGAATTTGGAGAAAGAATTGAGCTTTCACACACACCCCAAGTTGAAAATCCTGTCCATGTTATACGTTTTCTTCATTGCAACAAAGGAAATAAGATGAAGCCCTACAGGGCCTTGTATGGTGATGTGTGGCTTGCTTTATCATTGCATCTAATAGACATGGAGAGCACCTGCCAAGCTGCTCAGTGAGGTCCCCTTGCCACTTGATTTCCAATTCCTCTTGTCATGTTTTTGAGCCTTTCATCTCAATTCCTCTGTCCAGCAATGTGGTTTGCGATTTCACTTGAGCCATGGAACTCTAAGGGCTGGATCTTAATGTACAGTACCCAGCCATGGAGTGAGAGCTCGACCTCCCAAACAAAACTATTAGCTTGGCTGTTTCATATATCAAGTTTTATATATGATGCACATCTGCAGAGGACGAGATTTCATTTCTGTCTTATGCTGCTGTGCTCCCTAGTGCGATGCATTCACAGACAGTCAATATTTGCTTAAATGACTAACTTGGGCAGAGTTATTAAATATAAATTCTGGCACCTTATATTTAGCACAAAATAAAATGCTGGGAGAAGCCAGTCACAGAAAACCTCTGACCTACCCAGTGGTTTGGGCAATAATTGAATTGTTCATTTGCTCCGTATTCTCCCATAACCCCTCTCTCCCTGCCTTCCTCCCCTTCTCCTTTGACTCTTTCACACATGGCTTCCAGTTTTGGACCATGACAATTCAGATCTTAAACTTTTTCAAAGTGCTACCTATTTTATAATGCTTTGGATTTGCCTATGCGGTTCATTTGCGTAGCCCCAAATCAGCATAAAACCTAACCTCATCTCACCAAGGGGATCTGCCTGTAACCATCCGAATCTGGTTTGCTAATGAAGTAGTCGGATTCCCAGACAGCTAAGACACACCTTGATCACTTCTTAGAAAGCAAATTCTCTCACCTGGAATGAATTTCAGTACCCAGTACAAAGGCACACCATTTTTTTGACACTTGCTCTGGGACACAACAACAGGGAAAGATATGCAGAAAAAGGGTTTTGAAAGTGTAATCAAAAAGAAAAATCTGGAGTTAATATTGGGAAAGTTAGATTTGGACCAATAAACACTGATGTGGTCAGCTTCCCTTTCCGTGTAACAATAACGTAGCTATGGCAAATATGCAAACCCAACAATTATTAACAATGTCTTAGTAATAAATGTGTACAAATAAATAATGAGTAATTCCAACCCATGTGGATGTTTGGGTACATGAGGTGGAAGATGTTTTAACCAACAGTGTTACATCTTGCTAAGATTCATGAATCCAAAGAAGATTGTGAAAAGTAGGGTTTTTTCTGTTTTGAAAATGTGAAGAAACACCCATCCTTAAACAAAAAAAACTGATGGTGGAGGGCTTCTCAGATGTTCCAACGATTAAAAAACCAGTAAGCCAAAACATCTTTCAAATATTGACTGAAATATTGTACTATGCTAAATTCTCCTGGCATTCTTCCAGTGTACAACAGACTAGATGAACTCATCCATATGTAAAAATGTACATATGTAAAAAGCTCATTTACTTTCTCTTCCCAAATTCATTAAAAAATACAAACGAACTTGACTCTTTCCAGCCTTTGGCAGTAAACAACAAAATCAAGGCTGATGTAGAGCAGAAGATTAGATCCTTCCCTTCTCTGTAGTATGTAGGAAAGAGGAAATGGCAGGAATCTGGAAGCTAGCAGCCTCAGAAACTACAGAAGGAAATACTTTGTTCTCCTCTCCCTCTCCCTCTATTTTTAGGCTAGTTCATAATTAACTGTGGAATTCCTTGCCACAAGGTCTCTCTGAAGCCAGAAGCTCAGGAAGGCATCAAAGAGGATCAAATATCTATTGAGTAAGTGGAATCTGTAGAGCTACAGCGTAAAATAAACACATCTGGAAAAGCATCTGTGCTCCTCAAGCTTCTGAGCTTGAACAAACCTGTAATCATCAGGGCTCAGGATGGAGTTTTCCAGGGAGAGTGAGGTGGGATCACTTCAGAGATGCCCATCACAGGGCTACTTGTGCCTTACAGTTATGTTTATGGCCAGTGGCTGAAGCAGAATACCGGTGGCCAGGCTAAACTGGCCACTGCTCTGCCCTGTGCTCCACAGCAGGCTTAAAAGGAAACCCAGTTGCCCCAACCATAACAAGTTGGTCTCTTTGCATATGTAGCCTTGCCAATAAGTTTTACATTGTGAACATGGGAACTTTGTCAAAGCAAATGCTGGTTAGAAAAGTAGTTAAACATATTGTACAGGTGACAGCAGCATAATAATATTCTCTAAGGCTGAAGAGATCACAGTTACTGGGGAGGCAGGAAGGCTGAAAGGAGTGAAATATTTTGCTTTCTACTGAAGAGCACTTCGGTATTTTGAAACAAAAATAATAATCTGTTGCAAGGCCAACAAATTCAGCCATCGCTTCTCAGGCAGGGGAGCCTGTTGGTGAAATAGTGTGATGCACGAACTGAGAAAGGATGGCCAAACCTAGTATATCCCAGTGCAAAGACAAACACATCCCTTTGGGTAGCCTCCTTGAGTAGCCAACAGCATTATTGACTCAGTGTGTTTGGAGCCTAAATACAGAATAAAACCTTGTCCAGAGCTTAGAGAGTAAATTCCAACATGCTTCAGTAATCACCGTCAATGTTGCCCCTAGTAGTTTATTAACTTATTAATGTATGATATTCATTTTTATCAGAAAAGATGAACATAAGATGATGGATGCTAAGCCCCCAGGAGATCCCTCGTGCTGGAAGACTCCTGCTGAGATCTGGACATCAAACGGCACTGGTGCTATGGTGCCTTCCCAAAGGCCCGATGTGCAAATCAAACTCATGCAGGAACCTCGAGAAACAGGTTTTTGTAAGTGTGAGCAAAGCCCTCTCTGCAGTATTTCTACATGGCAGGAAGCACATGATGGACTCAGGGAGGCCAGTGGCAAAAGCCTGGGGAGGCAAGTTTTTCCATGTGGCAACTGCTAGCCTGCTTGCCCAGGCCAGCAAAATTGGATAGGGGTGGGAGGACAAAGCAGGCCTGACACTCTGATCCTGTCAGCCATGAAGGCATCAACACTAGGACGTGCACAGACACTGAACACCACTGAGGAGACTCCCAGTAAATAAACCCCCGTGTGCTGGTTGTGCAACGTTGCCCATCAGACCATTTCTAAGTGCTGTGGCAGCGGGGGAAGTCATTCTGAATAACTGCGGGGTATCTGTTTCTAAAATTAAGGGTCTTCAGCCAACCAATACAGGGAAGCTGTATCATTTTGTTGAATAAAGCCAGAAACTTTAATAGCAGAGAACTTGAATGGCAAGATTTAAGCAAGCCTTAGCTTGTGCTTGATAAACAAGCGTGCTGTACCCAAAGCAAAACCATGCAAAACTTTTCAGAATTGCAGCAAGATGGCTGTGGTGATAGCAGCATGATTACCTTTCTGCTCACCCAAGATTCAGAGTGAAAGGAGCTGCTTGTGTTCCCTAAAACTTCTTGTTAATAAGCATGTCACAAGGCTGACCAAGCCTGAGCTGACCAAGTCTATGTGAAAATCACTATCTCAGTTACAAAAGGAGTCACAGCTCCAAGAGTCCAGAAAGCATCACCAAGGGGAAAAGCTTCAGCTGCCTAATACGTCTTGTGAGCAGCTACTAAGGCCACTCGTCTTCTGTAAAACTCTAGGCACACATATAGAATAAACATTAATACAGCACAAGGCACTTTTTCTCCTCCTGTCTTTCACACCATTAAGGTCCTAGCCTTGAGGGCTCACAGGTAAGCATCTAAAGGTGAAAAGGAGACTAACAGATACCTACCTATATGCAGCCAAGGTGGAGAACAAGGCTGCGGGAAACACAACCACCACCCACTTCCATGCCACAGAGACGACTTCTGCACTTGGTGGCAATGCCCTCAGCATTAATGAAAACGTCCCCTGGTAAGTCACAGCAGCAGTGAAAGGCAGACAAAACATGAGTCATCCAGGTGTACGGCAGACAGGGGAATGTGGGTGTGTTACCCTGTGGCTGCGAGCCAATGTGACCTCAATTAAATTTCGGTGAATGATGGGCCTTCCCCTCTTTTATGTACATACTCATCTCCTTGGTCTCCAAAGATATTGAGCCTACACACAGCTATTTAATCTGGGGAGCTCTCCTGGCAAGTATGAGTCAACATGTGGTGGTGCAGTGGTGACGGTGGCAGTGGTGTTCCTCTTCATCTGAGTTTTGCTCACCATACCTTGGGTTTACTTCCTCCAGCCAGCATTCCTACCACATCCAGACCCTTGCCAGAGCCCTACAGTGTAACTACTGGTCTGTCTGTCCACAGTTCTAACTCATTCCTATTCTCCTTCTGCCTTAGAGCACACAACCCAGTCACACTCAGGAAGGAGGAAAGCCCAGGAACGAACACAGTTTGCAACTGGGTTAATTTGGAAATTCTTGCACTCAAATGCCATTAAAGTGTTTGCCAGGGTCTTCGGTGGCAGCAGGCTAGCTCTAATGCCTAGCACACTCCCATAGGAAACCTGTGTAAACTAATTCAGTTGAACCGTTAACACTTGGGGTGATTAACCACAGGAGTCTCTGATCTCCCCTTATTAAAGAGAAGGAGAATGAAATGCACTGATTCATATCAGCTTAATATAAATCCTTGTGAGATTTGCAGTTCACTTCAGTAGTGGCAGGATCTGGCAAACTCTACAGGAGAAGAGCAACTCTCTTCCAAGTACACCTTCATGTGGCAGGGGAAAGCTTAAGGCATTTGTACTGGATTACAATCAATGGCCAGGCCTGAAATGTGCAAACTTCCAGCCTGTGGTGTGCAGCAGACAAATGCACGGAGGAGCTGCGGCTCTGAGAAGATTTCTATTTCAATGCCACTTTTGAATACTTGGCACTTGGTAGGCAGACAAGTGCCATCTTGTTTTAAACAGTTCCATCCTCACATGTTAAGTATGCTTGAAAGAGATACAGGCTAGGGGTAAGCAGGATTAAGGATGGCTGTAGTTTGACTGCAGAGATCATTCTCTGCCACGAGAGCTTTTCCCTTGAGTAGCTAAAATAGTACTCTGGGGCAGCTCTGGAGGTGCTCACCCTAATAACCTCAAAGCCTGTTTTTAGATGCCCCAGCCTGAGCAAAGTAGCACATGAATATAGTGTTAGTAACGCTAAACAAATCTTGTTTTTCAAGACACCCTTATAAGACTACTTGGTGTTTTACATATCTTTTACGAGATACGCTTTTTGATACATATATTGTTCCACTGCATCTGTGTATGATCTTGCACCTAAGTGCAACTCCAGGACACTAGACACAATTAAACAGGTGGCGAACACAACATGCTGCTTCTAGCTCTAACTTATCGGAGCACAACTGGTGCAACTGCTCATTTCAGTATTTCCCCCAGAGACCTCCCCTTAAGAACAAGGACTGCCTCTCATGGGCTGCATGGCAAGAATTGTGTTGGCTCCTGTCCCAGAATTATAGGAGTAGCATTTTGGAAATGGTTAAAGGAACAGCAGTATTTCTTTTTAAATACCAAGCTACAACCATGCCCATTTACGTGTGGAAATAAAGTTATACATGAGGACAGCTTGGTTAGCATCAGGTAAAAAAGAAAAGAAAAAAAAGCCGAGTGGAAGAAGAGAACAAAACCATGTTGCAAGAATGCTATTGTTCATGCAACTATAAACCTAGGATCTATAAAACCATCAAGCAGAAACTGAAGTTGGCTGAAGCAGATAATGCATTACTAAATGCTAGAGAATCTTATAAAATTCTTAAGGCTGCATAATGACAGAACACTTGAAAAGCAAAAGAAACAAGTTTCTCAGATGAAATCTTCTGATTTCAGTACTTACGGATGTGTTAGGACATAGACCTTGCACAGATGTAAAAGGTTCTAAATGGCAGGTGTACAGACAGAGGTGATACTGCAGCTAGCCAAGCATGCTCCCGTATTACCAAGATGGGACAACATGCTTCAGGCACACAGTACCTGCCAGTTACAACATTGACCTTGGATCTCTCATCCGGAATTCACAGGCAGAGCCACAGAGGAGGTAGAAAATGACTGGTTTAATTGTAAAATGTTTTCACATGAAAAAAGCTTCAGATAAAGGATGACTCATAACTTTAATTTAGCTTTAAATACTTGCTATTTGCAAACCAAACAAGACATTCCCTACTCCCTGTGTTACCTATAAACCAAACCAACAAAGATAGTTTTCAGTTGAACAAAGCATGCCTAGGAGATAAGAGGTGAGAAATATTTTCTACATCATTATGTTACTTACATGGACTTAGAAAGAAATGGCACCAGTCACCCCACAAAGAACACATCAAAATGCGACATTTAATAGCATTCCTAAGGCACATCTGGGAACAAAAAGTTGATATCGCCACTCTTGTTTTACTACTGAAAAAATGTGAATGGCTTTTGCTGTAATTTGTTTTCCATGCTCAGCTTTATTGAATGCTACATACATCCAAATTCCTAGGTGACTGACATTTTAAACCAGTGGAAGAATTCTTTCTTTCTTCCGTTTACAAAGAGTTGTGAGAAAAGCAGGTCCTATTCATCAATATTCACTTTGAAATCACCTTATTGCTCCACATCTGTAAAGAAACTAGAGCAGTGAGGACCCTAATTACAACAAAAATGGTAACAACCTGAGGCATGCAGGAGGTTCACTGCATTTAACTGCAGCAGAGTGCAACTGAAGGTATGCTGGGGACCTTACAGCAACACACCTTGAGTGCACAGCTATATGTTTTGAAGAGATTGTACGGTCAGCCTTCCCAACTTATGTCTGCATACCAGGATTCCTACAGGAATTTTGGCTTTTCAGATACTGCTGAATTACTGAATTCCCAGGACAAAGCACCTCCATGTAGTTTATTGTTAAAAGATGTTATATGCACACACTCTTTATTCCTTGAGTCAAGTTTATTCTTTGTGACATTACTCAGTTGATTTTCCTTCATTCACATTAAAGTGGTTACACCAGCACATCTGAGAAGCCCAAGAAAATGAAGCTAGAAAATTTTCATGCTGAAAAGACCACTACAAAAAAATTATTAGAATCTGTTGTCCTTGAATATGCAAAGTCTAATGTCCCCAACAGATGTACTTCCTCTTAAAAATAATTCAAACTGAGTTACATTAAAAATGGTAAATTACAGTTTCATCATGCAGGTGAGGTAAATGGCTATTCAATATTCAGAGCAAAAATTTTCAGTACACCTTTTTCCCTAAAAAGCTGTGTTAAATCATCACTGCACTTACACAATCCTATCTGTCAAGAGTCTTGAGACTACAAGCCTTCAATGCCACCCCACCTTGCCTTGGGAAACTCAACAAACTTTCTTTGGACATATCCATGCACAGATGAAAATTAGAGCAGCCATTCAGATAAAATATTATAGGTTTATTTAAAACTTATTTTGCACTTGAATATGCAAAATACAAATTCCAACAAAATGTTCATTTTTTAGTTCGCAGTTTACAAATATACAAAATAGAAGTTTGCTTAAATTTATATTACATATTTATTATGTAAAGAACTATATAGAAAACATTTGTTCTGCTTAAGGCATATTTGAGAATAAACCATTGTACAAACTATTGCACATCGAAACCACAGTGCATTACAGACTGTCTGCATAAAGTTATTTTCTTTAAAAAAAAATAAACCAGGTTTATTTACCTGATTTAGGTCATAATCGGCAATCAGAAGACAAAAATATTTCCTTGTCAGATATGCAGCAGTTTGAGAACTTTGGCTTCCTGTTTTTGGTACCTCTAGAACCAACAGTCACTAAGCACCATGAAATAGGCTTTTAAAATATAATTCTGTACCTGAATTTTTCCTCCTCTTTTAACATCATAATGGCTTTTAGAAGGAAAAAAAAAAGGAAAGTACAAGATGACATTTACATCTACTATTGCATTGAAAGAAAATTAAGGGAATGTCATTTCCCTGTGTAATATCCCCACCCTCCGAACTACACACAGTCTGTTTAACCCTGATATCCGTGACTTCCAGTCACTCCTTAGCATTCCGTAGTCCGGAAATAATTCAAGTTGGATTTACAAATGGAATGATAGAAGATCCAGTCATTGACCCCAATGTTTTTGGTTCTCTTTTAAGTGTATGTATCTAAAAAAAGTTGCAATGTCTGTATGCAATTATCCCTCTTTTCCACTCTTTAGAAGACTTCACCTTGATTATCTGTAGTGCTTAAACTGTGTTCTCCCCATCTTGCAGAAGACAGTCCTTGTGCTGTAAATACTGAATCTCTACGGCAGTTGGGGAAAGATTCACTGCTTCAAATTAAAAGTGCCTCTTCATGTGTAAGGCGAGGTGGTCCGACCTGGAGAATGCTCTGTCACACCGCTGGCACTGGAAAGGGCGGTGGCCTGTGTGTTTTCTGTAGTGACGAGTAAGTTCATCAGATCGGGCAAACTTCCATCCACAGCCTTCCCAGTCACAGTGATAAGGTTTCTCACCTTCAAACAAACCAGAAAATAAAGCACATTAGTTAGACATGGTAGTCATGAAAAAACTCTAACACTTTTCTTTCAAGAATCACTAACACATGTTGTCCTGGGTAAGAAAAAGGGCAGTACCAAAGAAAATGCAATTAACAACTTGAAGCAGTTGCAAGCAAACTACAAAGACTAACAGACTGTCTTTTCAAAACATATAGGTACTATAAAATGTTGGCGTCACTGAAATCTTAACTAAAATGCTCATTTCCACTGCTTGTCTTGCACACAAGGCTTCAGAGCACACAAGTTCAGATAATAGTCTATTTTGGCTGGTTAATGTTATATGATCAAATAACAACCAGAAATAGCTCAGCAGACATAATGTATTTAGGTAATTGTAGGTCTCAAGAATTAAAACACAGCTGGAAATTTTTTTCATTATAGCTCAGCCTGATTAAGAACTCAATCCTACAGTCTTCACTATAACAAAACCACTGTTGACGGCAAGACAAGTTTTTTCGACAATTACAAGCTCCTGGTCCTACACATACTAGAGACGGTGCTGACTGACTCAGGGCAGACACTGTTCACTTAAAAGATTTCTCCCCCCTTCCCCCCCACTATTAGCTGAAGATGTAGCCTAACTACTGTACTATTGTAGTTTTTCCCTTTCCTGTCTCCTCTTCAGGAGAAAGTTCTGAATCAAGTTCACAATCCAGGGATTTAAATTATGCAAATCTGCAGGTTATTTAATCACTGTTATGGAATGCCTGCACTGGCAAAACCACACACATATACCTGCTTTCACAAGCTCAGTTACTGCAACACCACATTCAGCTGCAAGGTTAAAGTTTGAACTTGGGCTCACGTACACACTTTGGAAGATTTTATCCAAACTGTAGCAGCAGTCAATCAACCTTTAAACTGCCTCTTTGGTGCTGGAGCAGGGGAAGATGTGCTCCCACATGTAGGTGAGGTACCCCATCAGTGCTGCAGACACAGCTAAAACCCCACTCGCGAGGGGCCCATCACGGTTTCCTTAGAAAGGGAACAGCAGCTTGCAGAGGTGCACGATCTCTTGCACTAGAGAGCAAGCCAAGACAAGCAGCATGCATGTGCGAAGCATTTAACCAGGAGCAAAGAAAGCAGTATCTTGGAGAGGTCTGCGCTGTTCTCAGAAGTGGGCCAACACCACCTAGTGCAACAAACCCCAGCTGACTTCCAACTACCTGCTAATTAGCTAGCCACATAGCAGGAGAAGAGCTACAAACTTTGCCTTGGCAAGAAACCCACCCGCTCCCACATCTGAGCCATTCTGAACCATTAAGCAAAATGCCGAGCCAGTAAGCAAAGACTGCACAGGACTTCAAGTAGCCAAGGAGAGAGGAAAAGAAGCCCAGAAACCCAGCAGAGAAAGGTTATGACATGTTCCTTCCAGCCTTCCTCCTGTGCTCCCCCTTTTCACTGTCCAAGAGGCTCACCCCATGCCCCTCAAGGCGGGGTATCCCACTGAGCCTGTGCTGGGACTAACCTGTGTGGGTTCTCAAATGCGCCTTGAGATGAGAGCTCTTGGTATAGGTTTTGCCGCAGCCCGCGTAGTCGCAGGTGTGTGTAGCTGTTCTTTTCCTAGGCCATGACCGGCGTCCCCTCTTGGGCTTGGTCTCCTCGGGCAGGCAGCTCCCCGGCGGCATCAGCTCTAGAGACGGGCAGGGAGGAGTGAGCACGGCAGTGCACGAAGCGGGCACCCCAGCTCGCCCGCCGCCGGAGCACGGGGACTCACCTTGGTACTGGAGTGTGCCGGGCGGCAGCTGCTCGGGCAGGAAGGCGGGGTAACCCGGGACCGGGGGGTACCCCGGGGGCAGCGGCAGCGGTGGGTGACTCAGCCCCGGGGTGGTGGGGAGACAGTCTCTACCGCTCAGCATCTCCTCGGGCCCCAACGACGGCGTACTCCGGGCAGGCAGCGGGCGGCCCAGGGAGAAGTCGTGCTGGGGGGCTCCTCGGGGGCCGCTCCCGTGCGGTGGTGGTGGGGCCAGGGTGCACGGCGGGGCGGCCTCCTGCTTGATTTTGGGGCACATCCGCGGCAGGGGGCTGTAGGGGGCCCCAGCACCCTCAGTGCCGGGCGGGGGGGCGGCAGCCGCGGGGCCGCTCTTGGGGCTGAGCCCCGGGTGGCTGTACTCGCCCACGGCCTTCACCACAAACTTTCCTTGCAGGCTGCCCAGGGGCGGCAGCGCCGCGGGCGCTGGCAGGTACACCGGGTCCAGGTCGGGCCGCATGAGCTCGGCCACGAAGCCTCCCGAGGGGGACACGTCGGTGATGTCAGCCAGGTTGAAGGGGGCGGCCGGCCCGGCAGCAGAGACTCCCTCGCGGCTGCCGCCACCGCCGTAGAGGAGGCCGGCGGGCTCGGGCCGGGGCAGCGGGTAGGCGAAAGGCCCGGCGGGGCAGGGGCTGGCGGTGGGAGCCGGGGCGGCCGCGGGGGCCACCACCACGGCGGCGGCGGCGGGCTCCTGGTGCATGAGGGAGTTGGAGAGGATGAAGTCGAAGTCCAGCAGCTCGTTGAACTCCTCAGCGTCGCGGCGGGGCGCCTGGGCGGCGGGAGCCTCCAGCTCCGACGGCGGCGCCTCCACCGGCCGCGCCGCCAGCGCCGGCGGCGGCCGCTTCAGCTGCGACAGCTCCTCCCGCCACCGCTGCGGGGAGACGGGCACGGCTCAGCCCCCGTCCCGCCGCCGCGCCGCGCCCGCCCCAGCCGCCCGCCGCCGCCGCCCCCGTCCCGGCCCCGTCCCGGCCGGCCCGCGCCGCCGCGACGCCGATACTCACGTTGCCGGGGCCCGCGGGCCGCACCGCCTTCTCGCGGCCCGCGGCGCCCGCCGCGAAGGTGGCGATGGAGGGGAGGAGTGTGCCGCTGAGCGCCATCTCGCACTCGCCTGGGGGCTGCCTGCGGGTGGGGAGAGCACAGCGGCGTCAGGCGGCGGCGGCGGCGGCGAGGGAGGGCCGGGGGCCGCGCCCGGCACCCACCGCATCCGCGCCGGGGCGTCGCGCCGAGCTGCTGCCGCCGCCGTCGTCGTCGTCCCGAGCGCCGCCGAGGAGGAGAGGGAGGAGGGGTGGCACGGACGAGCCGTCCAGCCGCGGAGAGCCGGCCCAGCGCCGCCGGGGTGGTGCCGTGGGAGCGCCCTTCCTCGGTGCTTTACCGGGGAGGAAGGTGAGCGGGACGCGGGGCGCTAGTGGCGCCGCGGGGAGGCGGCCGCCGCCCGGCAACGCGGCTCCGGCATCGGCAGGGCGGCGGCGCAAGGTGCTTCCCGGGGAGCCGCAGCCATGGGGGAGCCGGGCGGGACGGACGGGGCGCGGTGGTGCCAGGGGGCAGGGAGGGGCCGGGCCGGCCCTCTTCTTCTGGCGCCGTCGCCACCGCCGCGCCCCGCTCGGCACTGCCGGCCCCCGCCGCCGCCGCCCTTCTTATAACCTCACCTCGCGCCGCCCCGCCCCCGTCGCTGGGGCGACGGCAAAAACAAACGACACGTGGGGAGAGGGGGCGGTGCGCGCGCGGCCGGGGGTGAGGCAGCGGAGGGGACTCCAGTGCCGCGCCCCGCCCCGCCCCGCGCCCCGCCGCGCTGCCACTGCGCGCCGCGTGACGCAGGCGGAGTGCTGACGCCAGCGCGCGGGAGGCGGGGGGGGGGTAAGATGGGGGGTGGCGGGCGCGCGCCGTGGGATTTCGCGCACCTTCGGCGGCGGCGGTGGGGGAGGGGAGGGGCCGCCCCGCGTGTCCCGCCCCGCGCGCTCCCGCGGGCGCGCCCCTTGGCTTGAGAACCGCGGTCCCGTGCGGAGGCAGAGCGCGTGCGGGGTCTGACCGCGCCGCTGCTCGCGCGCCCCCGCCGGGAGCGGGGGACGAGAAGGGACCCGGCCCCAGGGCCGGCGGTGCCTTCGCCGATCTTGTCCGTATCTTTTATCTTCTCTTTCCTCTTTCTCCTCTCTTCTCGTCTCTTCGTCTTTTCTTTTGTTTACAATTCTCTCCTTCTAAAATTATTTTTTCTTGTTTTTCCTTTATTCCTTTTTTCCTTTTTCTGAAGCGCGCCCCGACGGCGGGATTCTTTACGCGCCTGAGTTTGGGCCGGTAATGGACTCTTTTTGGCTCATGGGCTTTTTCGTCGCAGGCAGCCTGTCTATGGGGAGGGGGCGAGCGGAGCGGGTGCCCGCGGGACGGCGGCGGAGCGCCGCGGGGGGTGTTGGGGTCCCCGCGGCGGAGCCCGGCGAGGGTGCGGGGCCGGAGGCAGGAACGGGGCTGCCTCTGGGTGCCGGCGGGAGCCCCCCGCAGGACGGGGCGGACGGCGCGGCGGTAATGCGGCACTTGCGGGTGCGATGCTGGACACCTTCCAGAAAAAACCCGCGGAATTAACCCCAAGACAAAGCAAAACCTCACGGAAACCTCGAAGAAAGGACCGAGCCCCCGGCGGCGGCGAGCGGGGACGCGGGAGCGGCGGCCCGGTTCCTCCAGAGGGCAATGGCGAGCCGGCGCCGCGGCCGCGGGGAGACCCGGGGGCTGTCGCACCGGCCCAACCCCCCCCCCCCCCCCCCCCCCCCCCGCGCGGCCTCCCCCCCGGCGCACCCCCCCGGCTGCCCCGTGGCGCTGCCGGCCGCTCTCCGGAACGAGGGGTGAAGTCCCTGCCCTGCGTAGCTTGCGAATACGAGCCCGAGTAACTTACGATGACTAAATTAAACCCTAAAAAAATAATAAAATGCCCGGCTTTATTTTAGCAAACTGGTTTTACCAGTTTTGTGTTACAAATGTTAATGATTAATAACTTTGGCACTAGAGAATAGGTTTTTTTCTGCACAAAGTCCATGTCTTGGCAGAAGATGTGCCGGGAACCACTGGTACAAAAACGATTAGTGTGGAGAGATGAAGGCTGGTGAAATACTAGGAGGATGCCCGGAGACTACTTCTTGTAAAGGGAAAGGAGTCACTTTCCCTACCCCGAGGTGCAGGGCTGGTGGTCTGCTGCATGACAGCTGCCTCAGACGGCCACGCTCACAGCGTTGCTGCCAGTTCCCAACTGTGGTTTTTATGCAGGATACGTGCTCTAGTCTCTTTGACAACCACTTTAGGAACTAGCATCCAAACCCAACAGCAACAGTTTTAGGTTTAAACCTCCCTTCTAGCTTAGTCTTAGGAGAAAGCCCCTGATGTGGAAGCATGCAGGTCTCTGGACAGTTTTTTCCAGACAGTTGTTTTTGTTTCCCGTTGGTGTAAATGTTAATTTATGGATCTCCTAAGCAATGCAGTATTTTCCAGGTCGAAGTTTCAAGCTCAGAATTACTCGATGCCAACACCAAAATTAAAATTACATCCCTTATTAGAAACAGGAGAACAAGAGAGCTTCAAAAGCAGATAAGTGATTTGATCTCTTTGAAATAAATGGCAGAACTTCACTGGTTCCAGGAAGAGAAGGCTTGAGTAATGTGGGCTGAAATAATACAGGTTGCTTTCACAATCTTTCATTAAAATAAACTTGGTCGCAATGTTTCTGGGTAATTCAGACAGACACGTGCAAGATATGTGTAAGTTTGTGTTAAAAAGATGTGGCCCACTTTCATCTGAGTCTTGATTTTGAATTGTGTAAATGTTGGCAGGGTGTTTAAAAAAGTGTATGTTTGCAGGCATCAATAAGTTCAATGCCACCTACTTCTGAACATCCCACATGAAGGTCGACCTATTCTTTTTCACTAATTAAGCACAAGGCCAAAGATTTTCTTTTCCTCCCTTAAATGAAAGGGAGTGTGATTTAATGTCCTGAGTGTGGAAATTTCCTAATTTTGTCTAAAACTTTCCCTCCACTAACTCAGAACACAGCATGTTTCTGTACTGTTCCAAGCTGACTGTAGGGATTGCTTAATTCAGATAGAAAATTGCACAGAATTTGTGTCCCTCTTGCCTTGGGATGTGCAATGACATTTTTCCAGATTATGCTGTGGTTGGAGAGGAGTCTGCTGCAGCGCTCACCCTGCCGGACTGCTGTGGCCTCTGTGTGTTTCCCTCCCTGGATAGAAGGAGGAGGTTTCTTCCACATCTACCACATCTTATTGCAAGAGCGGGGTTGCCCTAACCTTGCTACGGGTACTGTTCACCCATTTTGGGAAAAGAAGAATTACTACCCAATGCTGACCACTCATATCAATGGCCAGTCCAAGCAGTAATTCACTGCAAGTGCAGGACAGAGTAAAATGACTGTTTAACAGGGCTGATCACGAGAAAGCCTTAGTGGCTACCCTGAGCTGGTGTTAAACTGATCACCTGGGAGTATAAACCCCAAAAGACAGAAGAAAGTCAAGGTGACAAAAGAGCACAGGGTTTTGGAGCAGAGACAGTTGTCAGGAAGTGGCATCCCACATTAAAAACATTTAAGAACATCAACAAGAAAAAAAACAGTTGAGCTGATTGTGTGGCCTGAAACAAAGACCAACCTGTTTATCTTGACATGTTTATTTTAAAGCCTAAGTTTGGAACTGGATTTTCAATGAACTGCCTCTCAGGAACCAGAACGTGCTGCTTATCCCCTTTGATTTGGTTGCCTGTGACATCAGCTGATGGAATCAGGGACTGCAGGCTTTGGTAAAGATTGTGTCACGACAGGCGTTGTTGGGGTCAGATGACAACATGCTTTCCTGGCATCTTTGGGTTTGTGCTTCGTTAACTTTGAAGCATGCCGCAGCAGATAGCCTAGAGGACCAGAAGCTGCCAGGCCCCCTGCTCCAGCGCCTGCATAAAATAACAAAAGGAGAACTGGGAAGAAGCCCGTGATGCTGGGTTGTATCTAATCGCATCCTTGTTGCTACTTAAAATCAAAAGCAGCGATTCCATAATCTTAGGTGCTGTGCTGGCATTTACCCTTACAAGGTTACTGGAAAGCAGGTGGAGGTGGGTAGGTTCATGAAAGGAGACTTGGCATTTGGAGGGTTTCTCACATCCCATGCAACCCAAAATTAACTGACCTCAACTGCACTGTGGCCGAGAGGGGGTGGAAGGAGGGAGAGGTCTCACACACACCTGCCTTGCAAGGCGGCTCTGGAGAGGTGTGGTGCAGCGCTGAGGATTCACCCTCCTCCCGCAGGACCTCTGCACATGGAGGAGGGTGAGACAGTCCAGAGCCACAGCCACCAAATTGCTTTCCTGGGCTCTGCCCAGAGAGACCTGCTTTTTGGGGATCTACCACATGTACTCTTCATAAAGTGCAACTGAGCTCAAGTTTTATTTACCTGTTCTTGCACAGGGTACTTTATTTTTGTTAAACAGAAATAAAACCCTCCTCGGTTGGCAGTTATACTTGTGGATTATTAGTAGAGGGCAAAGGGCACATTTCTGAAGATCGTGGGCGATTCCAGGCAGGTTTCAAGCAGTAGCATGTGCTTACATACACAGATGGCACATGCAGACTTAAGATCATAAATGTTCATGCCAAGAATGTCAGCAGTGACTGTGGTCAGAACTGTTTTCACCTGCTTTTTGAAAGCCTGACCATATCTCATTGATAGTTATTTTACTTTCCTGCATGAGCGAGGTCAGAAGGGCCCAGTGATACGTATTGTCACCATCCAAGAACCCATGGCTGGTTTAGGTCAAACACCCTTTAGCGAGGTGCTGTAGGTCCATGCTGTTGGTCTTTGGGTCCCTTGTAAGAAGTAGTGTTGCTGAGGTTGTTACCAGTGCTAGTGTCAGGAGGTCTCTGGACCATGATCTGGTTTTTCTGCTGGGCAGCCGACATGCTTTCACACCCCAGAGGAAAGGGTTCTGCGTGCAGGGGAGAGCCCTGATGATGGCTGTCACTGCACTTACAACATATCAGCCCAGTGTTTCCTCCTTGAGAGCCTGTAACTAAGCAGGGCTTAACCTTGGGGTTCCAATTCTCAACAAGAGTTCAGGTTGTTGATTCCTACTGAATTTCCTTCAGGGCTATAACTCCTGTCTCAGATTCAGGCATCTGTTTCCAGAGGTCCTGAGCCTCCCGTCGAGTACCATTCACGCAGCCTCACCAGCCCCTGGCAGAGGTGGCCAGCACCCTCCCACAGTTTAGCACCACTCACAATCTCTTGCATGCAGCAGCTCTTCTACTTTTAAACAATCCAAGGATTGTTGTGTTTCTCTAAGAGGCAAAATACCTTGAATTGTTTATGGAAAAAGCTTTATACTTTCTTGTCAAGCTTAGGCATCCTTGCTTTAATGTGTTTGCCCCATCCGTCATTGTTTTAATGCGTTTGCCCCATCTTTGAATTCAGATGTTCCCCAAACTTTAACAATGACTTATATAAGTGGCTCCCACAGTGGGACTGGTACAAACAAGAACTCCACAATAAGCATCCTTTTTGAAGTCCTGCATGTAATGTGACGACACTTGCACCCAGTGAAGAGAGTGAATTCTTGTTTATTTTTTGTGATTTTTTGCATGCATGGGACTGATTCATTGTATTTTTCGAGACCCAGTGGAGGAGTCACAGAAAAATAGAGAAAACTTGAAAAATTACCATCTGTTAGCTAACGAGAGGATGGTCCCCATTGGTAGGCGGTAGATCTGGTATATCTTGCAAGATGCAGGGAGATGTATGGGTGAGAAGACCACGATGCTCTATGGAGCTGGCTCGAAAGAAGACAGGTACTGGGATTACTGTTAATTCACCTTCATGCACCCTCCCTGGAGACCAGGTTCTCTCATTATTATCTGTGTGAAATATTTAAGGCACCACTGTCCAATAGCCTCTGGAAAGGAAAAGATATTCTAACTTCTCTATCTCCCTGGAAGGACCTCTTTTCTGCTGCAAGAACGGGTTTTACTCTTTGGGCATCTCCCAGCCCCCTAATTGCTGTGGAAAAATTATGTGGAAGAGATCTTCCCCATCCTCCCTATCTTTTTTTTTTTTTTTCAGTCTTCCTCACCTTTTAATTAGTAAACTTTAACTAATAATATCTGTTAATAAAAATGAAGCATCTTTCTAAAGATTCAGCTTCCCAAGCAGTGTCAATATAAAATCACTTTATTCCTCTCTTGTCTGCATAATTCTGAAATGGAGCGATGTTAGTAACTGCCCTCCCTCATTTCAGTTTTCTCATGGTTGCTGAAGCTGATGGCAGCAGTGAGACTTTGGCAGACCTACCTGCAGATTTGGGAAGATGACACACGCCATCGTCTGGTATTTCTTTTACGCATATAAGAACCGGCAACATTTTGCTCCTAAGGAAGCTCTGATACTGAAGAAATTTTTAAGTAGGTCTCAACACACACCAAGGAGAAGTTGGCTTTCAGTGGTGGAGGATTTTTCAAGCCCTTTTGACTTGGTTAAGCTCTAAGTTTCTTTTGTTTAAGTAAAAGTGGTGCTTCTAAGGAATGTAATCTGAACTGATAACTTGCTTCCTAACAAAACATAACATTAACATAACAAAACATACATTAAGGTGCAAGATATGAGAAAACTAGAAAATAAGAGGTAGCTGCTTCTAGTGTATATAATGCTTTTGAACTTGCATGAGTTGAGGAGAGAGTAAGAGACAGTTTAGCAGTAAAGTACTCCTGAGTTTAACCAGAAAGTATTTGGAATTAAATTTGTGCTAATGAGCTAGGTAATCACAGGACAGTAAACAACACTCTGCCATCTTTCCATGGTTCCTCTCACACAGTGTTGTGGGTAAACTGACCTGGATAGCTGATTCACCCAAGATGTCTTTCTAAACTATTTGCCATGCTGAAGTCAAGAACATCTGTTGTTTCCCTGCACCAGCATCCAGCAGAGGAAATCTTTAGATAAATATTCCCCCATTTGAACAGGAATAAAGACATTGTAGGAGAACACTGGGAGAAAGGATCAATGCTGCCTGCTCTGAGAATAAATACCAGGCTTTCACATTGTTTCCATAAATGCCTCCAGCTTTGCTTCAACATTAATGGACCAGCAGGAGTCCATTACTCTATGATAACAGTCCCTTGCTCTCTTAATGAGAGCAATATGGCAGCTACTCTCAGATTTTTGACATAGACGCTGCATCATTGCTCTGATGGTATTGCTGAAGGCCAGTTTTGGTGGACTCCATTGCTTCCAGGGAAGCTTTGCCATGGTCAGCAGCACAGCCAGGACCCTGCCTGTCAAGGAGCACACAGACGGCTGGTGGCACAAAATGCTAACTGCCTTGGGTAACACCTCACCATGGGTGCCCCATGCCAGCAGGACAGTTTAGCTGCAGTCATTGCTGAACAGGAGATCCGCTGCTCACTTCACAGGCTGCCACGAAGCACATTGTGTTTGCAGGGCACTGAGATGTGGGGACGAGGAGTGCCATAGGAAATCAGTAATGAGGGAACATGAGGAAATTAATAATGCTGCATTCTGAGCAGGGATTGAATAGCATGCAGTAATTGAGGCCCGGGGCCACACTCTGCACAATGAGGAAGAAACAAAATAAGGAATAGCTGCTCATTAGGCTCCAGATTCAGCTGGTCTAAATTCCACCTAAGTCTTCGTGCCAAGTGTTTCCTACTGGCACACTCTGGGCCTTTGGGGATGCCGAGCCAATGGGAAGCCCTACGTGGAATTTAGGTTAGGTCTAAATCTGTCTGCCACTGAGCAACATCTACCTTGAGCGATTGGTGAGGCAGAGCTGCTCTAGAAAGTAGCTTGTGATCTTGTAATGCAAGAAAGGGGCCAAAAGACAGTGGCATGGGCAACTTTAATTCTGGCACATCCAGTTTGTTGGCACACAATGTTGTGTGCCTGATTTTGCAACATTAATGTTTTCATGACTTTTTTTTTTTTTTTTTTTTTTTTTTAAATGGGAGGCATAATACCATCCATTTGTGGAGAAATGATACAGCTAAACTTAAAAAAGAAATATTTGTTTCTGAACTTCTTTCAAGTTTCCCTGAGTAAGTTAGCTAAACTCTTTGTAGTGCGGTTATGGTACTTACAAGAACCAATGCAGCCTAGGCTATGAATAAATGCATAAGTAATTAAGATATAGTAGGCTATTTACACCAGTTAGTAATTTTGGATGCTGGCATCCCATGAGCAAAGACACACTCATTGTCAACTGAATCTATGATGTTATCCTCAGAAGTCTGATTGCCAAAGAGTATTTCTATTGATAAAATCTTCTACATTGCTTTACAATGCATTGTTTTACACAATAGGCAGTAATGACTCAGTAGAGGGCACCTAGCCTACCAGCTGAATTAGGAGTGTAGATCTGTCTTCAGAGGAAAGGAGACAGAAAGAGTGAGCCTAGAAACCTATTTAAAGCACCAAATCACTGCTGTGTTCGGAGACCTTAGGGTGAGCTCAAGGAGACCAGTGGGCTAAGGCTGGGGACTTAGAAGAATTTACATGGTCATTCCCCATAAAGGAACTGGCCTGTGCCGCAGGACATATTACACAATACTGGCAGCTCTGTTCTTCAGTGCCAGAAGTAATTTTAAAAGGTAAGCTAGATTTTGCTGTGAAACGCTTCTCAACCAGGCAGTGACACCTTCTCTACACCCAAATGCATGTGTGTGTAGCTGTGGCTCTATGTTTCATCACCTAAAAAGGGGTTGGTCCTGCTCTGTATTTCTTCTGTAACTTTGGCCATCACAAAGGGGAAGAGGATCTTGGGGCGGGAGTTAGCTGGGCTCATTGACAGAGCTTTAAACTAGATTTGAAGGGGGAAGGGGGCAAAACATCCGCCCATCTGAAGTGCATGTATACCAATGCACACAGCATGGGTAACAAACAGGAGGAGTTTGAAGCCATGATGAAACAGGACAATTATGATGTTGTGGCTATTACAGAAACGTGGTGGGATGTCTCCCATGACTGGAGTGTGCCTGTTGATGGCTACAAGCTCTTTATAAGGGATAGACAAGGTAGGAGAGGCGGTGGGGTAGCACTGTATGTTAGGGACTGTTATGATTGCCTTGAGTACAAGTGCAGTGAAGACAGGGTGGAGTGTCTTTGTGTTAGAATCAGGGGGAAGGCCAACAGGGCAGATGTTGTAGTAGGAGTCTACTATAGGCCACCCACCCAGGACAGAGAGGTGGATGAAATATTCTATAGGCACTTGGGTGAAATCTCATGATCGCTTGCCCTTGTTCTTGTGGGGGACTTCAACTTCCCAGACATCTGCTGGAAATACAACACAGCAGAGCGTGACCAGTCCTGAAGATTCCTGGAATGTGTGGGGGACAACTTCCTAACACAGCTGGTGAGAGAACCAACCAGAGAAGGTGCCCTGCTAGATCTCCTCCTTGTGAACAGAGAAGGACTGGTGGATGATGTGGCGGTCGGAGGACGACTAGGGCACAGCGATCATGAAATAATGGAGTTCTCTATTCTTAGAGAGGCCAGGAAAGGGCTAAGCAGGACTGACATCCTGGACTTCCAAAGGGCTGACTTTGTCTTGTTTAGGCACCAGCTTGACAGGATCCCTTGGGAGATGGTCCTGAAGGGTATAGGGGTCCAGGAAGGCTGGGCACTCTTTAAGAAGGAAGTGTTAATGGCACAGGAGCAGGCAGTCCCCAGGTGCTCTAAGAGGAGCAGGTGGCAGAGAAGACCACCCTGGCTGAACAGGGAGCTTTGGCTGCAACTCAAGGAGAAAAGGAGAGTTTACAGCCTTTGGAAGAAGGGACTAGCCACTCACAGTGATTACAAAGATGCTGTGAGGCTATGCAGGGCGGAAATCAGGAGGTCCAAAGCCCACCTGGAAATTAATCTGGCTTCAGCAATCAAAGATAACAAGAAATGTTTCTATAAGTATGTCAATAGCAAAAGAAAGACCAGGGAGAGTCTCCATCCCCTGCTAGATGCTGAAGGAAACTTGGTAGCAAGTGATGAGGGGAAGGCTGAGGTCCTTAATGCCTTCTTTGCCTCAGTCTTTAATAACAAGACTAGTTGTATTGAGGGAGTCCAGCCTCCTCAGCCAGATGATAGAGACTGGGAGAATGACCGCCCCGCAATCCAGGAGAGAGTCAGTGACCTGCTACATCACATAGACACACACAAGTCTATGGGACCGGATGGGATACACCCGAGGGTGCTGAAGGAGCTGGCTGGGGTGCTCGCCAAGCCGCTTTCCATCATTTACCAGCAGTCCTGGCTGACCGGGGAGGTCCCAACAGATTGGAAATTGGCCAATGTGACGCCCATCTATAAGAAGGGTCGGAAGGATGATCCGGGAAATTACAGGCCTGTCAGCTTGACTTCGGTACCCGGGAAGCTGATGGAGCAGCTCATCCTGAGTACCATCACACAACACATGCAGGACAACCAGATGATCAGGCCCAGTCAGCATGGGTTTATGAAAGGCAGGTCCTGCTTGACAAACCTGATCTCCTTCTACGACAGGGCGACCTGCTTATTGGATGAGGGAAAGGCTGTGGATGTAGTTTACCTTGACTTTAGCAAGGCCTTTGACACCGTTTCCCACAACATTCTCCTGGCGAAACTGGCTGCTCGTGGCTTGGACGAGCGCACGCTTTGCTGGGTAAAAACCTGGCTGGATGGCCGGGCCCAAAGAGTTGTGAACGGAGTTAAATCCAGTTGGAGGCCGGTCACGAGTGGTGTCTCCCAGGGCTCGGTTTTGGGGCCACTCCTGTTTAACATCTTTCTTGATGATCTAGACGAGGGGATTGAGTGCACCCTCAGTAAGTTTGCAGGTGACACCAAGTTGGGTGGGAGTGTTGATCTGCTCGAGGGTAGGGAGGCTCTGCAGAGAGACCTGGACAGGCTGGAGCGATGGGCTCAGGCCAACTGGAGGAGTTTCAATAAGGCCAAATGCCGGGTGCTGCACTTGGGCCACAACAACCCCCAGCAGCGCTACAGGCTTGGGGAGGAGTGGCTGGAGAGCTGCCAGTCAGAGAGGGACCTGGGGGTGTTGATTGACAGCCAGCTGAACATGAGCCAGCAGTGTGCCCAGGTGGCCAAGAAGGCCAATGGCATCCTGGCTTGTATCAGAAATAGCGTGGCCAGCAGGGACAGGGAAGTGATCTTACCCCTGTACTTGGCACTGGTGAGGCCGCACCTCGATTCCTGTGTTCAGTTTTGGGCCCCTCACTACAAAAAGGACATTGAATTACTCGAGCGTGTCCAGAGAAGGGCAACGAAGCTGGTGCAGGGTCTGGAGCACAGGTCGTACGAGGAGCGGCTGAGGGAACTGGGGTTGTTTAGTGTGGAGAAGAGGAGGCTGAGGGGAGACCTCATCGCCCTCTACAACTACCTGAAAGGAGGTTGCAGAGAGCTGGGGATGAGCCTCTTTAACCAGGTAACAAGCGATAGGACAAGAGGGAATGGCCTCAAGCTGTGCCAGGGAAGGTTTAGACTAGATGTCAGGAAGTATTTCTTTACAGAACGGGTTATTAGGCAGTGGAATGGATTGCCTAGGGAGGTGGTGGAGTCCCCATCCCTGGAGGTGTTTAAGAGTAGGGTCAACATAGCGCTGAGAGATATGGTGTAGATGGGAACTGGCAGTGTTAGGTTAATGGTTGGAATAGATGATCTTCAAGGTCCTTTCCAACCTAGTTAATTCTGTGATTCTGTGAAAGGATGTTTTGTGTAAGTCCCATGGCTCCTCCTCTGAATGCTTGCATTTTTGTCACAGAGATATAGTGAGATCCTAAAACTCCCATTCTGCTTTGGTCATGGACAAAGGAAATGTTATAAGGTGACTGGTCTGTAAAGGAAAGGAAGACATCTCTTAATAATAATAGAATCTTAATTCACTTGGTGAGGTCCTAGCAAGACCCGTTATCTGGAAGTGAGAGCTATGCAAATTCAAAATCAAATTTATTTTTTTGGAAGGTGGATAATCAGCTGTTGGACCTGACATGCCACCCTGGCAGTTCTCCATCACTGTAAGCCTGGGCAGAGATGATGTACCTAAGTGGAAAGCAATGGGTGGGAGGCTCGTAATCCAGCTCTGGGCCTGTTGGGAGGCAGGAGGTCAGATCTGGCAGGTGGTAGAGGTCCTTTGAAAGGTTTTGAAAGACTGCAGTTACTGTCTGCTGTCTTTTAAATGGGCATGAGGTGCTGGTAGGTAGCTTCTCTTGGAAGTTAGTGTATGCAGTGTATTTGATATTAGAGAAGAGATTCACTTAAACCCAGAGACCCTTCTTTGAGACCTTCCTCTGTACGTAAGTCCTGCCAAATTGTGGAAACATCATCATTGCAAATGTCTTCCACACAGTATTTGGAGTTTCTCTGTGAACTTTTTCTTCAGGCTGCTTCCTTGTGTCTCTGAGCCTCCTATGCACTGCCTCTCCTTTGCAGATATTACTTACATTGTTTTCACTCTCCCAGCTTGTCCCAGGTCCGCATTTTCTTTGCTCCCCCCCGCCTCCCAAATTTTCTTGTTTCCTCTTCTTTTGATAGCTAAACTTATCTGTTTGAAGAAAGCACTTCCCCTCCTGTATCTCAAAGCTGTCGTACTTTGGCTGAGAGGAGCCTCCTTGACTGCCTGGTGTAGCCGTGGGTTGGGCAGAGCCCCTGATACCTTAACAAGTACCCTGCCAGGTAATGCTGACAGAGTTCACTCACATTCCTTCCTTTTGGAAAAGACTGCCTTGACATTCAGCTATCAGATTACCATGCTTAGAAAATGACTAGTACCATCTCCATCTGTGCTCAAGTTTTTGAAAGCCAGGAGAAGTTTTACAGAATGACTACCAAGACAGACCCCGTGTGTTTCAGGCATCCAGAATGGTGCACATGATGTTTCTTGAGAGCAGCCTGGAGCACCATTACATGGTCAGCTGTCTTCTTGGTTACGGTGAAAGCATGATGTGCAAAAAGACTGCAGAATGAAGAAGGTGCATCAGGGCACATGAGCTCCCTCACCATCCCAGTTCTTGGGTCCGTCTGCTTTACAGTGACTCGAAAGCTGTGAGTTTCTGGAATGACGAGGAGGTGTCTCCAGCCAGTCATTCTGAACTTTCCTTGGCTTAGTTTCCCTCTGTTGCTGTGTCAGATCCTTTTCATCGTTCCAGCCCACTCCTCAGTTTTGGTATTCACAGCCCTCTGGCTGCTGCAGGTGTTTATCACAGCAGTTTTGTTACTGCTAGGTAGCATGCCTGCTCCGCATGTGACCATCACTGCAGCCTTCAATGCAGCTGCCATCAAAGGGACATAGACATAAAGCCCTTCAAGGGCCATGGAGCAGCAGACTGCTATCAAAGTCATTAACTCATTTCTCTCCTAAGTACTAGTGTTTCACAGAAGGTCTTCTCTGGCATCTGTGACTCCCTTCTACACAGCCCATGTGAATACCGAAGATACTTATCTAACCTTTGTGTCCCACAGTGTTATGCCGACACACTGCATGACCTCGAAGAACAAATGTTTAGTTTTCTGGCCAGGTGCTTAACAGTGGTCAAGGCCCCAGTGTGTTGGAAGAACCTAAAGCAGTCAGCTTCAGTAGTTCAAAACGTCACACAGAAAATGTAAATACTATGAATGAAATATTTAACTATTCGTATTTAATTTAGGCAAAGGCTGAATTAATAATGTTGTTTGGGAATCGAGGATGATTTTAGTGCTGCTACATTGGTTAAAATGTGGCTTGTATCAGTTCAGTGCTGCTTAATTTTGCTTATTTTGTTAGCTTATGCCAAACTTGTGTTAACTTTGCTAGCACAAAAAGCATTTATTGAGCCATCAGGAGCAGCCTCCAAGCTGCTGGAGGGTTTATTCATCAGCGAACCCTTTGTCTCAGACCTTTGGTGCACAAGAGAGAGCAGCACATGAAGAAAAGCTGTCCAGTTTCTGCAGCTCTGTATGGTCCTCCCCATCAGCTGCGCAGGGATGACCAGTTCCCATGTGCATTTACCACTGTCATGAGTTACAAAACGTCTGCAGATCTACCTCAATCTGCATTACTAGTCTGACCTGGGCTTGAACTAAGTCTGTGTGAGGGTGGGTTTTTTTATCCTTTCATGGTTAAGGCAGACTAAAGACCACATGCACCATGTTACCATGGCTTGATAGACAGACGGTCTAGTGAGCTTGTTACTTTAGACCACATTTCTAGACCGTAATTGTCCCAGGACATGTTGTGCTAGGTGTAGTATTGTGAGGAAAAGAAGCAAGCTTTTATTGTTGTAGAAAAGTGATTGCATGGCACTGCCTAGAGCAATTTTAAATGTGAGTAGACACAAGAGTGAAATAGGCAATGTAGAATGTATTACCTATGTTGTGAATAAGTACTTTTTACTGAAATTCTGGAGAAAAGGAAAACTTTCCAGCATATCATGCAGCAGTCAAATCACAGCATTGAACCTATGAGTCACAGTCATCTCTGTGTCAATAGATGGTGGAGTAAGCACAGACCTGTGACTTCACTCCAGGAGTGGGCTGTTTGTGGCAGGGAGCAAGCTTATTAAGATGCCAGCTTCCACCAGTGACAGGGAAAGGCTAAAAAATGGGCTGTGAAGAAGGTCCAGCTTCTTCACCCACACATATTCTGTCTTGGAAGGTCTTATCAATGTCCTAACTCATAGCCTTAGTCTCCGTTTTTTGTTGGAGCTGTGTAGGAGGAACTGGGAACCCACAGGAACTGGGTTAATCATGGGAATGGGATGGTTGCTTTGCCTGCTGAATCTTTGGCTAAGATAGTCTGAAATCAGTGAAGCTCTACCAATTAGTAAGAGAAGATGGTCAGGCTGGTTGACACAGACTTCTGTGGTGTTGCTGTCTTTTTGCTGAAAACAAGGCAGTGAGAAACTGGAGATGAGAAGTTGCTCTTTCTCTCCTGCATCCCACAGGAATCCTGCAGGTTCTGCCAACCTTACCCCCATTCTGTGATAGACCTCTGTGCACTCTTCATGGATTGGCAGTGTATGGAAACCGAAGCCAGAGTGAAGCTTGTAATATTTTGTTTCCACACCTTACCTTCTTAATGGGGTAACCAATGCAAGAGTGAGTGTGAGCTGTTTATGTACATGGGACTATACATAAACAAAAATATTACTTTGGTAGATGCTCCCCTACAATAATTTCTTAATGTTTATTAGGGCCTGAGAAACGCATGTAAAATAAATTACAAGTGTTAGTTTTCAAAGAAATCTGAATGGATCTTATAGTACAGTTTCTAGATCTTGACTAGTAGGTGGTGTTAGTGTACAGTTCACATGTGTGAGCTTTTTGATAGCTGAGTCTTTGAACAACAGAAAACTGTAGAGCTGAAGTGGAATGGTAATAAGGTCTGGAGGGACAGAAGTCTGAGCTGGGCTCTGTCCTTGCTTCACAGGGTGACATCCTACAAAATGTTTATGCCTAGAATTTCTCCCTCTGAAAAGGGGTTATTGGTACTCAGGTATCTCTCAGCTCTGCTAGGGACTGTTGCTTTGTGATGCGGTCTGAGGGTATCAGTTGTGTACCCCCAGTTGGACAACATTTTCTGCCAGCTCTGGATTAGAAACAGACTGGAACTTCAAGTCCTGAGGAGAATCAAAAGCCACAGGATGTATCAGTCCTGGGTTGCCTTGCCTTGCCTTGCCTTGCCTTGCCTTGCCTTGCCTTGCCTTGCCTTGCCTTGCCTTGCCTTGCCTTGCCTTGCCTTGCCTTGCCTTGCCTTGCCTTGCCTTGCCTTGCCTTGCCTTCCCTTCCCTTCCCTTCCCTTCCCTTCCCTTCCCTTCCCTTCCCTTCCCTTCCCTTCCCTTCCCTTCCCTTCCCTTCCCTTCCCTTCCCTTCCCTTCCCTTCCCTTCCCTCGAAGGCTAACTTTGAAAGCTGGAATTTTGTTTTCTATTTCCTCAAAGTGGAAGCATGTTTTAAGCAGTGCCCTTTTTTGTTAGTTCGCTACTGTATCTAATTATAAACCTTGAAAATAAGGCTAAATTGCTAAATTAAATGCCTTGGCAGTGCCCTTCTGAAATTGCTATAGCTGAGTTGGAGTTTCTAGCCCATTACAGTGCAGTTGGCCAAACAGATGGTCTCTGCTTTCTTTCCTCAAGCTTTCGGCTTTACAATTCTTTTTTTTTTTTTTCATGGTTCTCTTAACAGAAGGCACCCGAAAGCTTCTTTATGGATGTTTGCTGTCTTAGAGAAAGTGATCCCTATGTCTGTACGTGTTGCAGTACCTGGGCACATTGCAGCTATGCTTCTGTTACATCAGAAGTATTTCTTGCTCCTTTCCCATTGAGATATTATTGTAACCCACATGAACAATTTAGGGTAACTGGCATAGAGTGAGACCACACTTTTTTGTTTGTTTGTTTGTTTTACACTAAACTGACTTTCTCAAGTCATTCACATGATAGGTGTTTGCAAGATGCAGGCCCTTTACTTGATGAAAAGTACACACCAGAAAAGTCTGATAATTTTTCAAGACAAATAGTTCAGCCCTCGTTAAATATACTTCTGTGGCAAAGCATATATAGCCTTTATTGAAAACTGATCAGCATGCCAAGTTTCAGTTGTTATGTATCAGTTTTGATCAAGCATAAAAGGAAGTAATAGGTTTTCTTGGCATGGAAGTATATCAGAAACATCCATGCTAAATGTAATCAGACATGAAACAGAGAGAAAAAAATGAGCCTGCAAAAAAAAATAGACTTCCCTCACTTGAAGAAGAAACACAGCAAGTTCCAGAATCAGAGAATTAGTAGTTCCAAGTTTGTTAACAAATAAAAATAGTAGAAATGGTAATTCCAGATGAAAAGCCTTGTGTTATTTTTAACTCTGCCATAAATAGACGTGTGTAGGATATGGTTAAATTAGGCTCAAGATCTATTAAAATCAAAGCATTTACTGGATAGCTGGAGTGGTGTTTCTCATTGTGTCAAAGACCCTCTTCTCTATTTGCATGTTGGTGGTTCCATGTTGAGGTGCTAGCAAAAGAAATAAGGGCAACATCAGGTTTTTTTTCCCTTCAATAGCCAGAGAGCTGCCTCAGCCTGGGGAGCCTTGAAAGCAGCCTATGGACACCTGCCCTCTGCTTCATGTCACAGTTTGTTCCCAGGGCTTTGGATTCTCCTAGCAGACAACAACTTGTGAGTATACATTGCCCTCTGCAAGAAGATGGGCAGCCCAGCAGGACCGTGATCATCCCCAGACCCACCACAGCAGTAAGAAAGGCAACTCACACAATTTGCTTCTCTGGCAGTTAAACTGAACTTCTCAATTCCTCATGTTTACTTGCTGTGCCTTTGTTTTCCAGTCTGGAAATTCTGTTTTCAATTCTTTTTGTGCCTACTTATGCATTTAGCTGTGTTGGGATCAAATAGAATATGTAGCTCCAAGTGCAATTTTGCACCCTGAAATTCCACGGTAGGCCACAGCAGATACAAAGCCAGACCGTAGAAAGTCTCCTTTGATCCAATTTCTCCAGCATTTTTTATGATTTCTTTACCTTGCATAAAATAGGATGGCTACAATGGGCTATGAAGCCTTATACCTTGTGTTAGAGGTTCATGTTTAGCTTGGTTGTGGCTGGGTGTTTGTATCAGCCTGAGCTCCTTGGGTAGACACACAAATCAGCCATGAGCCTGTGGTTTTGACAGTGCAGCCCACCCAGGTTTCACCCAGACGTTACCTCTGTTGCAAGACAAACACCTGGAATGGGTTTTGCCTCCTTGTGGACATCTGTGTTTGGCGTTGCTGCCCGTGTGTGGGCAGCACTGGTGTTAAGGACTGACCTCACCACCATGGATGATGTGTGTCCCTTGACTCCAGGACAGACCTTCATGTGGGCATGGGGGTCCTGGTTATCTAGGTCTTATTTCAGCATCTGCACCTGGTTTTCCTTCTCATGGTAAACACAGGCACAATGAGTGAGGTGTGAGCCCAGTCTTGACCTGCCACACAGTCGAGAGGCAGCTGGGGTTGTGCCTGTCTGCTAGGAAGCTCTTTAAACATAGACAACATGTCACTGCCAGACAGATGCAAAATCGATCTGTATGGCTTTACCATCATGGCTGCCTGTGTCCTGGAGATCTGGAGAAGCTGGCTGAGGTTTCCCTCAGAAGATAAAACATGACCCTGTGTTTTTAAAGGTGTAGGAGTGAGATGCTGAGGTGGGAAACGAGTTGTTTCCCTCGCTTGGCCATAAACCTTTACAAATGCCAGCCAGACTTCTCTAATGTCACCAGATTTCTCCTGCTAGACATAGTATTCTGCTGTTTGGCACAGCAACGTTCCTGTCTGGTATCTAGTGAACCATCATTAAAAAAACAAAGAGTAATAGTTTGGTGAAAGTGCAGAGTCGACAGTGCTGAGTAATGTATTTGCATACTGGCATATGCGCTATGAAAGTAAATAAGATTATGTCAAACTCATCTGGAAGCGAGTTAATTTAACATCCTGGCTAAAATTATGCAATCAGAGAGAGGCAGGGATGCAGGGGGGATGGATGTAATAGACTGGCTGATGAAGCCTGAGGGACAAAATATCCTAGTGGAAATTGTAGGTAGCACAAAAGAATGTAACCTAAGAATCCAGCAGAACAGCACGATTCAAGGCTCCTTATATACACACAAAACTGTTTTTCTGTTAGTTGTAGGAACGCACAAGACGATGAAAGGAAAAACAAAAAAAAGTATCTGCAAGACAGATTAGCTGTCTCATACATATTGAGGTCTAAGTTACTTTTTGGTCCAGATTCAGAAATGACCCTGCAGGACACGGTAGGGCATGCGCATGCTTCAGTGCATTTGATGGATAAAAGCCAGTCTGTATTGTAAACTGCAGACTGAAAAAATGCTCAGGTCCTGTTTTCAAAAACTGACAGTGTTGTGAGAGATGATCCCCCCAAACACATCATGGGTTGAAAAGTTGCAGGACTTCCGGGGTGTTTGGACTTGGACCCAACCTTCACATTCCAGCGTTGATTTGTAACAATTTGTTTTAAGGACTTGTTTTGAACAACCAAATTTTGAGGCAACTTTGCTCTGGACTCTGCATAGAAACTTTGTGTAGTTCATGCTCTCTCTTGTTATTCTAGGCTTGAAGCTAACTTTGCTATAGAGAAATGAATATGTTTCTTGCAATAAGCAAAGTCTGAAATGAAGGTCAAACCCTTACTTCTAAAGGTATTTGCATTCGTTATTGCAGATCATAGCAGACAAAACTCTTCCTCTGTGCTGATAGTCACATGTCTCTAAATTCAATCTCACCCTCAACACTAAGTCTAAGGAGTAAGTTATTAAAACCTGGAGTTTGAGAACAATTTCTCTTCCAAGAAAATTTAAGTGTAAGCTTAAATTTGTGGACAGCTAGATCAATGATACTATATCACAACATGGTGACGGGAGCTTTTATATGCTGTTTGATTCACGTGCTGCATCAAGCTGCATGCACTTAAGGAAGAAACGTCCTTAAGCATGATTACAGTGCCAGGATGTGAAGTCTTAGAATGTCAAGACATTACAATGTCAATGTTTACAGTAAGGCTATCTTGGACCTCACAGTGAGTATCGATGGCAGATCTACCTCCAAGAGCAACAGGCACAAGAAACTTGATGTGAAGTTTACTGATGTCACCAAATGCTCTTGCATGGTTAATTTGAGAATGTCTTTTGCATGTAATTGGCATAGGGCTCAGAAGCTTTCTGGACTAAATCTTTACCCAGAAGCTCTGCAAAGACTCTGAGCCTGCTTCTCAAGCTGCGGTGCAAGCAGTTGTTCCTGTGGCTATGTAACCACATCTGTGCCGTATCTGGCTGAGGGGAAAAAATGGAGTTGGCCTACACTCCAGGGGTAGGGATTTGCACCTTCTTGCTCTGGGCTAGGCAGATTTTGGGGGCTTGCCATCAACAGGGGAGACAGATGCTTCCAGACAGTGGTGTACAGTAAGGACTTAATGCTTTTCACTGACTCCTCAGGGGAACCAGGCTGCAAGTGTCAGCATCTGAAGTCAGGCAGAAGGAAAATTAAATTAAAGATTGTGGGATCCATGCAAAACTGGAGGATCCCCAGCAGGAACAATGGCACTTCAGTATCAGGAAATTTAGCTGCAGCAAAGCTCAACAGAAAGGTAGTTGAAAGCACTCGTTCTCAGCACTCAACTATAAAGGGATGTACCAAAGAAAGAGGCAGTGATTCCTGTGAGTAATAGTACTAGGGTGGTACTTCTATTATGTTGTGAAGTCTGATTATGACTGAGTTACCTCTTCCTGGGAGCAAGTTTTACCTTATTGGTGTGAGTGGTGTGCGATCACCATCGAGGCCCCAGTAACACTCTCCTGACATTCAGTCATCTGTCATGTGAAGCTTGAAGCTTGAAGGAAAGATAGATAAAGAGTTGGAGGAACAACCAAAGAAAATATGATTTGTCCAGGGCCATTTCACAGAACCTGAAACACAAGTCTCCTGAGTCTGGAACAGGAATGCAGCTGACGGGAGAGCTGCAGTCAATGCTAGGAAGGAGGGAATATGCACCTCAGCAGATGGGCACAATAAAGAAAATAACATAAATCAATGTCTCCTTGAGGAAGGTTTCCCACTTAAAAAATTGACCAGTTTGGACTGGACCAGCACCTGGCATTCAAAGACCTATGAGACTTCAGCCTAAAGAGTGCACATCTGGGTGTACATCTTACTCACCTTCTACTTCAGTTATCAGTTCCCTCATCCTTGTGCTTGTTTGAAGACTCAGCAGTGGTCCCTTGTGAAGTGCTCAGCACCCAGCCTTGATGGTGTGGCCTTCAGCCTTCTCTGCCCATCTTCTGTCCCATTGTCCTCTGTCCTTGCATTCTCACAGGGCAGCACAGAAATGATGAGAAACAGACCAGCTTTGAGTGAAGAACCTGCCTAGAAAACGACAAGAGAAGATTAAGAAATATGTTCTGCTTGAGTATACATCTTTCTCCTGGGATTTCTTTGCAAATTCTTGCTAGTTTCTGAGAATGTCTTGGATAGAGGCTGAAGCTGTTCTTTGATAAACTTTGTGAACTTTTTGATTACATCAGAACTAAAAGTCTCCAGCTGGATATTAACTGTGAAAGAAAATAGTTTCCGAGAGAACAGGAGTCCTTTAGCAAACATAAGATACCTCTGCATATTTCAATGGTTACAAATGTGTTTCAATTTTCTGATATAGATTTAAGCAGTTTGCATTTGGGGATGCTGAGGTGCCCTCCTACTGTGCCTTGTTCTGTGCCTCCATCTGCACAGCTAGTTGTTGATGCTAGTGCAGATGGTGATGCTTATGTCAGTATCACAGATGCCAGGTCATGTTAGCTTGTGACCAGATTTCCCCTTGTAATATGTCCCTGCCACCTGCCCCTCCATCACTCAGTACCTGCAAAGGCTGCCTGTGCATTAGGTAGGTAGGCATTTATCTTCCTGAAATCTCTCTGGGGTGAAAAAAACACTTCCTTCTGTACCCATTCCTTACAGGGGGGGAAATGAGGGAACAAATCCTTACAAATGCTTAAGCATCTACGTCACAATTGCTTTAGGGGCAATGAGACATCTGAGACACTCATTAACCATGGTCAGTGAATGTGTCCAACTTCTGGAAGAAGCAGGAACTAAACTCAAATCTCCCCAATCTTTTCTCATTTTCTGAAACAAGAACCAGTCTATCTGCCTTTTTTTTTTTTTTTTTTGCTCCTGACACAGCACCATACACACTTCCCTCAGCTGTTTTCTTTTCCTAAGCCAACACCCTTCTTTGGCTGCATCTGACTATTTCCTAATTGTTTCTCTTTTGGCTCTTACTATTTTTTCTTTGGTTTTGCTTTATCCTCCTATTTTCTCTTTTGCCCATTACTTTTTTTTGGCTCCACTTTTATATTGGTCCAGACAACCTGATCTCCAAAGGGAGAGCCAGGAAATAAGCAGTGTGGTTGCACTGACAGGTTTGTGCTGGGCCTCTTTGTCTTTTACAGACAAGGTTTTCAAATCCAGCTGTAGCAGCTTTAAGGGCATAGAGCAGTGCTGTTGCCTTTATGTGTTATTGTGGTCAGCAAACCACAGGTCACTTAAGTAAAGGCTTAAGAGTCTCTTAGAAAGACCCTTAAGGACATACTGTCAGGCAAGTGCTTAAGTCATGTTAACTTCATATGTCTGTACGTTTTGGTTGAGAAGGGTGCTTTTTTCACATGGGAAGAACGATTCTTAAGATTTATGCTTGCAACTACTATTCGTGACAGATCTGTAGAGTCAGACAAAGGTTTAAAGGCTGGAAGAGACTGTTCTGATAATCTTGAGAGGCTTGGGGAGGAGTGGCTGGAAAGCTGCCAATCAGAGAGAGACCTGGGGGTGTTGATTGACAGCCGGCTGAACATGAGCCAACAGTGTGCCCAGGTGGCCAAGAAGGCCAATGGCATCCTGGCTTGTATCAGAAATAGCGTGGCCAGCAGGGACAGGGAAGTGATCTTACCCCTGTACTTGGCACTGGTGAGGCCGCACCTCGATTCCTGTGTTCAGTTTTGGGCCCCTCACTACAAAAAGGACATTGAATTGCTCGAGCGTGTCCAGAGAAGGGCAACGAAGCTGGTGAAGGGTCTGGAGCACAGGTCGTACGAGGAGCGGCTGAGGGAACTGGGGATGTTTAGTCTGGAGAAGAGGAGGCTGAGGGGAGACCTCATCGCCCTCTACAACTACCTGAAAGGAGGTTGCAGAGAGCTGGGGATGAGCCTCTTTAACCAAGTAACAAGCGATAGGACAAGAGGTAATGGCCTCAGGTTGCACCATGGAAGGTTTAGACTGGATATGAGGAAGCATTTCTTTACAGAACGGGTTGTTAGGTGTTGGAATGGGCTGCTGAGGGAAGTGGTGGAGTCCCCATCCCTGGAGGTGTTTAAGAGTCAGGTTGACATAGCGCTGAGGGATCTGGTGTAGTTGGGAACTGTCTTCAAGGTCTTTTCCAAGCTAGACAATTCTGTGATTCTGTGACATCTGGAATGCCAGAGGTCAAAGAACCCTGTTTCTTCTTTAGTAGCCTTTTAACAGCTAGTGGAGACACAGTTAACTTTATTGTTGCTACTATCTTATCACCACTACATAAAATGCTCCCAGACTGGTGCATGTCTGTAATTATCTACTTGGTGCATGAATAATATTTTCGCAACGGCATGCTTGTTGTCGTCATGGTACTCAGTTACAGGAGTCATTTCAGTTATTAACAGACTCTTGTCTTTACTGCAGCACTGTGCATCTGCTGATATTAAAGGACTACAGATGACCAAGTCTTCTGCTTTATATGATCTTCTTCCTCTTGCTGCAACAGGAGAAACAGAGTCACAGCACAGTGAAATGAGCATCTGGATCAAGGAAGGGGAGAGGTTGGACTAGTGCTATAATGTCAGAGGCAGTGTGCCTTGGTTTTACTGTATCCTTGAAGCAAGCTCAGTGGATTCTTTTGCCATGGCTTACAAAGGCTTAATTTCTGTGTTGCTTTGCTGTATCTAGTATTTCCTATAATATTTAGAGGTAGAGCTGCTGCTAAAGCTGTTTGAGGACCTGGCCTTAGTTCCAGCAATAGTTAGTTGAAGTCTGCATTTCTAATCCCATGTAAAAGGTTGGCTGGCATTTTCAAAGGAGTCTCCAAGGTGATAGACCCTACTTCCCAGTGTTCTGTTTCTTTTGACTGTGCTAAATTCTCCTTCATTCTTTATACTCTCTGTTTTCCACAAACAGATTTCAGATCAGAAGTCTTGCTTGCTATGCCTTGGTCTTGACCAGTAAAGCAGATAATCAAGCTTCTGTGCTGCAAATCCTCATTCACTCTGGGGCTGCTTCCAAACTTTCCTACTAAAGCAAATGAAAAAAATCACCTGCAGTCTTCATGGAAAGTCCTTCGGTGAGCTTTGGATCAAGCCAAGGGAACAGTCATCTTGCGAGCTCCAGCCTCACACCCATTGCCAGTGTTATACCCTGTCATTTCTGCTGCACTCCAAGCACAGATGAGGACCTCAGACACCAGGAGAGGCAGTGCCTTAGCTCTTCCTTGATGCTGGGAGCAGAGGAAGAAGTGCAAAATAGCATAGTGCAAAGTACCATAATCTGAACTACAGATATCCAGAACAAGGGCCAGAGGAGCAACTTTTCGTCCTGCCAAAATACAAGAGAGGTGGTTTCTGTTTTGTCCCCAGTCTATAGTAGGGCCAATCATGACAAGACCTCCTGAAAAGAAGCCAGAGGACCTTCCCCTTGGTTGTGTGGAAGATTGCTTGCCTCTTGAATTGGCAATTCTCAGGCTCCCAAGCAAAGTTTTTCAGCCTTGTGCCTGGTGCTGCCCTGAGGTAGCCCCCCAGCCTCTGGTACTGAATTGTGTCCGTGGCTGGAGCTGCACGGCACTGGACAGCATTGTTGCAGACTGAATCTACTTTACTCCTCGGTTTCCTGGGACACTATCTCCACTTATGTTTACAAATGTTACCGGAGCAGAACGAAAGTATTTTTAAAATTGCTCTTTGTCATAGATTTCTGGATTTCCATGTCGTGGTGAGGAAAAAATTGTGCACATCAGCACAGCAGAGAGATGGTCTGGCTTGCAGAGGAAAGTGTCTTTGTACAAGCTCTGAAAGCATAGACATGGTGAAGCTGTGAGCTGGCAATCAGATTTTTCATTTGATAGGATGCCAGTACCTGCTGTTTTGTTTTGCAAAATTCTTGACCGGGCTATTTAGCAAGCAGCATAAACTTGCTGATGTGTGAACTTACCCTCCTTATGCCAATGCAGAGGGTTGTCTAGTCTGCCTGCTCTTGGCTTTCATAGACATCCAGCTATCCTTGCACACTTGGCAAAAGGCTGTGTGCTCCCTTCCATAATGCAGTGACATATGGTCTTCTCTGCATTAGTTACTAAGCAGTGTTATGATAGTTTATTACATTTAGTGGTGGGTGAACTTCAAAATGCTTGGCAGTTCAGAGAATCACTTGAACCCTTTCGATACAGAATGATTCCTGGACAAGGAACGGTTTTCCAAGCTGCTCTCACAAAAACCTTGAGTGGTCTCCAGTTGAGAAAAGAAGGCAAAATATAAAATACGCTGTGAGTGCAGAGGTGGCGTTCAGAAACTTCTGCTGAATGCAGGGTCCTGCAGTGCTAGGCAGTGGTCAAACAGCTAGAAAGGGATTCTTCTTGCCCCAAAATACCTGCCAACTGGACAAAACAGGAAAGGAATTGTGAACGTGTTTGTGGTGCACTGAGTTTGAGCTGTACTTAGGCTAGAAAATCATCCTGTTACAGTCCAATCTGTATCTTAACTTGTGTAGATGTAGCAACAGCTTAAAATTAATCCAGTGAAGAAGATAGCACTATGCACTAATTACAACAAGTATTTTATACCGGGATAGAATTAGCTTTGACCAATAGTAAATATCAGTATGCCTTGTTAATGTAAAAATGTAAACCCAGAACTCTTTTGAGGAATAAACTAGGGTGAGGTCCATTCATTTATTCCACTGAAGTCTCTGGTCCTGGGCCAGTTTGGCCCTGCTATGAGTTTGGCCCCAGTTAAACTTTGAGGTCGTTCTTCAGTGAGATGTACGGATCTACTTGAATTGCAAGGTACATGCATGTGTCATTCCCTGGAAACTGTTAGGCACATATGCTTAATTAGACATATACACCTTTGGATTATTTTTTATAACGATTAAATCCTTACTAATGACTCTGATAATTAATGGGTAGCCTAAAAATTGGTATTTCCTGTCTTAAAATAAAACAGTGATGTTTTGAAATTAAATTCTTGAGTAAATAGCAAAATACATGTTTAGTTACATGTGGTAAGGTTGGCAAGATACATTTTCAAAAGCAGGAGTCTAAAATTAGGTCTTAAGGCCATAGTTAGAAAGCTAAATAAACAACTTGACTTTTTTGAAGGCTGAGCACCAGTGAGCTGCCTGGTGAGAGCACGAAATACAGATTTCAACACTTGTATCGTCACTGAAAGACAGTACCAAATTCCCTTTATTTCCCACCAAGGGTCTAGGCCTGAACATCCATGTTCAGACAGCCATGTACCACCTGCATCTCTGAGTGCTGGCAAGGCTCTTCTGAAAGTGTGGAGCCAGCCTGATGGACAGAGGAGACACAGGGACTTAGGTCAACTGGAAGCTGTATGCATTTAGGCTGGGGAAACATACGTTTCCACTTCTAATTTTAAATCCTAATGCATTTGGATTTGTTCTACAAGTGGTGCAATTACGGCATCGTTAGAGATTCATGTTTGTTTTCACTTAAAGAGTTGACTATTGTTGGTGATCTTAGCAGTAAGGAGCATGTTATCCCTTGCGCCAGTCTTTTAGGTCAGTACCTGTTGATGCTTGGGAAGCAGTTGGTTGATCCAGCATCAGTGGTTGAAGCTGGGGCTTTATGTGTATGCACCCTCTCTTTTCCCACTGAAATACATATGCACTGACATGTACGTGTATTCCTTCACTTACACAGCAGTCCTTCTCCTGCTTGCCAAGTCCATCATCTCAGTTCCCCCAGAGAAGGGTGGGATACTGATGCAAGAAGCTGTATTAGATGGCTGTTCCCCTCCCTTGAACTGGAGTCTGATGACATGTCTGCTAAAATGCGTCAGACAGTTGGGGAAAGAGAGAGGGCGAGAGTGACGGAGAGAGAAGTCTGGGTGGAGGGATTTGGTTTTAATTAAAACAAGTAAAGCTGTGTTTTCCAAGCCCCAGATTGCATTCAAGTCTGGCAGAAGCTGCTGGGTGGAAGTGAATTTTCAGGTGGCTTGGTTGTTTTCCAAGGGATCCTCTTCTTTCAGAAAGCTGTGATGCCACAACACATTTGGCCTGGGATTGGTGGGGTGCTCGAGCTGGAGGAGACTACCGACAGGGTCTGAGATGAGACCAGACAGTGACTTTAAACTGATAGCACTAAAACATTCCAGCTCCAAAGCAGAAATGGCATTTTCCTGTCTGGAAGTGTGTTTTTTCACTCCCTTTGGTCAAAAGGACAAACACATAGGTCTGTTCTCTAGTCCTTACCAGCCCCTAGGAAGACCTGGGAAGGTCCTGGTTCTGCCACTGGCCATATGGCAACACATTTCCCTTCCCTCTGTATCTCTTGTCCCTCCTGTTCATGGCCAGTAGAGACTTCAAGTTACCCAAGGCCAAAAACTTTCTCTTTGTGTGTGTTTATGTGGTGGGACACCAGTCTCATCAGGGCCCTCAGGAACTACCATGACAAGAATTGTGCAAGTAAAACACAGTAGATGTTACAGAGCATCCTACAATCACCAACAGCTTTTTCTTCTCCACCCCGCCCTGTCCCCAGCAGCAGCGTGTTCCTCTTGCATGAGATAGCTTGTGTTGGCTGCAAGAGAAAGCTAGGAGGTTTGGATGGCTATTTAAACCCGTTGACCGAAGCTTTGCCTGCACAGGCGAATGCCAGTTTTGTGTCTAGGACTCTGTTTTTGTTTAGAAGTGGGATTCATGTGTGAGACAGTGGTCCCCTTCTCAGGCATGCCTGCATCTTCCTTGCTGAGATACTTTCTCCCTGCTGTCGTTCTGGAGTTGGTGGAGATGGACAGTGCCATAAATTTGCCTTATGAGTCATAATCCTCATTGTGCTGTATAGAGCTCTGGAAGTCAGCTCTCACACCGTGGAGAAATCCTCACAGTACTCCAATTCATCCACACTGGAAAAAAACTTCAGATACCTCTGAAAAACAAACAAACAAGCAAACAAACAAATGAAACAAAATAGGGAGCTTTTAAGCATTAGTTTCTGAAGATGCCTCAGGAGGAATGAAGACAAGACCACTTCGAAACTCTGTTTTTCAGGACAGTGTCGGGAGGCCTCTGAATCCTGTAGAGTTGTGTCAGTGCCTGATGTGGACCTGCATTTCTGGATTGGCTTCATATGAAGCAGCCAGACAAGCACTGAAGATGAACTGTCACAGGCTTGTTGTTGCTGCCAAGCATGTTAATAGGCTGAACTTTTAATAGATGTGTTTTTTTGATGTGGGAAATTAATGAAGCTAATTTCTTCAAATGCAGCATCTTTTCTTCCTTCCTCTGTTTCTGCTTTGATTAGAGATGCTGTAGCAGAGCCACTGTTTCAGCAAGGGCGGGGTATCCTCCCTCTGTCCATTCAATGTGTCTGTTTGAAATCGGTCAGCTCATCTATGTTTTTCTCCCACGTTATGATTTTCTTCTCCACAAAGCCCTGACAGGTTCTTGCCATGTCACATAGCCCGATTCATCTGCACGAGGACTTGCTTGAAGGCCTTCACTGAGAACTTCTCAGAGAAACTTTATTGATTCACTGCAGGCAGACCCAGGCTGGCTTTCAGACTCCAGGTTGAGCTGGCAAGAAAAGAAGAATCCCTGCTGCTCTTACTCTGAGTTTCGGTTTCCCACCTTCAGAGGGAAGATAAGAACAACCCCACTCCCCAGTGGGGGGATGTCAGAGGGATGACTGTCAGCAGTTGCAGTGGCATACATGTCACGGACAGACAGACTTGTGCTGCTCCTAGAGCGGAACCACCCCTCGTGCAGATGCGTTGAGTATGACGATGTTCCCTTTCTGCCAATCATGGTAAAAACCCAACCTCCATGTAAAGAACAAACAAGCATTTGTTTCCTTTTGCTTCGGTGTATGCCTGGCATTTGCCAGGAAGATTTTAATACACTGTTTAGATAAGATGGGGAACCTTTGCTTGCACCAAGCCAAATATGGTCTTTGACACAAAAGGAGAGATTTCAAGGAAGGGAGCTAATGGTGCAGGTCCAGGGAACTTTCTCAGTTGGAGCCTTTACACAGAGGGAAGGGCTCAAAGGTGCTTTTCCCTTGTAGGGAAGAGTCCTGGAGAAAGCACTTATGGGATCAGCTGATTTCCTCAGGTGCTGTGTCTCCCTGTTCCTAGTTGACCCGTGCGGGTGATCTGTGGAGTGGTTGCAAAGAGCTGAGGCTGGTCTGGACTGAGGGATGTTCCCTCGGGCAGGGTGGCCCTGGGCTTTCCAGGTGGAAAAGCAAAGTGTTTCCTCTGGTTGTGTAATGTGTGTTCTTCATGCAGACCTCCTGAAGAGGCTGGACCTCTCGTTGCCTGCCTTGTCCCTGCCTTTCTGCTCTCTCCTTGCTTCTTGGCAGTCAGACAGCAAGGGAACTCCTTCATTAGCTCACCAAAGGCTGGGAGGTAAATTCCACGCTTCACAGAAACCAGCACCAGCTCATTACCTACCACACACAGAGCTTTCTCACATATGCAGAAGTAACTCTATGAAATGCACTGCATGCATGTGTGCAAGTTAACACCAGCAAATCCCTGTTAATTTCCTGAAGGGCTGCTGGTTTGTTTGCTGACATTTGCCTTGGGAATGATGTTTTCAAAGCAGCAGTTTTCCATCTTGGTTATTACATCACACCACTGTTTATCTTAGAGAGTCTCTGTATGTTCTACTTGGTCTAGACCCCATTCTTCCAGAAATTATAAACTTGGTTCTTTTTCTGTAATCATTTTTACACCTGCCAAGAAGCAGCTTCAAAGTATGTTTTGAAAGTATAGCTTTTCAAAGCTAACGGGAAGGGTATTTCAAGGGTCTGCATGCTGTTTTCTCCCCCCAGGTGTTGCATACTGCCCATTCTCAGAAATGAGATATGGATCTAGGTGGATCCTGCGTCTGACCCACTTCTTGTTTTCCATTCTCTTCTGTCTATTGCAGATGAGGAGATTATATTGCTTGCCAAAGTGTCTTTGGATAAAGAGTAATTCCTTGTATTTACTGAAAAATACTCATTAGATCAGCTAGCTGACTCTTTACCAGAGGAAAACCATTAGGAATATTAGGTGCCAAAGCATAATGCCAAAATACAAGAGCTGGCCCAGGGACTCTTAAGCCTACAAAATAAAGTGGTTCATGGGTAAAGGAGTCAAAATCCCATTAACTGAGCTGCACAGTACTGGCAGTTCAATGTTTGCAACGCAATGTTCAAACAGAAGCAGGGCTGAACATGATTTGCCCTTTGTACTCATGGTTAGGTTGGGACTGGTTTAGCTAAATTGCTTGCTGACATCTACACTATGTGAAATGACTTAGCCTTTCATTTTTAGTGGCTGGGCAGGAAAGGATAGTGCTGGGATTTAATGCTCCCCTGCTAAGTGCCATAAAAAAGCTTAGTTCACCTTTTCAAGAGATGGTTTCTTGTGCAAAAACTTCATACTCTCTCCCACCACTGTGGTGTCTGAGCTTTCTTAGTGCAGTGCTTTTGTGGAAAATACATTGTTTGAGTCTTTAACACGCCAATTACTGCCAACAGCTTTAGAGGTATGTTTTTGAAAAAGGATTATTTTTTAGATGGAGCTGAAGACCTAGGCAGAACAGAATAGATACTGAAATTCCCCATGACTGTCTTTTCCCCTTCTGGCACTACATCACCTTTGACTACACTAATCCAAGCATGTTCATGCTGCTGTTGTATGGAACAGCCATTAACCTGTGCTTGTGGTCAGTTGAGCTGGTGACTTCATGCTGCCACTATGACATAAAGTAATTGAAGATCATGGTTTATAAAGCAAAAGTTATGACTGAGCTTTAGCACATGAATGGTGATCAGTGATCTAACAGCATCCCTGTGGTTAGACAGGCACACCAGCAGCAGCAGCAATTTTTTGTTGCAAACCTTCAAACTGTACAACCGTAGGGAGACGCCATGAAGATGGGGTCCCACAGCTTCGTTACTGATATAAGCCAACATAATTTCTATGGAGTAATGTACTTCTAACCTCTGACGGTTTGACCTTCAAGAGGAGAGGCATATGAGGATGTTGGTATGACATCCCTTTACAAGATAGATCTTGTTTCTCTGCTGGTGTACCCTGTAACATTAGTGCAAAAGGAGGCAACTTACTTTCTCTGAACACCTAAGTGCTGGGGTCAGACCCTTGAAAATCCATCTGCACATATCCTGATTGATTAATTTAATCTTGCTTGTATGACCTACTAGGATGGGGTAAAAGCTCTTTTTCCACTTGTGCCTGGGGCACAGGCATGTGAAATTCAACCCTATTCCCTCCCAGTGAATAGGATGAGGGCAGTTAGGCTTTGGGTCATACCTTGGAGTCAAAGTAAAAGCAGTTGCTCTGTCCTTAAGTCACCTCACTACTGCTAATTTATTACTGAAGGCTCACAGCTGAAGTCAAACGCTGAATGGTTGCCAAGTACAGCATGTCATTTTGAGAGTATATGAAATTATGGGAGAACAACATTGCAAGCCTGTTCCTGCAGCGTTTTCTTACACAAAACTTGGGAAGTCTCACAGCAGCAAAAATCTCCACCTCTGAGCTTGGTGGGTAGCACTCACAGCCTGGCGGGTGGGACTAAAAGGCTAGAAATGCTGTCAATGTTCTTTGAAGATGAGTTAAAACAGAAGCTTCCAATGTGAAATGTTTTGTAAAACTGTTTTATTTTTCTGTTGTGAATAAACTCATTTGCTACTTCAGGGCTGTTCTTGAGTGGCACAGCTATATTATTTCATAGAGAATGGCCTGTCTTTGAGGCAAGAGGGACTATTGTTTCTGAAATTTCCCTCCCCTCAGAAATAAAAGGGATTTCATTAACTAGTATGTCATGACACCTTACATTGCATTTCAAGTCTTCTCCCTGTGACCTTAATTTATGAATCACCTTCATATTTCCAGAATTTTAGGTAGTTTGTAAATTAGCAGATCAACTCATGACATAAATAGAATATAGGTTACCATGTATACTAAAGTTATGTTATCAAGAGAATGTAATATAAATGGTTTTAAGACATGGTAATAAGTAATGAATTCATCTCTGGAGCTCTACAACAATGTAAAATGGTTGATTAGTCTTGTAATAAATACTTACTAGTGATTTATTGTCTCTCCATAAAACAGAAACACAGCAGAGTTTGGTGCCGCTCTATCTTGGTAGTAGAGGAAAATGAGGAAACAGAAATGTTAAAAAAGATTTGTGGTGTCATGTGCTTCATCTTAGGATGGGATGAAACGTCAGGATTGTACCTTTCTGGGTAAGATCCCAGTTTCAAACATGCTAAAGGCTGGGGGTAATGTTTTAGAAAGAGGCAAGATATCTTTAAATTGAAAAGGTCTTTTTTCTTTTTACTTTTTTCTTTTTCCTTTTTCCTTTTTTATTTTTTATTTTTATTATTATGGGGACTCAGGTGAGGGGAGAATTTGAGCTGAAGGCATTGTGTCAGGACTCAAAGCCCTTAGAGCCCTGGAGCCCAAATGGCAGACAGTATCCTCCTTGCTGACAGACCTGGTCAATGCTGGGCTTCCACTGGTGGGACATACAGGCCAGAAGAGACCTGATGGTTTCTGTGGGGAACCCAAGACTTTACTAGGTTGGGAGGGAAGGTGGAATTCTGATTGAACTTCTCTCAGTTTAAGCCATGTCCAGAACCAAAACCCATGCTGAGCCACACAGAGCACCCATCAGTGACACCTATCTGCAGGAACCTGCCAGAGCTTATAGGGTCCCTATAGACACCTGGTCTGTGTATAACTCAGCTTGGTTGGTAAAGACCTATTGCTATATGCCTTTGTCACCCCAGCATCTAAGTTCCCAGGGCACAGGGAAGTTAGGCCCCCAGTGACTTGCCTGTAGTGCAGTTTTTTATGACTTATCTGAAGGGATTTTAAAAGGATGTTGGTGCAAATCCCACATGAGCATGTACTTCTAGTTCAGCCCTTGAATTCAATCTGTATATTTGCTTCCTTGGGCCAAACCAGTTTATCTGAAGATAAAAGAGACATAAGTGTGCTTACCAGGGGGAGTTGTGTGAATAGAAGCAGGTTAAATGCATTAAAATTGAGAAGATCTTCCAGTGCCTAACTTCTTACAAAACAAATCATCATTCACATTGACAGCTTTTAGTTAATCTTGTAGTGTGTCTTTTAGTGTCTGAGAAACCACAGATTGGTACTAATCCACATAGCAGCCTAGAGGTCAGTGATTTATTATCAAAACGATGCTGTTTCTTATGTAATTAACAAACAGGGAAAAAGATTGAAAGCACAAATTTTCTCCCACCCATCCCCAATTTTATTTGTCCTTCCATCACTGAAATAAGTGTCCAGGTGAAAAACACAGCATTCTTTTCCTTGACATGCACACCCAATTCTTCTGCACCATACTGCTTGTTCTTTGGAGAGAAATCTTGGTGACACTGTTCCTATATTACAAAGGCTCTGACTTTGCCTACCATATAAAACAGAGCAATAGTAGTTGGGACAAAATGTCTGAATAAATAACAGGCAATGTTATCCCCTGAGAAACCACGGTTGGGCTGCAGCTGGCTAGGAATGCTACTGAGAAGTCACACAAGCCTCTCCTCAGGCCAGAATCAGCAGACTTCAGACTAAGTATGAGCTGGTAACAGTTGTTCTAGATTTGATTCAATTATGCTAACTAGTTAGGCAAGCAGAAGGAAGAGCCAGATAGTGCCTATAAAGCAGAGGGGGATATCTGCAAGGGGAGAAATGATATGGCATTTAGCTCCTGTAAGACAAAGAAATGTAATTATGAAGAACTCTCTGCCAAATTAATAAGATCATCTTCGAGGCAGTGTTGCAGCAAATTCAGCTTCTTCAGTTTCCTAGTATCAGATCAAAAGTGCTGTGGCTGCACAATACAGTGTGTTGATCCAGCATAAACCTACCCTTCCCTTCAGATCTTTTGGGAAAGGTTGGTGGGTTAATGTTGTAGGCAAACACTTAAGGTACAGTCTTTCCCACTGCACCTGATGTTGAACTGTCAAAAAAGTTCAAGCTGAGGTTTTCTGTTGGGTACATTGGCTATGTAAATAGCGGTGGGATTGAACGCAGTCAAGCCTGATTCAGACTGACTTTGTGGTACTGGTTACCTGGTACTGATGACTGTGGAATCACAGACTGGCCTTCTGGGCAACTTACAGATCCATCCCACCACCAGGGAGTTAAAGTTTACTTAAAGATGGGCCCTTTGAGGAAACTGATTCCAGACTTTTTTTTCAGATGTGACAAAACTGATCTGTTTTATGACTTTGTTGCATTTTCACTGAACATTTTGTGTTAGACTGTACTTACTAGAATATGCCTTTATGTGAATGAACTTTGTTGTAATACTCCTTTTATGAAAATGATTTAAAGATCCAAATAAAAAGACAGAAACATTTTCTTTTGAGTTAGTTGTAACATATTTCTTTTTAATTTCAGTTTGCCCAAAATTTTGAGAGTGCTTTGGTAGATAGTTTTTCATAACACACCTAAGTTAAAACCCAATGCAATTAGGCCTAGCTTGCATTCCACAAGGGGATCTTTCCTTGCCCTGAAGAGCTGTGGTAGTAACCACACCCTTCATACTTTTCATACAGTTAAATCCCATCAAAATTGTGTGTACAGGCTACATTTGTAAAAGCTGGCTGATAAATAAGCCAGTTATTATTGTATTGTAATCAGCACTCTTATTCTGACAGTAGGCAAGGTAGGTCAATAGCTTGGGCATTGTTTAATTCAAAAAGCTGATAAGGGAATTTTGAGTGGCTTTTGTGCAACAGGTGATTTTGGATAGAAATACAAAATGTACCAGGAAGAGGCAGGATTATCCTTCAGCGAAAGTAAGTTTTAACAGAGTTAGTTGAGCTTTAACATAGAATGACTGAAGGAAAGAGATATATTTTTTTTTTTTCTTTTGATGCTGGCTACAAAGTTAGTGACTTAGAAATCACTAACTCAGAATGTCTCTTACACTTCAGTCACTTTATTATAGTTCATTATGTTACAAGTTTTTTCCCTTTTGAATAATGCTTGAGCTGTATTTTTAACAGCCATCATCACTATCATTATTGGATCTATCAGCTAGCTTATAGTGCTTTTAATTACCATATCAGGTAGACCAAAAGAATCTAAGGGCTTTAATTAAAACCTTTGATCAGAAAGTTTTTAGGAGTCCTATATTTCTTGATTTATGTTTAAAGATAACTTGCCAAAATGTATCTAGCTTAAAACAAAGCCCAGCTTACAATGTATTCAAAATATCTTAAAAAAGTTCATTAGGTTTGCATCAGTTTAGGGGGGAAAAAAAAGTTATTTGCGCTTCTTTATCTGACTGAAGAGCAGCAACAGATTTTAGCATTTTGTTGCGTTTATGAGAAATGACGCAGACAATCTGACTAACTACTGCAAAGATAGTTAATTCTCTGAAAATGTTCAACACATGGCAAGCTACAACTGAAACAACTGTTACAGAAAGCTATATGGCCACTGCTAGGTTTTTTTCCTTTTTGCCATTTGAGAAGTGGGCTGTTCTTCCTAACATAGGATATGTAGTGTGGGGTTAATAACTGGCTGTGACAGATGCTGTAAAACTGTCTTTTAGAGCACCCCCCCATCTAGTAATGGGTCCTCTGGAAACCACCACCCTGTTTCAAATCAGTTGCTGAAGAGGCAAATCCTCATTCAGGGCTGTGAGGGCATAAGGACCACATGAAATCTTTAGCTGTGGGTAAGCTGGCCAGCTTTGGTCTGGTCCATCCCTTTCCTGATGTGCTCTTGGATACCAAAAGTCACCAACCACACAATTTCATGTGAGGTGATCACCATGTGAGAATAGGCACAAGGCATGCTTCCTCCTCCCTCCATCAGTCTTATTTCTCTCTCTTGACAGTCCTTTCTTGGGATGAGGCATCTGTGGGTTACAGGACCTGTTGGGACCCTCCACACTGAAAGACTAGCAAGGTACAACCCAACCCAGAGGAGATGTCTGGGTCATGGGGGTGTCTGCCCTCTAATTCTTTGGTAGCCCAGTGGTGGTGACCTCTCTCTTCCAAAGGCCAACTTATTTTTGAGCCTCTCAGACTCCACTTATACATTGCTTGACTCTATGACATCCTCCAGAGCTCGCCCAACTAGATTTTCAGAGGGCAGTTTATTTGAGGCCAGCAACAGGTCTTCACCAGATTTTCAACCCATACTATGTACTTAGGGGATGTTACATTGGAAAATCCAGCCACATATGTCCCATGGTGTCCTGGTTTAGCCAGGATAGGGTTAAGTTTCCCCAGCAGTGGGGGGAAGCTCTAGCCGGGTTATTCATATACCATGCTGACGTCATGTCCTGGCGCGAGCACAGGAAGAATCGGTGATCGCGTGGGTTGGCGCAGCTGGTTGTCTCACTGCTGTATCGGTATATACTTTGCTCTGTTCATTGTTATCACTGTTATTCTTATTGTTATTGTTTGTTGTGCTGCTGTTGCTCTGTTGTATTAAACCTTATCTCAGTCTCGGGGCTTTGTATTTCACTCCCAGTGGCTGCGTGGTCTCAGACCCCGGCAGGGGCTAAACCACCACACATGGTAAGCTAGGTGGCCTACAATTTCTGGCCTTTAATAAAATTCATTGGAGGGGATCAGTGCTTGGAAATCTACCCCATAGTGATTATCCAGCCACATGGTAACACAGTAACTTACCCTGGAGGCTTTTTTACTCCTTCAGCTGCCTGGAAAAATGAGTCCCACTGCAGGCACTGTAGGTCAGCTGGAGCCTTCCCTGTGATGGGCTCATGTCCCATTGCTTCCAGCAGCTCATTAGCTCTGGACCCATCCTCCTTAGTGCATGCCCATAGGCAAGCAGGGAGAAATTTTCTTTGCAGTGATGGAATTAAGCACAGGAACAAGACTTGTGTGTGTGAGTACAAATGATGGCTTCTGGAAGTATGTAACTAACACCTAGAGCAAACAGCAACAGTTTAAAATACCTGCTCAAAGCCAGGTCTGGTTCTAGGACTGGGTAATGTTAGAGTCACAGCTGCAGAGATGAGGATGATAACTAAACTAAAAAGATGAGGGCAAATCATCCAATGTGCAGGTAGAAGAAGGGCCATAACCTTGACCTAAGGTGTCCAGCTTTGCTCAAGGGAGTCTATGCTCATACTGAGAAATTTGGGATTTTTTTTCTCCATTGCGTAAACATCTCTAACTGCCCTATTAATCTGGGTGAGAACATGCTACTGTCTTGTACAGCCTGTAAAATGAAACAGAACACTAGAGGCTGTTGGGTAATGATGCTGTGAGATGGGTTACTTCTTCCCTGGAAGGGAAAAAACAATATTTGGCTTCAGACAAAAGGCTGAGAGTTTGCCTTAGTGCAAGCTAACAGAGCACATATTACTGGAAGGTAGCTGGAATATTTTCAGTCGTCTCTACTTGCAGCCAAGCAGCACCTACTTTTGAATTACTCCACACACAACCTGTACTAGACATCTCTGCTTTGCGACTGCTTCTCCTAAAAGTCCAGATGCCAGTCTGAGAGGCACACCAGGCAGACTATATCCCATCGAATAACCCATCCACTTTCCTGCCATTGTTTTTTATTTTACATACCTGTGGAGATGCCACCTGGGATGAGTAGGCAGAGGAATAGTAGCACTGAAACATCCCAGCTTTGCAGGCATTGGAGGGACTCGACTATAAATAGCTGTTACCACAAACCACGCTCTACAACCCTGGACTTGGTGCCATGGCTGATAAGCAATCAATCAGCCCCAGTGCTGTACTCAGGACTATGTTCTCCCTCACAGTACGATCTTCTCCAACCTGAAGATGCTTCTCAAGATGCCTGCTTTGCGCCAGCAGATCCTGCATATTGGTTGCGTATTGTTTGCATAGGTGGAGGAATAACAGCAAATGACTGGAAAAAATCTTTGGAAGACAAATGAACTTCCAGAACCCCGATCCATATATGTTCCCTGGTAAAACTGGGCAAGCATTGTAAACCAACTGCAGGATTTGCCTCCTGACAGCCCTGAATACAGACTAACTTCCTTCTTGCTTCTCCCCAGGTGGAGCCTGCAGGGGTGCAGGCACCACAGTTGTCCACCCTGGCTGAGAAGCTGCTGCAGGGAATGGAAGTAGAAGAGAGAGAGAGAAAAGGCTGGTGAACATCCGTCTCTCTCTGCACAGTTACTTCTTCAGAATGATTCACCTGCCTCCTGTCCGTACCTGAGTACCTGCCCAACACAGGGAATTGCCTGCCTGGATCTCTCTTGGGTGAGGCAGACTGTGAGGAGCATCTTGTAATTTATGGCCATGCAAATGAACTCTTGATATAGTGTCATTGACAGTGCTGTTACAACAACAGTCGGTGCCAGAGCCCATTGATGTCATTTTATTGCTCTTTCCTTTCCCTCTCCCCAGCCACCACTGCTTTAACAGCAGAGGCAGTGAACAGCCTGAGCAGTTGCCCAGAGTCCAGTCCAAGACAGAGGGAGAGAAGAAACCTCCTGGTAAATTGAACTAGTAGTCCTTTAGCATGGGAAGGGAGGAAGAAAGGATCTGAATTCAGGTCTGTTTTCAGAGTTGAGCAAATTAAGTGTTGCCTGGGCTGGGTTGCTTGTGCTGCCAAAGGATGCCTTTTCTGCTGCCTTCATTTGTTTCAGGCTGCTTATGGAGAATGCAATCAAGGGATGTGATGTGGAGAGGAGGTGAAATATTGCAGCTGAGTGCAGATGACCTTCCTTTAAAGCAGCTGTTTCTTCCCCTATGCTCTCACCTTTCTGATTGTAGTGGGAGCAGCTGCAATCAGTCTTGAAAAGCAAGATCTGAGTTTGCTTACACTGCTGAGAGACCCACAGCTGGCTCTACTCAGCTCCTTAGCCAGTTCCCAGAACTCTCTCACTTCAGTGCTGGAGTTTTTCTTGGCCATAATGATGTTGAGAAGATAGTCATTCCCTGGACACAGTTGGAATTATACTGGTGCCCATCAGGGGTAAGCAAGAGAAGAGCTGATGTTGTGTCAGGATTGGACAGTTGGAAATAGTGTCAGGTCACATAACAAGACACAGGACACATGGTAAAAGGCATATATATCCTCTGTTTCAGGTTTTGTGCCCTGATTCAAAGGTCAGAGCTGCTTGCCCTTGTTCAGAGCAAACTCCAAGCCTGGAACTCCTCCTGGGAACTCGTGAAGCTGTGAAAATTCAGTGTCCTGGAGAAAGTCTGGGGTAGTACCTAGGAGGCCAGAAAGGTCTTCTACGCCAATGACAATGGGATGGAGGGAGTGAAATAAGATGCCATGTCCCCACACTGATGTAACTCAGCCTTACTCCTCTGTGTCTTCAGGGCCCCCTCCAGCTTTGCTCCCTGTGGGAATCTGGCTTTGGGCAGGGATGGGAGGAAGCAGAGAAACCACCCATTTTCTGAGGAGGCAGTGAGATTTCTGAGGGACCCAGCACAACTTGGGGAGAAAACTGGGGTGTCACACATCTCAGAAGCCACTTGTATCCCCAGGCAGAAAGACATGCTCGTCCTGCCAGCCTGTTGCAGATTGCAGCTGGGTGAGCAAGAGAAAGATCTGCACAGCAGCACCACCAGCACTCTGGCACTTATCCATCAGCAGTATTTCGAAGAGGGAGGTTGGGTAGTTTGGAGTAGTCATTTGCAGATTCAGTGTTGTCGTCAGAGACGGGAGAAGGAGGCTTTCCACTGCACCAGCAGTCCAGTCCTGCCAATGTGTTGGGGTGAGGCCAGCTGGCTGTTGGACACTGTATGTCTTGGCAGTCACTCTCTCTCTAATTAGACTTAAAGGGCAAGGCTGTAAGGCTGTAATACTGTTAATAATACTGAGTTAATTTTTTCCCTTCTTGCCATCTGGAACTGTGGATCTAATAAAGAAAGAAAATGTTTACTGAGCAAGGAAGTGGGGCAGGTAAATTTAACCTGACATCAGTGATGCTGTTTGGGACACATGGATCGGTGTCATTAAAGCTACAGAGTGACCACATGAGAGGATCCATCCTTTGGACTGATATCTGCGTACATCTTGGGCTGGCATTCAGGCTGGCATCCTGCCCCACTGAAGTCAGTGATAGGAGGAAATCTGTGTGTGAGAGAGTGGTTGCCAATTCACACAAGCAGCTCTAACTGTATAAAAAAGACTTTGGATGCCAGGGCAGGACTTGGGATGAAAAGAGGTGCCCCAGTCCAGTACCTGCTTCTAAAACATCACCTTGCTCTGCTGCTACCTAATCCTGAAGGCACAAAGTCTCAGAACCATGCATGCAGTAAAAGTTTCACCTCTGCTAAACCTAGAAACACCCTGGCCTTAGCTGTAAAGTACTTGAATCGGGAGGCCTTTGAGGATCTGAAAATCTCTACCTTCATCCCTCAAGAGGTCTTAGACTGACCTGTATGTACTCTTTTGCTGTAGCCAGCAAAGCCCTCAAGCTCATGCCTTGGCATTGCTTGGCTTACTAGCATAGGCATTACCTAAAAATGAGTTGCTGGTGACTGGTGGTCTGTGCAGCTCTGAACCCACCATGCCTCTGGCACCAGTTGGTTGTCCCGCTCCTCTCTTGGCATTGCCCTCCAGCTTCTTTCCCTGTGCTTGGGGAAGGGGTTTTTCACCCCCTCTGCTCTGCAGTGGCCAGCAAAATGAAGCAACACTCCAGGACATGGGAGGGAGAGAAAGGTTCCTGTGCTCATGGCAACCCCTTAAAAAAAGAAGAAGGAAAAAAGAATTTTTGCTGATCCCTAATGAGGGGAAAATAAAATCTATATTGGGCCTCAATTTTTTTTAACAACTGAATTGTAGTTTCTTAACAACCTGTTGTTTCCTATCCTTATGTACATTCTTATGTTTCAAGTGAGCCTCACCCCTTCCTTTAAGCTGCATATTTTCCATTTTAAGATTTCCTGTTCAAGCTAAAGGGCAAAGATCTTTTAAATATCAGCACGAAGCTGGGCTTACTTGCAGTGTGTAAAAGGTAGCTGGCTCCCAGCTCTCGGTCTGGCCGTCGCACTTTCTCCTTATCAGAGAAACTGAGGTCCCAAGTTCAATGTCTTTGACTTTCTTACTGATGTGTTGGACTAAAGTCCTGACCATGCGGGCAGCCAGGTGGGAGACAGCACAGTAACCTGCATCTGTGCTTGATGGCCATTATTGTTATAATGATTGGCAACAGACACACATAATTCTGTCTTCAGGGTGTTTCCTTTCTTTGTTTTCTCTCTCTCTTTTATTTGCATGCATCCACTTACCTTATTTTCTACAACTGGGCATGAGTGGGAGGAGGGACAGGACAGCACTGAGAGGGAAGGAGTACACTCCAGCTTCATCTGCCTGTGTCCGCTTGTGTGGAAGCAGCTCTCAAATCTTTATGTGTGTCCCAAACGTTGCAAAAGACCCAATTGAACAAAAGCCATAAGCTCATGCCTCAAATGGTGGTATTCAACAATAGCTTCCTCTGTTTAGTATTTGTCGGAGGCCTGGATGGATGTGAGCTAGGTAGGCAGGGACAGCCAGTGCCTGACGCCAGTCACAGAGGCTCTGGCTGCAGGTCTGTGGTGCCAGGGGCAGCAGGGTGCACCCCGGCCAGCCCCTATTCACGTCCAGTGCTCTGTGGGGTGACGGACCCTCTTCTGCTCTGCCCTGCTCGGCCTTGCCCTAACCTGCTGCTGGGATGGTCCACAGCACTGGTGGCTGCCCAGAGCTGGGCTGCCAGCTCCAGGTTCAGATGGATCCCGTGTGGATGCCATGGTTACTTCTGCACCAAGGGGTGCCAGAAGGCACCCTGCCTTTCCCCCATCCCACGAGGGCTCAGCTCAGGCTCACCTCCTCCTGAGCTCAGGCATCATTTATTCTCCCTGGGGTCTCTCCATGCTTATCCTTACAAACTGCTGCCCCTAACTGAATTAGGATCATGTTCAATGAAGCCAAATACATGGGGGGAGGAGGGCAGTCTGCGAGGAGTTAATCCTGGAACAGGCAATACTGCTACTGAAACATGTCTCTGGCAAATATGGCTAAAAATACCGTGAGATGGGGAAGAAGATACTGAGATAAATATGGGTCACAGCTGGTGAAAACTATTTCTGGCCAAAACACTTTTTTGACAGAAAGTGATTTTTTTTCTGTAACTGAAATTTCTTTTGGAGTACTTTATCTTTAAATGAAAAAGAAATCCCTGTCCATCTCCCAGATCAAACTTATTTCAACCATTAATTTTTCCTCTGTGTAAAGGTGGGAAAAAAGAGGTGGAAGGGGAAGAAATTATGCGAAGAAGACAGTATATTCAATTCCAGTCTGTTCTCCAACCATTGCCTGTCCTTGTGTGCTTCTTGTGGTGATGAACACATCTGGAACAAATCCTGCAGGTACTACCAAAACACAGATAAAGTGATGGCAGAGATGCATTACAAACAGTAGCTGGTTGGGAAAAGACTCTTCTTTTCAACTCAAACTTTCAGGAGTGCTGGTGAACTACTTCTGCCTGTCTGCCTTTAAAAAAGACACTGTGCGTGCAACTGATGAGAAGGAGGAGGGGCTTGTAGGTCTGAAGAAGGTGGAAAAGCCTAACTCTCCTTGGGTATTACAGGGAGCTGAAATGCCTGGGAAAACCTGACCTCGCAGCCTGAAATGTGTGCAGCTGGGAATTGTTCCTGCTGCTTTCTGCAAAGCACAGGTATTGCTGGACACAAAAGGAATTTTGGGGGAAAACACAGCTCAGCGCTTTCTCTTCTCAGGCAAAGCAGGGGGAGGTGTGGGAGATCACAATGAATTTTGGAAGGATGGAGTCTCACCCTGCTGGCTGCTCTGGACTTGGTGTGGAGTTTGCTGGTTGAAATCTGTTGTTGGTGTCTTGCTGGGAGCCAAACCCAGTGAGTGCAGCCCTCTCCCTTGCTCTTGAAATCTACTGCTGGGATGTTTAGCCCCACTGATACCAGCTGCTAAGCTCCTGCGATGCACTGCTGTGTGCCTGGGGCACCTGGACTGGCTTCCCAGCTCTGACCTCAGGTCTGGTGATGGAGACCTTACTCATAAGAGCAAATCCAGGAGGCCCATGAGACCAGTGGAAAGTGAGGGGCAGATGCTGCACTTATTCATGGTGACTCAGCGTGCAATTATGGGAAGAGTCCCGCTGAAATCTGTGCGGCCCTTGGGTACAGTGTGTTTCGGCACAGATGGGGGAGAAGGCCTTCAAACTCTGCGTAAGCCTACCATCTGTGGTGACTGCAGACACCCAAAATCTGTTCTTAGAATTTTTGGTTGCTGTGGATATCCCCACAGAAGATAAACAACCCTACCAGAGGTTGTGCAATGCCCAAATGAGTGTAAGGTACATCATGTACAGCTGTGCTGGCAAGGTAAAGCAGATGTTCCAGGGTACCAGCAATACTGCAATGCAGCAGGTTGGCATAGTGGAAAAAAAACTCCCATTGTTCCTACAATGACTTGAGCGTTGCTAAGCTGCTATGAAGGTTACTAAACTTGTCCCGTGCTCAACCTAGCTGTGTCAGCTCAAGGTGCAGCCACCATTTTCACTGCTTGTGGGAGGCTAGCAAGCTGTGCCAGAGGAGGAAGATGTGGACATATGTCTGCACAACAGCTGGGGGGACACCCCATCCCCTGGGGTCATGCTTGGACTGGAGAAGTTGGGGAGCAGATTCAGCCGTGTCTTGTAGTAGAGGAATGAGGGCGGCTAGCTGAGGTCTGTGACACTATAAAACCAAGCCAGGCTTGTCAGCCAGCCCGTGTTAAAGCTCTTACAGCCTCACCAGCTCAGGTCTGCTGTGACTGACAAAGTCTGACTGAACACACAGTTGACTGGGAGTTTTTATTATTGCTTTGTTTCAGATAACTCCTTTTTCCCCTTTCTGATAAATTTTTCTTCTAAGGAAGGTACAGGCCTTGTGGGGTTTTTTTGTTGTTTTCTTGGTTTACAGTTTAGGAAGCAAGCAACTCTTTTTTAAAATTCCTGTGCAAGTCTTCATGGTCTCATGATTATTAATAAGACTAGCAGGAAATGCTGGGTCAATTTTTGTTTCTCTTGAAATAAAAATATTTTTAAAAGTCTTGACTTGAAGGAACTTCTTCCCTGGAAAGAGAAAGAAATGAAAGCAGTTTTCATTCTGGAAAATTTCCAGATATATGCTTTTTGTTTTTAAATAAATTTTCTGAATCTTGATAGAGATTTTTAGAATCGGTCTTTCTCAAAAAACTAAAAAATGTTTGCCTCAATTCCATATGAAAATGAAGGCACATATCAAATACTTGAACTTCCAATGAACTAGGAAGCACACGTTTAATTTAGCACAGGTTGACAGGCAATTACAAGTGCTGTTCTTCTTTCTCCCAAGAATTGGTTTCAACAACTACCTGTCTGCAAAACAGAAATAATTGCTCTATCTTGATAGGGAAAGCAGCCCCTTAAGACCTCTGGCTTAATTTCAAACCTGCATGAGCTGAAGGTCTAAAGCTCATCCCATCCCAGCAGTTTCCCCTTCGCAGTGGGTTTTCCCACTACATTAGTGTTCCCTGACCAACTGCAGCTGCTTGTGCCACGATCAACAGAGTCAGGGTCAATGTGAGCATGTAAAGAGATTCTGGGTGACTCCTTGTACTCCCCTGAGTTTCCAAGCCTTAAGTGCAAAGAGATGGGGCTTCTCCCAGATGCTGCCCAGCAGACGTGGGGACCTGACTGATAAACCTCCCCCAGGACTGCTTCTTGGGGGTGCAAACAAATGCCAGAGTGATTGAAAATGGAGGTAAGGCTGCAGCTCAGGAGGCAAAAACAGAGGGAGAGAGCTTTCTATGCTGGCCATGCTCTGCTAAGTAGTGCAGAGCAAGAGCCAGCATCTGAAAGCCAAGGTAAGGTTGGTACAATGGCTGGAAATCCTGTAGTGCACTACCAGCATGGCAAAGGGAGCCTGTGGAGGGACAACAGACTCTCCTGATGCTGAGTGTGCTAGAGGAAATAGATATGTGGAGGTAAATTGAGTTCTCCAACAGACGCTAGGGAGATGATAAGGAATGTCAGTAGATCATTTATTTTCATTTATGGCTCAAGTCTATCTAAGAGTGCTGATAAGGTCATTGTTTCCCTTGAGTCATTGTCATCAAGCTATATTTGTACATTTACATGATTAAGCAGCAGGGGAATCTGGCTTTATCTTGATTTGTATTTTTATGGTTGTGTCTTCCTTGTATTTGACTCTGTTTCTGTCTGTGCCCAGGAAATAAGAGAGCTGAAAGGTCTGATCAGCTCTGTGGTGACATCCTTAAGTGATTTACTCCAGGGCACACATGGAAACCTGTTGCAGAACCAGGATTCAAACAGACATTTAAATGCTGTCTTGGTGCTACGAGGACAAAATGATTATTCCACCTCCTGACTGGTTAAAAAGATGCAGACATCCCACTTTCTCTTAAGGTTTGACTTGTGCATGATTAGTGCATGATTAATGGACATCATCAGCATATGACAGACATGCATCTGGCTGTCTTGTACGGTCTCCTCTAAGTGCCTTATGGAATGTGTTCTAGATGACCGAGTCAGGACTATAAATGTTTATTAGCCTGATGGACTCCAGAACAAGTGTTTATTAAAACCATTCATAAGAGGATCCTCCACATAAAGCACGACCAGCAAAGACTTGTCTTTCTTGGCATCCCTGTCCACCTCTACTGATTGGGAGACTCTCTGACCATGATTTCTGCATGCTTGGACAAGCTGCTCTGAGTAATACTGTGGTTCTGGTTAAAGTTTGTCACTAATCAATTTAATACCCTCTTACACATGCAGGAATAATGTGTGTCTCCTGTGTTATTTTTTTTTTCTCTTTCTGTTCTGCGAGTTTGGATTGGAACCAGTCATTTTTTTACAAGCTTTCTCTCGTTCATAATAGGTTTACAATAAAAGAGGACTTTCTTCCTGGCATGGCTCAGTGAGGCAGCTCTGGTGAAAACAGAGTAAACAAATAGAGTGACATGACACTTTTCCTGTATTACAGGACTGTTGGAGTCATACACAGGGCTCCCACCTCGGGTAACAGTGAGTATAAAGGGTAATTCCAGTCTACCTGAGGACTGACTGGTCAGATGGATTTTTTGTGTGGTGCATAAGACATGTTGCCTTTTTGGCAGGGCACTGCTGCTTACTTCCCCAGCAGCAGTTCCTACGCACATGCCCTGTAGCTCCCGTTCCCCGAGAAAGGCACCGTGATATGCAACAAGGCAGGGCTGTGAGCAGCGCTACATGGCCAGGCAGCAGAGAGGAGCAGCGGCTGGCCCGGATCTCCGGGATTTGTCCTCCTCTTATGGCACACCCCTTACCCCCTAAGTGTCTGCACTTCACTGGAGATAGGAGGGCACCACAATCATCCGTTCAGAAGTGACTGGGTAACTGCTTCCAGCTCGCATGGCTGGGGATGTCAGGGTACCTGGGGACTTCCCACATCACCTGCTAAGCCTCTCCGAGCCCACAGTACTGCAGCAGCTTTGCTCTTTAATTTTGCGAGGAGGCAGAAAGGCAGACTCCTTAGAGTTAAGTTCACTTCATAAGCTGAGCACTTGGGACGCAGTAACTGCCAAAGCATTCCCTTCCTCTAGGATGTGGAGCTGAAAGCCAATGATTTGCTTGGAATGCCTTTAGAGCAAATCTTTGGGGCTAATTCAAGCTGATCTTGTTCCACTTCTTCTCTTTATGTAAGTACCTCAGTTTATATTATTTGACAGTATTAGATAATCTGGTCTCAGGACCAGGTCTATCTCAGGAAAAAACCTCCTCAGCTGCTCATTGCTGGAGCTTCTCTGTGTGCAGCTTTTACTGTCCTTGAGATTTGCATCCTGATAGTCTTCCTCCGTCCTAGCCTGAATCTGGCAAATGTTTCCTATATACATAACAGACCTTTAAGAGGTGAACACTTATGAAAGTAGACTTCAAAGAAACTGAGTGCTGAATAAAATGCAAGGGCTGTAGTTTGCCTTGTCACAAGGTCTGAGATGTGGATGGAGGAGAGTTTGCTGTAACGACCTCTCATCCCTACTCCTCCCACACAGGCAGGAGAGGTTTTGTTTTGTTTGTTTTCTCCAGAGTCATTTCATTTAGTAAATGAGGTGATTAAAAAAATGGCTGGGGAATGTTTGCTGGCAGAAACCAAAAGAATAGAAAAGCCATTTTTAGTCAACCTAGAATGTTTTTGAAGTATACAGGCGATTTTCAAAACAGTCTGCCAGGAAGGTTGCATTGGAGGAGGACCAAGATGGGACGCCACATAGGCAGCATGGGATGAGAACCACCTGGAGGTCCCTGCTTTGCCCCAGTGCAGAATTTTCCACCTCAGGTAACAGCACTGTCTGTAGGAGCAGGGCCTTGATACTGGATTCCTCACCTGGGAGTAACTTCCACTGAGTGAGTTGGAAGGGCTTCTCACCTTCCTGTAGCCCCCATCATCTACTTTTCCTTGTGCAAGCTTTTTGCGTTTTGTAGGGTGCCAAGAACACTTCCAAACTTCTGAAACAGGACGATAACATCCACGCACTGGCAGATTTTGGGCAGGACCATGAGCGCAAGGGCTGCTGCTCTGGTTGGGGAATACTGGCCAACATTTCCTCTCCAGACGCCTGTCTGCCCAAGGGGGCCCAGGGCATCTCTCGGCAGGGGAAGATGCAACACCAGCCCCAGCCCAGGAGGAGTCTTGCTCGTTGGTGGAGTGGGGAGTTATTGTTTGGTACCTGCTGATTACTAATTGCCAGCTTAATCTCCTGTTTGTGTCACTGCTGGGAGAGAGCCAACTGACACTGACTTGCAAAAGAGACCGTGGTGTGTTTAACTGGCTTAATGATTGTGTAATTACAAGTCTCCCTAAACACTCTTCTACAATTAGAGCTCATCACGTCCCCACAACCTGACAAGATTTTAAAAAAGTAATTAGAGGCTGGCAGCACTGCTGGTGTTGATCTTGAGGTGGGGGGGAGGAGGAGGTGAAATTGCTGTGGTGAGCACTGGGTGTCTAGCTCTTACAAGTGTCTTATTAACCTCTCTGCAAACAGATCTGCGCAAAGGCCCTGGCTGTCATAACAAGGCTGCTCTGCCTGCCTGGGCTTCCCTGCTGCCACCTCATGTGAGCCAGGAACTGCGGCTGCGGGAAAGCCCTACTTGCCTGTCTTCAGCCTGCAAGCCTGCCTGAAAAACACACCAAGCCAGGGCTCAGTCTCTCTGGGACAGGCTGTTTCCCTGGTGAATTCAGCCTCGTGGTGGAGTGGACAAAGCCTGCCTTTGTGCCCCAGTTGGAGCAACTTCCTCTGCAAGGCGCAAACAAGCAGTGCCTCCATGATATGGATTGACTTATAGATGAGAAACCCCTCAAGAATAAAAGATTCTGCTTATGCCCATATATATATATTTCATATATATATTTTTATATATACATGTGCATATATATATCTCAGAAATATATGTATATTTCTGACTGTTTCTGGTGGCTAAAAAAGTTTTCACAAGTAACAGCTTGAATCATGCATTCTCCTCTTCTGTTTTATTCATACTCCCTCTCCATCTTCCCTGGCCCCATTTTAATGCTTTTTCACTTAAATTCGCTTTTAATGCTTCTTCTTTTCCCTCAAATTCTGATTCATTTAGCAATAGAATCACTTAAGCCTCTGAGTGTTACCCTCTTCCTTTCACTGGAGGCATGTACAGCTGCCACTCCCAATATCATACAAGTAGTATTGCCACACTGCTATCCAAAACAGTTTACTCATGTAGTGGGAAATTGTGAAACTCTCCACTAGAATTTTTTTTTCAGGAGATCTGGGATCTGCAGTTGCTCATTATAGTTTACTGTGCCTTTCAACTAGCTGTTCATCAATACCCAGCATGGTCCACAGAAGTCTGCTTATTGCTAATATTTCCATATTTCTTCCCACTACTCTGTAGCACAGCTCTTCCTTTTTTAATGTGGCAGGAAATGTCTAGTTGCTGTTAAAGGATGAGTTTCACCTTGGAAGCCCTGTGTGGGTATTGCAAGTGAGATGCTGTTACTTCTAATTAAATGGCTGGGGCATGTCAGCTATATTTTTTGTTTGGTTGTTTTTTTTTCTTTATTTTTGTTCTTTTTTTGTCTCACATGCACCGGTATGTGCCACAACTCTGGTAATTTATTATGCTTACTTAAAATGTGTACCATTCACTGTATTTCTCATTCTTTTAATAATTGGATTGGGCATATGCTTATGTGGTATCCATATAAGCAGGAAGTTAGCAAGCAAGCACATTAAATTAAATTCACTGTAAATAAAATGCATCAGCACCTAATTTAGAATGATGCAAAGGTCCAACGAGCATGGGCTGAACTTGAAGGGTACCTGCAGGTACAGCTAGCTGACTATTTTGGTGTTCATGGCTTGGCTGTAAACCAGCCCATGTGAGGTTGCATCAGAGAGGCATTACCCTGGTCACCTCCTCCTCTCTTTTGGACATCAGAGGTAGCTTCCTTAACACTGAAGTTGCAATGCTGCAAAGCTGGTGATGAAAGAAGCTCTCCTCATTCCTAGCAACCTTGGAGCAGACCATGTGTCCTAAATATGGTACCAGTCCTTAAATGGGGGAAATCTGACTGAGGAGTGCAGAGGATGAGTATCAAACAATGCACTGCTACCCCCATTTTGTTGGTTTGACACTGCATGAGAGCGAGAATCACATCTGCTAGGCTACTTAATCTTCTAAATACCACTGCTTAATTCCCAGAGATTTCCACAGGAGATAGGGAACAGGGCATTCAGGAGGATGTTGCCCTGAGGGACACTTTAAAGGTCACCATGGAGCCTGTGTCAGAGCTGGATGATGATGCCAAATCCCTGGCGTTACCATTCAGTGCTTAATTAAAAAATATCTCACTTATCCGACCAACCCTTGAGTCTCTCACCCAGGCCTGCTAGAAAGTGGGGTGTTCTTCACCAAAGCACAGCTCAGTGTAGGAGCAGTACTGGTGGGAAAGGTCTACAGCCTTAAGCCTGCTGGCGCTGGCAGAAGAAAACCACTTGAAGCAGTACCTCTGCAGCAGCAGGGTAGTGGAGACAAAAACAGGTTTGAGAAGGTCAGATATCCCATGCTATGGATTTTGACCTGGCTGTGATAAGGAATTTTCCTTGGGGCTCTGCCAGCTGTTTCAGCTTCACAAGGCCAGACGGCACTGCTGCCCTGGACTGCCACCCACCCAGGCAAGCAACCCGGGTTTACTAAGACCAACATACTTTCCATGAGACCTTTCCAAAAGGGGTCTTCCTCCCAGTCCACCCTCACCCCTGGCCCCAAAGCCTGTCCTGTGGAGCCTCTTGGAGGCAGGAAAGGAGCTCTCTGGAGGGCATGTGACAGGATGGCTATCCTTTCCTTACCAGGCTCCTTGCAAGCATCTCCCTCAACATGGTCTCCCTTAGACCAAATGGCGGGGGTGAAACCTGTGACGTCTTCTTCACCTTCAGCATATGCCACTTCCATGGAAGTTTGCTTCCCACCTCATTTACCCCGGAGGGAGTCAGCAATAACTGCCCTGCATTCAGTGACATTGTCAACACAGTGTGAAACTGTGCACGAGGAATGGGAGCACAGGGTGCTTAATGCTCATCCTGCATTTACCCCCACGAAGCAAGTGAGAAACCCCTTCCAGAGCATTTTAGAGTAAATCCTTATTTCTACCAGCCCCCTCTCCATGCACAGGTGCTTTGAAGTGCATGGAGCTGGGATAACAAAAAATCTAGTGCATGTCAGCAAACAAACACTGGACAAAATTCTACCAGTGTAAATGCATAGTATTGCTTAGGGAAAAAATCCCAACTGTTACTTAAAACTCTTTCTTGGAAATTGTAAGTACACATGAAGTATTGTAAACACCTGGATTATCCACCTCTGCAGCACAGGAGGAATTGTATTTCATTATGTAAAAAATATTGTGTGATATAAAACTTGTTCTAAGGTACCTCTCACAAACTGAATGAAATTTTGGGAATGGCAATCCATTGTAGGAGGGACCAAATGTGATCTGACATCATGATCGGTAGTGGTGAGACTATGGGATTTGGCAGAGGTTGACAATGACCCTGATGTAATTCAGAGTGATCCCAGGGTTGCTATAATGTATGTCAGGCTTTTCTGAAATGCAGTGCAGCTCACCCTAAAGAGAGCTAAGGAGTCCCATTCCTGTACTGGGGAGATCCCTTACTTAACCCTTGTTAAATGAGCCTTGGATATACCTTTGAAGGAAAAACAAAGACTGGATTGAGCATTGGGGAACAACAACCCAAACCTAGTCTCTCCAGTTACAAAGGACAAGATTCCCCTTGTTTTCACCAGAAGCAGGAATGTGGCTCTGCTCAATCTTACCCATGTCTTAATGTTGTTGAACTATTCCCTGTCCATTTTTATTGCTTAAAAAAAACTTGGCTGGTCCCTGTAGGAGGAGGAAGCCCTCTTCACAGGAACAAAGTCTTTTTCCCCAACCTTCGCTCCTCACCGTATCAGCCACTTCCTACGTGGTTGCTAGGAATGTAAATAATCAGCCATTTTCTATATCAATAAGGGTACTTTCAGTGTGATGAGGTGCTGGGCTCAACTATGGCAGGACCTAATGAAGCAGAGGCTGACATTTCTCCAAATCCTACCCAGGGCAATAAAAATAAAGCTTGTTCTAAGATTTCAGTCAAATTCCTCACTTCCTTACTTCTAGAAATCTTGTTTTGGGCATACCTGGGCTGTGAAAATCCCTTGTTTATCTCTGCAGAAGGAATGATATTTAAGGTGACTGACTAAGAATTAGGCTTGTCTCTTTCATTTGCTGCTTTTTGTTGTATAATGAGAGACTGACATCATAGTTGTCATCATTATTAGAATTGGGTTTTTCTGCTTGCTTTATTATTTCTTTTTTTTTTTTTTTTTAATATTTAAGACATTAGGGACTGAAGGCTGGCCTCCCAACCCCCTCACACACACACTTCGTTGAAGGATTTTTGGAAGGTCTGAGGAGTAATTATTGTGAGCTCTTAATGCCGTAATTGAAGGTGTTGAATCTTCAACAAAGCCTGATTTTATTAAACTTGTGAATTAGCCCTGATGTTAAATAGTTGTTAACAACAAACAAAAAGAACTTCTTTAGAGGTTTTTTTTTTCCTTTTATCTTTTTTTTTTTTTGTGTGAATCTGCTCACCCTCAAACGGCTTGGCCACTGCTTCTCTCCCTGGCTCTGCGCTCTTCTGATTGCACACCAGCTCCAGGGCAAAGGAGAAGTGATGGTGGGGGGGAAATAAAAAAAAGGGAAAAAAAACAACGGAAAGGAAGTCTCTCCCCCTGTCCCTTGAAAGCAAGACAGAAGAACAGTGCTGGAGAGAAGGTGCTGTCTGTGGAGAGTTGTGTTTGTTGCTGGCACAGCTACAGCTTCCTGAGTGAAGCTGGGCCACTGCTGCTGGGGAATGTCTGTGCAGATGGCTCGAGGTGTGTGGCCAGGCTCCTGGTGCCAGCCCGGGTGGCCAGCTCCACTCCAGAAACCATGTAGGATGCAAAGCTAATAGATCCAGCCGAGAGATTTATTGTGAGTTGCAGGGAGAAAAGGGTTGGCTCGGCTCCCCTGTCTCCTGCCTTGCAGGGTTATGTCTCAGCCGTTAGGTCAGGCAGCTTTCCAGACTCACCTTGCTGTCTCCTAAGGGGCACAGAGAAACCCTGGTGCTCACGGTGGCAAGCACATAACTTCTGCAGCATGTGGGCATAATGTATGATTGGATGGATGTGCCTGGACTGCCTGCGATGCTCTGGCAAGGCCTGGAGAACAAAGCCTTTCAGATAATTTCCAAGATTTCTGCCTGCGAGTGGCACAGACACACCACTCCTGCCTCAGAGGACAGAGGAAGTATTTTACTGGGGCTGCAGCAAAATTTTGAAAAAAAATAATCAAACAGCAAAAAAACCCCAACAACCCAACCTAGCGATGTATTTAAAGAAGTCTTTGGAAGATAAAGTTTAGCTCCAAAAAGTAGACGTCTGCAGTTGGCTACTCCAGAATGTGAAACCTATGTCTGTTTTCAGCCTATGAATGCACAAGCTAAAATGTTTTGCTCTTTTTAATTTTTATTTATAAAATCCAGTTCATAACAAGATTCATCTGTTCCATCAGGCATTTTAGTACCCAGAAGGGTTTTTTATTGTTGGCGAGCATGGGTTTATGAGGGTGGAGAATCATCTGGTTTTGTGGCCAGCTGTTGGCCATTGTTAGGGACTATTAAAAAGTCTTTGTACATGTGCCCAGATATGTGTTTGAGGGGCATGCCATTAATCAGCTTCTAACTATGGGAATAATGATGAGACATCTAAGGAAGATGTTTCAAAACTATTAAAATATCATTCAGGTGGGGAAAGTAATTCATTCTTCTGCATGGTGCCTCACAAGTGTCCAGAAATGATGTACTAACCAACTCCCCTGCCACTAACACTCATCCTAGTCCCATAACACATGATACTGTCCTTTAAACAGTGTTAGCTGTGTATCTGTTGCAGCTCACTTTCCTTGGGACTTTAGCTTCATGAGCTATCATGACTTCACGAAGAATGACATGTCAGCAGAGCATGGTCTTAGAACCCCACAAAATGAACTTGGTCTTAATGAAAGGTTTTAGCTAATGTGCTTTGCCTGTCATTTGCTGCAGAGTATATGTGTGCATGCAGTCAACTGGAACAGGGTAGCTGGTAGAGATGCAGTAGTTTTATTGCATGTCTAAGCAGTGAAGAAAGGTTCTCTGATTTTTCATGTTTTTACATAGCTGTGTTCTCTTCAAATGCATAGTGGTCTTCACTGGCTGGTTTTAGCCATTACCAGAGTGGCTTAAGTAGATCTGTGTTAGTGGCATCTGAATAAAATATGTCAAAAAGCAAGTTCTCAGCAAATTCCAAGTTCCAGAACATGAGAGTGTTTCCAAAGTATGGTAAAAAATAAGGAGATGAAGGGGGACGCTTCCACGGTCATGCTGCACATTGCAAGATATAACCTGCTGCACATGCCTTTGTGAATTCAGGTTAGAAATTAAAAATTTAGGAACTGACAGAGTTAGAAATTATCTGTAAAGCAAAGAGGCTAGAAGATGGCATGAGAGCATGAACTGTGACCTATTGAATTTTGGCTTGCTGTGTTCAACATCCATGTCAAAACCCATGTTTACATTGGAGACTATAAAGGATGAGAACAGGTATTTACACTGTGGATTGCAATGATGCTTTCTGAGCTGTTGAAGCTTGCCACATAAATAATGTGTATTTTGGGACTGTGCTAAAAGCCATCATGCATAAATAATGAAAATGTTTTGAATGGGCTATGATGGTCTTATACTTTCATAAGCAGCTTAGGAAAAGTACTTGCCTGCTGCATGGTAACATCTCCTAAGAGTCTGGAAGACTCTCAGGTCATGTCGTATGAATTTAAGCAATGGTCTCCTGATTCTGCTTTAATATTGTCAACCCTGCGCTTTTAAAACTTATTAGTCAGGCTATCCTCAAAAAACACAAGATTGAGAAATCATGAGGTTTGAAAAAATTTGTAAATTGTGTGTTCTTTTTCTCAGCCTTGAGGGTTTATGTTTTCAGTCTTTTCTCTGCAACAATGCCGGCTAGAAACTTACTTTTAAAACACTGGAAGTAGGGAATGTTTGTGCAATCACATGACTCCAAGAACTGGAACCTTAGGAGAAAAAACCAAAACAAAACCAGAACTGAAAACTTGTGATAAAATCTCCAGGACACTGTGATAAAATCTTCTGGAGATGAATTGTATAGATGAACAAAACCCAAACATCAGCTGAAAACAAAAGCAGTGGATCCCTACTTTCCTTCTCTGAATAGAAATCACATTCACATTTTAACAAAAATAACAAGTGGGGAAAATATTCACGTTTAAGAATAAACACACAAACATTAACATTACAATGTTTTGCCCTAAGCTGTCCATTTTTAAGCTGGCCATGCTTTTAAGCCTTTTTATTCCCCTGAAATGGAATAAGGGAAACATTAAACTCAATGGCTAGACAATTATAAGGTGTAAATCAGTGCAGTTGCATTGCAGTCAAGGACTTGGGTCACTGGATGACCCAGTTTCATGAGTTGTTCTCTTTGTTTTATTCCTTTTCATTTCAGCTGCTACTGGGGAGAATACATGAGCCCAGTGTCTGCAAATAGCCCTTAGATGAACTCACACAGAGCATCTCAGTAGTGTCACCTACTCCAGATGTCCTCACCAACCAAGAGACTGTCAAAGAAAATATCCTTACAGTTTGCATGGACAGCAGAATCCAGCCCTTGAACGGACTCTTATGAAGAACAAATACGAGGCACGATTTTTGCCTTTATATTCAAATGCACGCTATTGTTCTGTAGTTACATAAGTCAGCCAGTCAGAGAACAGAAACAACATCATATGACTTATGTAACTAACCATTGCCCAATCCTGCAATGAGATCTGTGTGGCCAGGCCTCCCCCATGCAAAGCCCCATTGAAGTCCAGACAAAGATCACTCCAGGGTTGGAACCCAACATGGTAGAATTTATGACTATTTGCAACAAGCCACTCACGAACAAAACTGAGAATTAATCCCTGAAGAAATGGGTGAATCATTTTTTTTTGATGAACAAATACATTCTATTCTGTTTGTAACAGCTTTGTGGATAATTCATGATTCAGAAAAGAGGCAAAATCCATCAAAGCAAATACACATTAATTTCTAATTATATGTCTGGTTCTTCAAGAAGGGCCAATATCCTTGGGCGAACAAAAAGAGGAGTCTGGAGAAAAAAATCTTCTGAGAAATAATTTGTTTGTTCTTGATAACACAGAATTTCATCCGAGGTGCAACCAGTGGTTGAAGTGGTTGAATTCAGCAAACACGGCCCCAAATATCAGGTGCTGTGGCCTGTAGTCAGATGCTTCCACAGCCCATGTGAGAAGACCTCCATGACTAGATGTGCTTCTATGGCCTGTTACAGCTTTTGGGTTGGTGCACCCTGTCACGTATCAAATGCAAACAGTGACAACTCTTCCCTGCCGTTGAACAAAACTTAGCAGGATGCTGGAAAAATCCTGAAATGCACTCTTCTAAGGAGAAAGAAAATAAAATCGATGGAAAATGGAAACATTGACAGGAATTATAAGACTGGACAAAATCCAAAGCCCTTCTTGCCTTGTTGTCCATTCTTGACCACAGCCCGAATCAGTCCCTTCCAAGGAAGAAGACCTCAAACAATGGATTCATGTCACCTTCCCCTCCACCTTCTTGAACTTTAGCAGTGAAAGACTGTCTAAAGTTCTAAAACTCCTCCAGTGGTGGGGGATTCTATAAAATGCTTCAGATATCATCCTGGCTGTGGTGATCAGCTGGTGGCTTGCTGGGCCCTCTTAAAGGCTGCCTTTTATTTAAGAGGCTGCCTGCTGTTGCATGCCTGGCTGCAGCTAGAAGTTTCAGACTGGGGTTAGGCTGCACAAAGAAGGGTGTAAAGTAATGTGGCAGTATGGCCACCAGTGCAGCCACCAGGCTGTAGCAAGGGGAACCTGCTCACAGGAAAAGCTGCTTCCCAGTGCTTTCCTTCAGCCTGCATGACCAGTCCTAGTGAGTGCTTAGTTGCTGCTAGCAATTCAGGGAGGTCCACTGCTCCCTCTTGCCTTGCCTTCCTACATGGTTTCAGGCCACCTTATGTACAGTCAGTGTGTTTACTACCAGTTTGCACTTGAATATGCAGAAGAACAAGATGCATCCAGCCCATGAGTTCAACTGAAGAGGTGGGACAGGGAATTATGATATATAAACACAATCATTTCCATAGGGAGTGTTAGTCCAAACCTTTCAGGAGACATCAGGAACTTTATTGTATACATAAAAAGGCTTTTGACTTAAATGTTGTGCCTGAAACATGTGGGAACAGCCAAAATATTGTAAACGGATTTGCTTTTTACTCTGTGCTTAGCAAAATATTGGCAAGAGGCTTAAACATCTAATTAGCCCATCTTCTTATCTTGGCATCTGCTTGATTTGCATTTTAGGGTCAAGATCTGTTGGTTTTGCACTCAGTGGTGTTACTTTTGCACATTATATTCTATGTAAGACATATCTGTCTAGAGCCAATGTTCTTTGCCAAATAGAATAGAAAACTGGATAGTTTGGCTACGGGAAAAAATACATGTGGTGGTTAGCATGCGATTTTTTTCCTGTAGAAAGTGAGTAGAAACTGTTTTTTTGTAATCTGCTAATACAAGATCTATGGAGGAGCCATCCAGCTGAAAGTGGTCCGGATGCTACAGTACAGCTGCCTACAATCCATCAGTAGTCCTGAAATGCAGCAGTTGAAAACAAACTCATTTAAACTATCGTCGCGGCTGTCTGGCCAACTTTGGTAACCAAAGAACGGCAGTGCATAGTTGCGGCATCTCCAGATTCCCTTGTTGATGGGGTGGATGAAGAGAAAACATCTTATCAGTTGCTGTGGCTCAAAGTTGCCTGGCTCCGAAAGGCCAGCGGAAGGAAGCTTGGCTGTGATTGTGGGCCCCATCTGCACAGGCGCAATACTGTGCACTCCTTACGTGATGATGAGGACCACCAGGTTGGTGGCCACTGGGAACCCATGCATGTGGCCAAGCATGTGCAGCCTTTGCTTGTGGCTGCTTTGAGAGCAGTTTGGATCACAGCCACACTGGAGACAGCAGTTGTAACTCTCCTCTGTGATTTCAGGGGAGGTACTTACCATCTATGCTAGGATGGCAGCTAGGAGATAAGGCAGTGGTCATACAAAGGGCTGGTTGTCTATAAGACATATTTCTCAGTTTTCTCATCAAGGGGATAACTCACAGTGCTCATAGGTAATATGCATGCATAAGTCCCTGCAGCAGACAGCCTGTGTCTACCCTATCTTTATTGCAGGAAGGCAACACTTCCATTGTTAGTACCTGCTGCTGGCAGGAAGTTGTAAAGGACTAGTGTGTTCTATTTGTTTACAGTTATACCATGTCTCCATCATCATCCACATGTAGGACATTAGCTTGTCTAGCTGGTTTCTTCCCTAATACCTCTTAAAAGCCTGGTTCCTACAGAAAAAGTACCACTCAGCTTGGGTCCCCCTGGGACCATGGGAAAACACTGGGTTGGCCTGGGATCTACATGCCTAACGTGAGTTTCAGTCTCAGGAGCCTGGGTTTTGGGATCTGCTGAGCGAAGGCCAACTTCAGTGATACCAGTCAGCTGTCTATTTCTCTGTACTATTCCTCACTGACTGAAAAGCACTACTGCCTCGGGCTGAAATAGTGCTTGAAACAGGTATACAAAAGAGCCAGGGAGAAGCAGCTGAACCACCAAGAAGTCTGCCCTCAGTTGCTTCCTCTTGTGAACCCCCCCTCACACCAGGGAGTAGAGGCAGGGGCAAAATTATTCATGTATGGTGGGCAGGATCAGACCCTTTTAATAAATAAGCCATGATGAGCTTGAAAGTCCCCAGCACTCTCTGAAAGTTGGTATAAATGAGGCATCTGACTGACTGAACTGGGAAAGTGTTCCCTCTCAAAAGGTAGAGGAGCACTCAGGACCCCTCTGCAGAGCTACATAGCTTCCAGCATGGACACTGCTTCTGCTTTCAGCCCAGCTTCCATCTTCACCACATGAACTTCTTCATAGAAACTGTTTCCAGTAATATCTGCCCCAGCAAGTGCCTTTTTTTTTAAAAAAACAAAAAGTAGTTCTTCATAACAAAATGGCCCCAGTCCTGCACACTCTCCATCACTTGCATGATCTCCATGCAAGGATCTCATTGCTGTCTCTGGAGCTGGGAAGTGACAGAAGAGTCTTCTGAAAGCGCCCAGCACTGTCCGAGCTTTGTCCCAGTGAAATCAGTTTTAGGGCAGAGGAGAACAGATGTGAAAATCCCACCCAAAAAGGGACTGTTGTTTGTGGTTCTGGATGACCCACCACAACCACATCTCGCCTGCAGATCTCCAGAAGCATTGTTTTTCTCGAGCAGTGAATGTTAACCTTAGAGAAAAGAGCCCCAGACTGTTACCAGAAACACTGCCTGCAAATACATTTTTCTCCTTGTGTGTTCTGGGTCCAATACTTTTCCCATGGAAAGGCTGCTTGCAGCTGGTACTGCCACATGTGTCTATACTGGTAAACCCAATGGAGCCCCAGCATGGGCTCGAGCACTTGTCATGATCATCTATATTATTTAATTGCCAGCACATGCCCCTGCACACTATGGGCTTGCTGCCAGCCCACCCTCTCCAGACAATGCCTGGGCACAATTTGTCTAGAGGGGGCTCTCCGAGGGATGCAGGGATGAGGACGGTGACATGGCTGGATATGTGGGTGTGAGCTGTGGTCAAAGGGAAGGTCCTGGCCTCTCTGATTTACCACCACAGAGCTGGCTGTCTGGAGCAGTTTCACGTGTTTGAAGAAGGTGAACCACAAAGCCTGTTCTGGCAACGGGCTTGGGATGCGCAGCCCTCATAAATTTCAGCAAGAGAGGTGTGTTAAAACCCCTCCCACCCGCCGTCAGTTTTCAGAAGCTCTGTCATGTATCCTGCCCTGGGGTTTTTGCTTGCCAAAATATTTATTTCCTCCCTGTTCCTCACTCCTGTTGCTGAAGTTCAGATTATTCCAAACCTCTGGTTTCCAAGTGTTTGCAGCACAGCTTTTCCTCTGGCTTGCTGTGGAACACAACCTTGAGTACATTTTACATATATATATATATTTAAATATCAGATGTGATCCACTACCCTCTTTTGAAGGCCCTTAATCCTCCCTTGGAGTTTTACTCCTAGGGCTCAAGCTCCTTCTGTCAGTGCTTTAAGTTTGCTTGGATGCCTAACCTGGGCTGAGTTAAAATGTATGAACACTCAAACCCAATTATAGTTCCTGTCCCAAGGACCCTTTGTTCTAATTACAAAAACTCCAGGAGCCTACAGCAGATCTATCTGGGAATACAAACTTTTTATTTTTCTTTTTTTAATCTTTCTCCTTCTCTGCTCCCCTCCCCCCCCCCCTCTTCTCTAATAATCAGGGAGGTGGGGAAGTAGAAATCTCAGCAGGAACAGATTGAATACATTAACATTTGGTTGGTTTCATATTGTTCTTAAATGAGACCGCAACTTATGAGGCTGTTTTAATAAATGTCTGGTCAGGGGCCAATCAAAAGCTGCCAAAATGGGTATAGGGAAGCCTGTTTCCCACACAGTCTGCTTTTTCCCACCCTAATCACTGGAAATAAGAAGGCCTAATAACCAAATGCCTTCTTTTCCCTATTTACCTCCTCATTCTCAGGGATTTTGCAGCCCATCGTTCCTAGACATGAGCAAACCTAACTCTCCCCTCCAAACATCTCCTCCCCCAAGGCAAGCGGAGACCATCTTGTTGAACCATAATGTAACATATGTTGAGGGCAGATGCTCATCTGGTGTAAATTATCCTAGCTCTGTTCAATTCAATGGAGTTCCAGTAATTGCGAGCAGCTGAAGACCGTACCTTTGTTTTATTTATGGTGGTTGAAGGCAGTTCCTTATAGGGTATGGATGTGCAAGGACTGGGAGTTTTCTCTGCTTGCTTGCCACCTTTGGGGGGAAACACTAAAATGGCTAGAATTGTTTTCAGGCTGCCATCAGCTGGAAAGCATTATGTGAGACTGAGCACAGCAGCTGACTTTCATGATGAATGACATTTATGTCTCTGAAGGTGAGGTGCTAAGGAGGCTGGGCTCTGCCTTGAAGCAGGAAGGGAGCAATAAATGGAGGAATCACAGTGATGTCAGTAGGGTAAAACAAACCTGACTCCTCCAAGACGCAAATTCTTTAAAAAAGGCTGAGGGGGAGCAGGGGTTTCCCCACTCTTTAACAAGGGGGTGCTCCCTTATCTTGCTGGGCAGCTGACCTCAGCTCTAAAACATTGTGGCTGGCCATGACAACAGCAAGTCTTACATGGGATTTGTCTCTATTGTGCTGGTGCACACCCAGAGTGAAAGAGACCATGAAGGAAACCAGTCTCACAGAGTCTGCAACCTGGAGACAGTTAAAAACAGGGCCAAAGTCAAATCAGAGAGGTTAAGTGTTATGACCAAGGCCACATAGGTGATAAGTTGTAGAGAAGCCAGGTATTCTGATATTTACCATATCAGGGTAAAAAGAAATGGGGGTCCTGTTACACTGCCATTTACATTCACATGATGCAACAGCATCCACTTTTATCTTTTAGCAGCAGACCAGGACACCTGATGGGAAGATGAGAGACCTGTTAACCTCTGGATGGGTGACTTTTGTTTGTGCTAGGCTGTAGTGGCTACTGGATGAAAAACAATGCCAGAAAAAGAGAACAACTGCAGAGACTTTAGCTTTGAAATTTAATTATAACAACATGGCAAGCTACATGTGAAAGAAAAGAGAAATGGCTTAAGCATTGAGGGTTTTGGAGTTCTTGTTCATTTAGTAAAGGTGTGATGGGAGCACCAAATGGAAAATGTATCAGTGGGAAATGGTCAATAAGAAATAGCTCTTTTTGAGGCGTTATAACTATTTAGTAGTGTTAAAAATCTGGGACCAATTAAGTTTGTGTGAAACTTTTGTTCCAAAACTCCAAGGCATGTGAAACTTGCTGGGTTGTGTTTGCTGCAGAGAAGATTTGGCTGCATGACAGCACGCAAACACACATCCCGCCTGACATCTTCTTTGCATGGCTGTGGCAGCCCAGGATTAAATTGTTTAATGCCAAGTGGCTCCATAGACTGATACCACAGTTAGGTGGGTTATCCAAGCCACAGCAGATGGAAATGTGCAGTGGCACAAGGACTGGATACCTTCAAAGTCTGATTTCCCTGCACAGTCACTGTCACCTGGGTGGACCTTGGTGCAGGTAGACGCCATCTGCTGAATCTGCTGGGACAACCTGGCCAGCTCCTCTCCCTTCAGGAAGGCTGAAACCCTTCATCCCATAAAGGGATGTCTGCAAGGTGTGGGTATGTGTGCTACACTTTGTGCAGCTCATTACCTCTGTGGCAGCAAGAAGGGAGGCAGCCTCAGGCTGATGACACCTTAACAGCCTGGAGGAAAATTCACCAGGGGATGCCTGCCAGCAGCGGGACTAGGGTGACAGCAGTCTCACTGGATTAATGATTTGGTTTTACATGGCCAGCCTTGCTGCTCCTGCCAGAGAAGCCAAGTAGTTGTGGATTTCCTTGGCCACATGTCCTCCTCCCCTGCCGCCAGCACCTGAAATATCTGGGAGCAGCCAGCCTCGTGATGCAAGCATGGCTGTGGTCCCCATTAGCCCCTAAAACCTTGGTGGTACTCCATGTGGTTAGACAAACCCAGAGGTTTAGCCAGTTTCCAGGAAAGCTGGGAATTGCTTCAGGATGTGGGTGCCAGGGTAGGCATTCATAAATCCAGGTGGCTGCACTCGGCAGGCTGAATTACCCAGCTGCCTCCCACGGGTTCTCCTGGCTGAAAAACATTTCAGCCTGCTCCTCGTGCAGTAAGAGTTGATGCTGTGGCTGCTTCTCGTCTCTAGGCAAATCAACAAGGAAGGCAGGAAAGAATTGGCTCATATCCAGCAGATTTGTACTTAGACATGTGAAAGTGACTCACGAGATGCTCCTCCACTGCTGGGGAGCCAACTGACATGCAGCAGGGCAGGGTGACACCCCAGCTCTGCCACTTATTCCCAGATGCATGAAATTATTCTCCCTGTGAAGCTGGTAGAACTTTAAGTGGATGTCTGGGCACTGGGCCTTTGCTCTTCCTCCTGTGCAGCTTCATATTTATAGAAAGTGGGGATAGTATTTCCCTGTGTAATAATGGGTTTATAAGATCAAAATCCATTTGGTCTGAGGGGTTCTCAGATACTGTGTTGTTAAATATAAACAATTATAGAAGTATCTACATGGAGGGCTGCTGGTGAGGCTGAAAACCAAGGCTCTAGCCATTCCTCTCAATAGTCTGTTTTCCTGGCTGGTTTCAGTATGCTTGCATAAGCAGTAAACAAAGCTTAAGTTTGGGCCCAACAATTATCACAACTTCTCTAAGCTGGATTCTTGTTACACTGGGTCCTACACATCGAGGAAGGGGAAATTCCAAGGTAAACCAAAGACAGTAATTTTATTCTCTGGTTAACATTTATCAAAGCTCTGCAGCAGAAATAATGTCAGAAAAAATCTCTGTCCCTCATCAAGGTTTATAACTGATTTTCCTCCACAAGAGGAGAGGAGACCACTCATCATTTCAGGAGGGAGCCACAGAGCCTTATATTTTCTTATTAGAAGGTTCCCTGAGTATGCCAGGAGAAGAGATTGGTTTGATATTTGGAATCTGCCCAGAACAGGTAGTTTCCCAGCCTCTTGCCAGAGGTTTGCAGCAGGTCTGTGAGCCTCTGCGTTGCAGTGGGGAGCTCAGCAGAGGCCATTTGGGCAAGCATGCAAGGAATGGGGACTGCAAAGCACACAGCTGTTAGACTCCTTTGCTCCTGACTGGTTAGCCACATGCCACACTCTTCCTTTCAAGTAGCAGCAGCTTTTGAAAAGCCATAGGGCCATGTACCCGTGCCCATGGAAATGTATGGGCTCCCCAAAGAGCTCAGCTCTTGGCAGGGGAAATGGGAGCTGCTGGGACCACTACCATGTCCTCTGTTTTGCTCCAGCGCAGGGTGGCACTGAGGGAGAAGTGTCCCCTCGGTTCCTTTCTCTCTCTTTTTAAGCCTTCTTGACAATCTTGACTGAAGAAGAGAGGACAGACGGTGATGTGCTGGTGCGGTGAGGAGGTTCTCTTTCCAAATACAGGAGTAACCAGACCATCCATAGTATCTCCTGCTTCTCCTCACCTGCACTGTCCTAGCCGCTAATGGGCAAAGGAAGTCTGAAGTTACACTGGTTTGCATGTCAGAACAGTTTTAAAGAAGGGCTGGCACTGCTGTCCTTGCAATGACAGCCTCTTCTTGTTGCTGCAGTTGTGGCACACTGTCCAGTATCGCTCTTTGGAAAGTTTAGAGGTGGGGTATAGTGTGAAAACAAGCTTAACAAATAGGAAAAAAATCACCTCTGATGATTTCTGACAACGGTGACTCCCAAAAGAACCAAGAATAAAAGAGGTTGCCATTTCTGCTTGAGCCTTGTGGGCTTGCTGCTCTTTTCATTTAATTGCTTTTAATCAACAGACAAGATGTGCGTTGTACTCGGAGAAAAGAGCCTAATGAGACTGTAAGTCTGTAAGAGTGTGGTGCTGTCACAGCTGCTCCTTCTCAGGGGCTGAGTGTAGTCTCCTGCTGCTATCCCCTACAAAACTCCACGACAAAGGCGTGTTATATTGGCTTACACCTGAAGCCGAGCGAGCCCTGCAGAAGCCAGCCTGCTGAGGGTCTCGCACTCTGTATGGATGCCCCTGCCCCTGCGGCAAGCACACGAAATACTGGGGAATAATCACTGGCGTTTTGAAAAATACCTGCTGTGCTAAAAACCATGTGTTAAAAGAAAAAGCCCTCCAGTTCTCTCTTTCCTTTTTTTTTTTTTTCTTTTTTCTTTCCTCTCTTGGGCCTCCCCAGGGTCTAACTGTTTCAGCGCCGCTTCCAGGCATATATTTGCAGTTGCATCATATGCAGCGCATTACTCTGGTGCGTGTGTGCGCCCGCGGCCGGGGCTGGTGGTGCTCGGCGGCTGACCAGGCTCGCTCTGCCTGCGCTGGGATTCCACAGCTGGCCTTAAATATCCCAGTTATTTTTATCCTCCTACGTAATGCTGCGAGAGGCCATCCCACCGGTGACAGTGCAACAGCTATACAATGTTTCCCTTTAGTCGGGAAGGGAAATGGAAAGAGGCCAGACTTCCTGATCACATGGTGCCTGAAGTCAATGAAGAAAATTAAGAAAAAAAAAACCCTCCTCCCTCCCACTTTTTTTTTTTCTTTTTTTTTTTTTTTCTTCTTTTGTAACAAGCTGGTCCAGCTTAACCCTTGGCACAAAACATGTCTAAGAGAGAGCAGCCTGTTGGGACGCAAGCCAGGAAAGCATCAGGGGAAAGAAAAAAAAGCACAAAACCAGAACATAAACACAAGATTGCTACAGTAATTGGTGGCTCAGAAAAACACTAAGGAAATGTGAGTCTTGTATGAAACATCAGCAGACAAGAAGCAGAGTGATGTCAGACGGCCTTCCAGGATTAGAAACCCTTAAAAGCTCCCAAGCACAGAGCTCTCTGTGAAAAACATAGCAGCCCTTTCGTGTGGAAGGAGCGGAGAAGGATGAGTTTTGTTTTAAAAGGTAATTTAATGACTCTCAAGTTCTCCGGTAGGAGAGGAAAAGAAAGCAGAGTGGAAAAATGCAAAACCTGTCCTTTAATTATATGATAATTTTTTTCTTTATCTCTAGCAATCTTTTAAGAAGTTGAAACACCCAAAAAAGTGAAAGCATACACAATCTGTACAGACTAGGATGGCAGATCTTTGTCTGGATTATGTCCACATTGCTCCTCTAGCTTGAGAGGTTTCTGACAGCTCCGAAATCAGTTTTCTGTGTTACCCGAAGTTCTGCATGTATGTGTGAAATGATCACAGAGATATGGAGCATATAAATGCCTTGCTATTTATGAAACAGCTTTCTCTAGTAAGGATTAAGGAAGCCATGGCTACTCTTCAAAGTGAAAACCTCTTGAAGTAATATGCTGTATTTTCTGCACTCTGTGTGTGTGGGGTGCAGGTTGGTGGAGTGCTAGGTAGGTTTGTTAGTTTCCCCTGTTTCCTCACACCAGCCTTCTGGAGAAATTAAGAGAGACATGTAAGAAGAACTTTTATTTTGTGAGATTAATGTGTGACTAATACAATTCTTGCTGCCTTGGGACAAGCTAATTTCAGAGAAAGGTGTGCTAAATACCAGGTACTTTTGCTTTCTTAGGAAAAGTGCAAGTCCCTGCTCTCTGGTTTACATCTACTAGCAGTGTATGGAGAACCTGGGACGCATGTCACTTCAGCACCCCTGCAGTGAAAAAGCATTTTCCCAACCAGGGAAGCCCTGAGCTTGGAAGGCAGTGAGCATACAAGATTATTGCTTCAGTGTTTGCAGACTTGTGACCAATTTCCAGTCCCAAATAATGCTTTCCTACCAATCAGCCTCAGCAGGAAACTCTGCTCCCATTTGTTTCTGATATAGGGTGGAAGCAGGGGAGCTCCTACTGCCCCAGAGCAGTCCCCCAGGGATTAGGCTGTAGCTGAGTGAGGATGCCTTCTCCTGGGTTGCTTCCTTCCTCACCTCTCCTCCCTGGCAAACTTCTTGGGCAGTGAGTTTCCCTGGAGCAGCAGCAGCACGGGGGACTGCAGCTCCTCCAGGGCATGGCCGGGGGGCTGCAGCGCTCAGAGGGTTTCCTCTTGGAGAACCCTTGGCCCCTCTGGCCGACTGAGAAGGTGCCACTGCTGTGTGCTGGGAGGTAGGTTGAGGGTGAGTATGGGTTTGTATGTGTTTGCAGGAGGGACACTGAAAGACAAGGGTCTGAAAGTTATCCCTGGCACAGCCTCTGGGCACAACCTAGCCTCTGCCACATTCACCTGAAGCAAGAGAGAGCGGAGGAAAAGATAACACTTCACTCTTAATTTTTAAACAGATGGAGTATTTTTCCTCAGCAATCTCTCACTCGTGGTTGGAAACCACATACTGTAATGGTTTAAAAACATGTGGGAACCTGGGACAAGCAAGATGAATTTGCCACTAATAACAACAACAATCAAAAAGTCTCCCCACTGCATGTTTTTTACCCCTCTCCCAAATAAATAGGTGGCTCTATGCCAATGTGTCTGATGAGCGTACTTTACAAAGCAAACATGCTTCACAGCTAGTGTTTTCCCAGACACATCTCCTTAATTGCTACAGATGATTAGCTTAATTCTCTGGTAGTTTTTTTCAGAGGAAATAAAAGGGCAAAAAAAAGAAAAACAAAGAGAGGAAGGTAATGACAAAGAAAGAAAGAGGAAGAAAGGATGGGAAAGAAAGAAGAAGGAAGGATATAAGATGAAAGAAAGAGGGTAAAAAGAAAGAAAAAAGAAACAAAAAGCAAAGGGAGCAAAATAGAAAAGAGAAAAAGAAAGAAATAGAAAAAGAAGAAAGAAGGAAAAGCAAAGGAAAAGAAAGAAGGAAAGGAAAAGAAAGAAAAAAGAAAAGAAAGAAAAAGAAAAATGTGAAAAGAGTAAGCATGACAGAAGAAAAGCAGAGCTTTTAGGATGCAAATATGAAAATATCAAGGGGTTCAATACAAACAAGCTCATTACCCCAAATTAAGTCAATACATCTATAATAGAAAAAAAGATCAGAGAGAAGGGAATTGTAGTTGCAGTAATGCTGGAGCCAAACAGAAAGAGGCTTTGAACAGAGCTACCAAAAAAAAAAAAAAAAAGGAAAATAAAGAAAAGAAAACCACTCTCCCACACATTATTTGTTGTTCCTACTTCTTTTGGCTTCTTTCCTCAGGGGAAAATAGAAATACAATACAATGATATAGTTATTAAAAAAATTAGCAGGAGAGTTTTCTAGCAAGTCCCTTAAAAAACAAATGGTGAGCGGCAACCCCTACCCAGAGAAAACGTGCACTTTTTGAAGTAGAGTCAGGAGGGGACATGAGGGAGCAATCCTCCCTGACAGCAGGCTCTGGAAGGTACAACTGGCTGGAGGGATGCCATTTTTGGGGTGGGGACCAGCCTGAGGGAGCCTGGGGGGTGGCAGGGGGCTAATGGCCGTCACCTGGCTGTGCTCCAGTGGAGCCAAGGCACAGCCACCATACTCCCGTGCTGGGTATATGGGAGGCAGGAGGGAAGGGAGGGGAGCGGCAACAGCCTAGCCAGAGAGCTGCTTCAAGCCCTGGCCATTGGAGGATATCAAAACACTTCACACGCATTAATTGAATAAGCCTCCTAACTCCCCTGTGATGTAAATATTATTACAACTGGAATAACAAAGGCGCAGACCAGCTAAGTGACTTCACCCGCAATTGCACAGTGAATCGGTGTCGGAGCAGGAATTAGAATATGGGTCTCCTAACTGCTCCAGACAGTGCTCTAACCACAAAGCCAGCCCGCATTGTCCTCTGGGTTGTCTCTCCTCTCCTTTGGCTGGAAAGCTGCAGACATTTCCAAACTGCTCGCAAATGCAAAACAGATGTCCTATGTCTGTTGTTATCCATCTTGAGGGAGCGGTTCCCCAGATGTGGTTTCTGCCCTGTACATGGTCTTGCATGTGCACAGGTGGTGGGAGGGCGGTGCAAAACCCTGAGCAGACAGACCATTGACAGCACAAGACACAGAGGCAAGGTCACAGAATCAAGCAGTTTAGGCCGGCTTAACATAGGATGGTGTGGGGAAGTCCTCCTCCTTTCTCCTCAGAGTTGCGCATGTACCTCTGGATCCCATACAGAGGTCCCACCTTCCAGGAACAGTTGAGACTGCAGTTGCACGGATGGAGACAGGTAAACTGTTCCTGATGTTCAAATATGTAAACCCACTTTGAGTCCCTGATGAGAGCAACAAGGGTAGAAATAGGAATGGAGGGGCAGAAATTGCACTGGAACCAAGACTGAAGAACCTACATGTGGGGATAGAGCTGTAGCCTAGGTGATTTGTGCAGGTCTTCCAGGGTCAAGCTGGGTTTCCCTACCCTGAGCTACCACCCTGCACATTTTTTCTCAGTGTTTTCCAGAGAAGGAGTTGCCCATTGGGTACTGCTGTCCTGTTGTGCTGCATCGCTGTGGAAAAAAATCAGGTTCAAAAGAAAAAACAGAATAATCTGCCTTTCACTGACTGTTGTGTGGGATAGGCCTGTCTGTTGGGCAGCAGTGCTTCAGTGAAGTTTTATTGGTTTTATTGGTTTTCTGCATTCAGCTGTGACGTGTGAGCAGAAAATCCCTTGATATGCTTGGAACAACCCTTCTGGTTCATCTGTTCTGCCATCCACTGAAGCTGGTGGGAATTTCAAATGCTGTCATGAGGAGGCAACCAAACCAACAAGGAGCAAACTGGGAAGCAGAGCTGTGTTTCTTACAGAGGCATACTGAAGCTCAGATATTTACAGTGTAAGAGTGAAGGCTGAGAAATTTATCACCACCTGCGATCAGCTTAATGCTTAACCTAAAGTGAATGCCTCAGGATGGTCACAGGAAATTCTCACTGTTTAGATCCTGCCACATTCTCTGCAGTTCTCTCAGTGTTTGGGGTAGATGCCAGCAAGTCAACGATGATCCGTCCGTTGCTGCCAAAGAGAGATGGATTGAGCCCTCAGCAGGGTTAGTGAAATCTTGTTTAGAAGTCAGGAGTCTGCTGCCTGAAAGTCAATACACACTGTGAGCTGACTCTGGAAAGGGAACTGTGCAATAGCTGTTCCAAGTTCAACTAACTCAAAGTCAGATATTTCAAAGAACAGCTCAGTGCTGGGCTCTGCTTCTTTTGTCATCCAGGGAGACATTTTGACACTTCCAGAGGGCAACGTGGCCCACCCACAGGCTAAGACAGTCTGAGAGCCACATCCCTGTCTGCAGGCTGTAGAGCAACAATCTTTGGTAAGGTGGGACATACCTGCATTTTGCTGCTCTCTCACAACCCTGTACAAGGAGAGCTGCACTGATACCGAGTGCCTCTGAAAGATCTACCTCGAGTTTCACAGACAGCAAAATTCGCAGTCAGCAAGACCTTTTTTACTTTTTTTTTTTTTTGCTGCTCTGGGAATCGTTCAAGGGCATGGAAGTAATAACTGCCAAGAAGCTGCAGAAGACTGTTCCTACAATCTCTCTAAACTAATAGTGGCTTAAAATTAAACATATTTTGATGCGATCTTATAGGCTGCCAACAGCCATCCATACTATAAGCAGGCCACCCATATTAAATTGAAAAGTAAATCCCTTCATGTGTTTATACAAGTTTTTTGCAGCCAGATGACCATTTTTATGCTTCTGTTACATTAGCTGAGGTTTTTACTTATTTTTATCTGTGGCCATTTTTGTTATTACTGCAATAAATACAATAATTAAAGTTAGAGAGGTAGATAATTTCTTGCACCACAACATCTCCTTATAACTAAGGCAGTTTATGACATGGTGAGGCTTGAACTGCCACTTCCACAGGGAGCTACACCATTCACTCCATGCCTGTCTTTCAGAGGAAGTATTGCTGATCTGATGTTGTGTAAAAGGGTGGTCAGAAATAGGCTGTATGTCCCATTAGCAGCCATGCTGTCCTCATCCTTCTCTGCATGTCTCCTTGTGCCTGGTACGGTTATTCCTCCGGGAAGCCATCAGGGTGGAAATGTCCCTCTTATAGTTAGATAAAACGTCCTGGTGGTTTTGGAGGCGTATTTTGTATCACATTTCTCACTCTGCGGTGACTGACTTATGTAGGTTAATATGTAGGTTAACACTCAAATGTCTGGGTTTGCAGGACCCAGGGAACCTATCTGCCCTTAAACCAATGACTGCACCACAACGATGTCCGATACAAGCCTCGCTCAGTTAAGTGACTGTCTTCCTATCGACTTTGGTTGGCTCTGGTTCACACATCCAATGCCAGAGAAGTTTTTTGTGATGGAAGACTTGTATTTTGGTTCTTCTTTTGTCATACCTCCTACTAAATTTATCTTTGGAAATGACCTCAGACTTTTGAATGGCATTGTCTTTGGCTTTCTAAACAATGTCTTGATTTTGCCAAAGGAAAAGGGAAAGAGACTCTTTAAACCAGCAGACTGCCCTTTTGTTATAAGTCAGAAATCTGAACTAATCATAAGTCAGCCCATCCGGTCACACCAACATCATTGTCTCTGATGCTGAATAATGGATCAGAGGTAACTTTAAACTGTCACTTCCTGGTTTGCTTTTTAAATCCTATTTTAAATCACTGCTATATTGCATTTTCAACATGGCCCCCTTATGAGAAGACTGAATCGGGGGCTGTTTTGGAAGCAGACATCTGGCTGTAAGCCTGTTATACCACATTAGCAGGTAAAGAGCTGGCCTGAAACTGCATTTGGTCACCTGAAAGAGCTTCCACAGTGCAACCAATAGCGAGGTACAGTGAAGGACTCAAAAGAATGAAGAAAAAAAGTCGCAGTGGATATCATAACGACCTGGGTTTGTTTATGTAATGTAAGGGGCTGAATCATATCTCAGCCTTTCATCACCCAGCCCTGGAACAGTAGTACTTTAATAACATCTAATGATAAAAATATGGAAAAAATTAGAAGCCAGAGCAAATGAGGGGGAGTTTTTTTCTGATGCAGATTAAGTTCCCTAAATGCCAGTCATTGTTTATTTTTGTCCAAAGCTCCCCTTTCTTACTTATTTAACAGCTCAGACTCTTATTTCTCTTTATGGCTTGCAGTTTGGGAAGCTGTTTTTTTTTTTTAATATATAAAGGGCATTTAATATTTTGCAATTGTTACTTTTTTTTGGCAGATAACTCTGGAAGAGTTCTTTCCAGTGTACCTGCTGCTTTATTAAAACCATGGCTGGAACATTGTCATTAATGTGCTTTCTCCTCTACTCTTTTTAATACAGTGTGGGTCTCAGACCTCCCACCTAGACACCAACTCATTAGAAACATATGAGATCAGAAGCTTTAGAAACAAAATTGAGTGTTGAATACTTGTGGGATGGGACGTTGCAAAGTCCTGGTTTGGGTCTGGAAATGCAGAATTTTGTTTTCATGGATAATATTCTTCCAAGCTGGTTTCTCATGCCCACAGAAGATCTGGATCTATCAGAGGCAGAAGGACATTCTGGTTCATGTTCTGGGGGATGTGGATTCCTAGCAAGTCTGAGTAAGCTAGCCTTGCTTATGCCTTTGAGGAGGTACCTTGCTGCAATATGACTCATGAGGCAGCTGGATGTGGATTGTCAGGACTGGATGCTATAACTCCATTTTCTAAGCACCATAATGGCACAAAGCTTCTGGGTATCTTGGTGTCTATAAATTCTGGACATGATCATTGCATTTAACCCAGAACATGAAAGTAGGTCTTATGCAACCAAAGGTCTAGCCCTCCTGAATGACTGGATTGTGTCTCCATCCTGATAGCCAACTCAAGGAAAGAAGGTGTGAGGAGACTGGTTGATGATGATGAGCAAAGGTCAGAGATGGACACAGGAGGACAGATTCTTCATTTTTGGTGACTTGTTCAGTGTGAGGCAAAGCAGTTGAAGCATTGTTAGGATGCACCTCTAGAAACTGAAAATTCTGTTTTTGAAACAGAGAATGAGCTTCCGCTGTACAGACCAGTGCCAGCATGGAGCTTGTCTGGGGTCACCAGCAAGCCAGAGACAGTGACCTGCTCAGAACCAGGTGTTTCTTCAAACTTGCATTTGGATTTAAAAACAACAAAAAAAAGATTTGCCTTTTTCTAAGCAAGACAATTTAATAAGTATGTTTGGGTTATGCAGAATATGACCCTGAGAAACCACCAGGGCTATAATTTTATTGGAGAGTTGGCCTTTGTGCTTCCCAGCCACAGATGAAAACACTGCAGTGTTGCCAGTCTTGAAACACTGGCGAGGCTGTCTTACAAATGACATGGAAATACAATATAAATATGAAGTTTTATTTACTTGTCTGGTTCTGGAGCCCAGGGCCATATTTTCAGGCTTTTCTGTGCAACTCTGAGAGCAAGAGAATTATTTCATATTGAAAAAAAATTAAAATAAAACCTTTGATATTGTTTTGTAACTGCTAGCTGACAGGAACTGGAACTTTAAACAAAACATCAGATATTATGAAGCTTGTGATAAAAAGCTGTAAGACCCGGCAGCTCCACACTGGAACTCCACTTCCAGCACTGACTATTCCCTGTGGCAAGAAGCAGATTTCACAATGCCAAAGAAAGAAGCAGCTGGTCAATGGCCAGAGAACAGAGTGTGTAAACATCGTGAACGAGCAAACCCCTCTCAGCTGCAGCGAATACTTCAGGCACAGATTGCTGTGGGGCCAAGTCAGAGAAAACCATTGTGGTGACTCCTCCCAAAAGCAGCAGGTGCTTGAAGGTGAGGTTATTGGTGGTAATGGATTCCACCCTGAGACAACGTGTGCTTGAGTTGTCTTGAGCCCAACCAAATGGCCAGCCTGATGAACCAAACCAAATAATTAGTGCTGCTTCAGGACCTCAAGGATTGAATACATATTAATATCACCTTGGTCGTTATCCTGTCCTTCTCTCACAAAGGTACCAGCTCATCCACCTTGTCCAGCATGGGTGTCTGCACCACCCAACTCCTCAGCAGGCATCTGACTGCAGCAAAATTGCTGCAGCCCTGAGCCAGGCCCCATGATAGAGGGACCCAGCACATCCCGCACCATGGTGCCACAGAGAAGGCTGGGAAAGAAGCAAGGGAGTAGGAAGGAAGGAGTTCTTTCTTTTTTCAGGGTCTGCTCTGGCATTCACCTGTTGAAAGTTCACTTTGATTGTAACAGAAAGGAACAAGAGGAATGGAGCAGAGCAGCTTGCAGAGTAGGGAAGTTAAACAATTCCCTGCTGTTCATGGTCCCTCTGCATCCCTGTTGAGAAAAGAGATGGTAGGGCAGGAAAGCCTGGTGGGTTGCAGGTGCCAGTGTTCTCTTCACCCTCCTGATGGCGAGCAGCTGGTCTGACCCCTGGGGAAACAGCAGAATAAATCTCCAACAGCCTCTGGTATTCAGAAGGGGTAACCCCAGTGCAGAAAAGGAAAGAAAAAATAATTGAAAAAACAAAAAGGATTCCTCACTTTGGGCAATGGAAATGAAACTTGTGACTTGGTTTCTGAGAGGCCCATCTGCCGGAACAGCTGTGCCTGTTGCACAACCTGCTAGTGTTAGCAGATAACTGACTCACCACAGCTAGACAGCATGTGTCACAGACCTAACGCTTTCCTCCAGGAACTAGATATGGTCTTCAGGCAATCAAGCCATTTGTATTTTCTCATTTGCTGGCTGTCTTTAGCAGCCAGATCTGCAAGTGGCTGCAGACAGACAGACACAACTGGTAACTGCAGGACAAGACAGTGGCTACAGCAGCTTATAATAATGGAAAGGAGCAATTACCAGTCAGTTATAGCAAAATATAAGCAAAGGCTGCTAAACTATTATGGGAGGCTACTCATGATGTGATAAGGCAACGTCCTTGACCATAGTAATTTAATAAAGATTTTGTGAACAATTGTTATTAAAAACATATTTTTTAAAAAATAGGAGTGATTTATCCTACTAGTCCCCTGTGAACTCTGAGTCCTCAGCCTTCGTATCTGAGTCTGAGCACAAGCTGCACAGAAACATCATCTCTCCCATTCCTTGACTGCTGTGGATGAGCTGCCTCAAACAGACAGGTTGCACTCACCCTGTTTGTTTTGCAGCTGGATGGATTAAGCGCGTTACCTCAGGACTTCCCAGGAGCAAGGCAAATTGAACAACAGTCTAATGTACGCACATTTCTCACTCCTTCTCCGTGCTGTGAACTTCACTCTGTCAGTCTGGAGAAGCTGCCTTCCATTTCCAGAAGTGTAGGACTGTCCCAAGCATCATGTACAAAACCAGCATGCTTGTGTTTTTAGTACTGAAGTTCTTGGTGAAAGCTGGTGGCACAGGAATAACCAGAGGCTGTGAAGGGTTGGACATTCAGCCGTGGAAGACGGTTAGGTTCACATGTAGCAGAGGCACATCACTGTGTCATTTCTTTTCATAAAGGCTCCATCCCCTGGCATAACAACAGGCAGGATTTGTTCATCTGTGTCCTCCATCAGCCAAGCAACCTTCTCAGCTTCAACCATCACCAGAAAGGCCTTGGTATCACAGCACAATTTTTCTGACTCCTCAAACGTTTATGTGTCTTCAGACCTACGTTTATATCTCTGTGAGGTGGTGTGAGCTCCATTTGTGGTTAGTGAGCAAGACAATCCATCAAGAGTTGTAAGGAGCAGAACCCCTTGGCAAACCTGTGTTCTCTTGTATCTTGAGGGCTGATATGAGATGCAGCAATGGCCCCAGTATTTAGGCACAGATTAATATTCCCAACACACTGGAGCATCTAATTGTCTTCAGTACTGCTCAGGAGATGCAGCCAGTGTGAAAAATGCAGTTTTAGATAGGTCTTGGTTAGGGTAGTTCTTGTCAGATGCCCTAGTTTGCTTAGAAGAAAAAGGTCCTTGGTATGTGGGCTGTCTCTTGCATTTCAAAAGAGGCTGAGCATTTCCTGCTGTGTGAATAACAGCATTCTTCCTGTCTGGACATATGAGATCCAGGGAATGGATCAGGTCTCTTCAATTCCCAGAGACTAATACTGGTGGAGTATCAGCACTGCCACTAGAACAGTAAGATCTAGCAATACCATGGGGTGGTTGAGCAACCCTTGCCATTCAGAGATAAGGATGCAGCCTGTCTGCAGGCTTGGGTGCATACTGCAGTGTTTTATAGTATTCACATTTTTCGTTGCTGCAAGAGTCAAAAAAAAAAAAAAAAAGGAAGGAAGAAAGAAAATTAAAACAAAATCATAGTTCCCATAAAATTTGCAGGCTTATCCTTGATATTTCTTATTTAAGTCAGCCCAAATTTGGAATGCTTTTGGCTTTTTCTTCCTAGCAGGTAGCACATTAGGTTTAGCTCCTAATTCAGTTTCAACTTGAGTAATTGAATTCTGTTGCTCAAAATTCCTCTTGCAGTTTCAATTAGATGCAATCATTTAATTTTCACTTCCTTTTCTGAGCTGTTGAGTAATACTAATGTGCGTTGTTCAAACAGTTGCTCTCCATCATCACAGAGATGCTTGCCTTGCCCTGGTAGGTGATGCAATGTGATCCTTGCACATGGTTTGCATATCACTTTGCTGAATCTATGAAGTGTTTTGAGATGGTTGAATTGCTTTTTGACAAGAATTCTGCATAAATCATTATCAGGGTAGTACTCTATAGCAGTCAAATTCAATATGTATTCAAAAAAATTAAAGAAACAAAATGGAGTTGAGCTCTCAGTCTGTGCAAAAATCCCACTGGCCTATGTTACTGAAGAACTTGGCATATTAATTTGGGTTTGGAGATAAAACTGTATTGCATGCTTTCCCACAGAAGAATTATTCTTGGAGCAATATGGGTGATCTTAAGACCATTCATTGCTTTGTAGATTCTGTCAGTTCCTCATTTCATACCTTGAGGTTTTCTCTGTTTTGAAGAGGGGGACCAGTTTATGGATACAGGTGAAGAAGATTTAGTTCCCCCGGTGGCAGTGTGAAAGATGGGACTCTTCCTAAAAGAGCGCAGGTCTTTAAATTCAGGTATTAGTAACTGTGTGCCCTCTTGAAGGTAAGTAGAGTGGAAGATAATCAAGGAGAACTGAAAATTAATCATAAGGCCTTTGCTGTACTGGACCTGTATCACAAGGTTTGTTTTTTCCCCCAATGTGATAATTATCTCCTGCAACGACTATCACCAAAGCCTTGTGACTAATTGGCAGGCACTTATTTCATTTTCAGACTGATTTGGGGGAATTTTATCTTCTTTCATTTTGCTTACACATCTTCATTTCCAAAGTTGATTGAGAGAATCAGTAGTAAATTTCCCAGATGTGCAACTATATAAACTTGTTTATAGATTTCTTCAGTGAATGATCTTTGATGAGTTACTTTGTAAACAACTCTCTGTGGGCTTCTGTGATTTCATTGATGTGGAACAGAGTGGCAAGACTTACTTCATTTGATGACTTAAAGGGGCAACAAGAAAAAATTCTCTGTCAGCGTGTCCTCAAGGCCAAAACTGCATTTTGTCTAATCAATGCAGTCACACTTCATACTGTAGTCTCGTTTAAAGATGGTTTTGTAAGGGCCAATATACAACCAATAGATGTCATTAGCACATTAGAGACAGGATTTATAAGCGGAGGAACAGTACAAACTTCTTACAGTCCATGTGAATAACTATTATTCTCTCCTTTTAACAACATGTAACTACTGACCTATTGAAACATCCATGAGCTCCTTAGAACCTGTGATGCACCAAGTGACCAGTTCTTCTAGAGGTCTGATTTGGTGGGGCTGTTTGGCACTGGGCTTTGAAAATGTCATCTTTAAACAGGAATTTACCTGTCCATTCAGACGACTGCTCATCTTGTCCTGTTTGCTCAGCTTTGACCAGGGCACTGGATCTATGCTGAGTGCGTGTTTCTCTAACAGGCTCCAGCAGTAGCATCAGCCTGAACGGTGAACTAGGCTGGGTTTGTAACAATAAGGTCAGGATACCTCTGAATTCTTTCTGGATACTACCTTTGCCCCATCCTTTCTGATGGAGGCTCAAGTTTAGAAAGGTGCTGAAGGGTGCTTGACTACCTCCTGCAGTAGTACTCCAAGGAAGCATGCTTCACCATGTAAAACCGAGAGTCCAGAAATTATCTTCCTCTGTGGAACAATACGTTATCCTGATGAAAGCAGAGCATGACACTTCACTGTGCGTGCAGCTGTACAAACACACCTCTCCTGTACTGCCTGTTGGGGACAAAGGGGTTTGCCCAAGACACTGTAATGGGCCAGCGGCAAGGCAAGGATCAGACTGGAGCTCCTAACACCTAAACTAACAGTTTAGTCTCTTCTTCTGTCCCAGCCATTCAAAAGCACACCTGTAGTTCTTAAACTTAGATTTTCCTTTGAGTTTATTGCTAGGCCAAGGTCTCAACAGGAAAGAACTAAATACTAATACAAGGTAAATAACCTGGAGGTAGATACCGTGTTGCATAAATAATAGACAATGTACGCTTCCTGACATTTTCACCATCGACACCTATTACAAAACATGCAAATGGTCTGGCAAGGGGGTGAGTTCTTTGGATACAAATAGAAACAAACAAAAGATGAAAGGGGAAGAGAGGCAAGTAAGCTGATGAGATGATGCTCTTGCCTGAGAAACCTCTTGTGAATGATATTGTCTGCTAAAGAACTAAACCTTCTGTGAAGAGTGCAGTGACTCACAGGCTCTGGAAAAGGCAGGGAATGGGATAGGGACCGACAGACAAGAAAGGGAAAGGGATTTTCATGTGGGTGAGGAACCACTGGAGACCATCTGTCAACTCTATTTATCAGGGTTCTTTCAAACCTGGTAGAGGAGCCAGCTTTTGCTTTGTCTGTGATGAAAGTTTGTCAGAGTTTTCCCTCTCCTCTTTTCATCCTGTCAGGAGCTGGGATAACAACATGAGACTGCCTTCAGGCACCGTGAAACATTAACCCTTTCCCTTCTGCTCTTTCCCTGTGAAGGCTCAGCCTCTTCCATTCTCCCAAGGCTTAGGAGGGCACGTTTAGCTGGTACAGCAGCAGTGATGGGAGGCAGGGAAGGAGCAGAAGTGGCCTGTGGTCAAGCCCCCTGTTGTTGCTGTTTTGTTCCTTGCCATTTTCATCTTTGCTTGGACTCTCCAGTTTGATCTGTCAGCACAGACACTACCATCATCAGCAGAGCCATGTTGAGGTGGGATTCTGCCCCAGGCCTGTACAGACACTGTGGGCTTGAGGTTTGAGGCTGTAAATCTCACAAGGAACTGGCTTTCTCTGCAGAAATTCCCCAGCATACTTCTGGACTCTAGGCTCCAGGACCTGGAATTTAATCTGTTCTTTGTTCCCAGCCCTCCACCACCCACCCTCCTATCTCTGGAGACCCAGTGACCAAATGTATGGACGAGCAATGATTTTTTTCCTTTTTTGTCATTTTTGGTGATTTACCTTCTGACCTGATCAGGACAGGAAGTGGAAGGTCATAAGTCACTGAAAGGAATTGGGCATGCACCAGTGGGGAGCCACAGCCATAGCATGAACCCTCTCCTACAGCTATGTTTTTTATCTTCCAGCTGCAATCCTGTTACCAAGAAAGAAATTAGCTGTGGTGCATTTTGTAAGGCCTTCTGCCTTATAAAGTTGCTCTGAGGTCCTTGGAGAAGAAGATGCTATAAAAGCCCAAACTGCCTTCCTCAGGTAAAAGAGCAAGTGAGATGAGCATGCCAAAGGCATTGGGTTCCTTGTCCTCAGCCTCCTCTTGCTGCTGCCTGCATGTTCCCCTTTCTCTAAATGCAAGCCTTCCTGCTGGTCTTCCTGTTCTGGAGGGCTGCAGCAGTCCCCCCCTGGAGCTGAAATACATCTCTTGGCCACTGACCTGTGCTGTAAAATTTTCTGCTGGGAATCCTATCCTATGCAAAGTAATAGAAAGTGTACAGAAAAGAGCTGGGCCAAGTTAGATACTCATTGCTGTTTGCCACTGTTGTGTGCTGATAAGAGCAAAGGCTCAAATTCTGTCTCATTTCATCCGGAATCATCCTTGTTTCTGAGCAACAGTTAAGTCCTTTAGCAATTTGGACAAGAACAGCATCCAGTTCTGCATGACTAGCGGTCCTCAGAGAAACAAGTTCCTTTCAACCTCATACCTGAGCTTGTAATTAAAGCCCAACACTAAGGGTTTGCAGGGGTTTGGGTAAAGGAAAGGGAGAAGTGACTTACTGCTGTAGTGAGAGAAAAGGAGGAAACTTGCTGTGGTGTCTGAAGCAGCATTTGGTAGAGCTTTGGATAAAAAGTCCATAAAGTATCTCTGCAACAAAGTGAATTGATTCATCCTGGTAGAAAACTATTTTATTAAACCCTCTCCTCTGACATTTTAGTGGTCTCTAAACACTGGAAGATATGTCTTGCTTTCGTAGGCAGCAGGCTGCAAATAATTCTATACAGCTTTCTTTAACTATGTACTTATGACAGACCCTCTTGGGTATTTCATCAGTTCACAGTCCTGACTGCATATGAAGGTCATCCCATAGAGGTTATACACATGGGTAACACTCCCATCCTTATAGTAACTTTGGCATCAAACTCTTATTGCTACCAAGTGAGAGGCTTAAACACTTCTCAGTGCCTTGGCTGAGGTTATGTGGCTGTCAGCAGAAGGGCAAAAAGTGGAGCCCGACTACCCTGAGACCAAGTCTCTGCTTACCTTCTTACACCATCTATCTAGTCCATGTTAGCAACCCAAAAGGATATCTGGAGCTTCCAGCTGTTTTGGCAGGATGCACCACAGCTGACCCATGAGGTCCTGCCCTGAACTGTCTTACTTCCCATGGACAAGGACACAGACTCGTTCCTGGGTGCTGTGCACCAGCCAAGCCCTGCAATAGGCCTCCAGTCTCCAAAGCAGACAGGTGGGGAGTGGGCAGCGATTAAAGGGAAGTGGGAAGACTTTGACAGCCTGCATGTGAGCTGAGATAGATGAAGACTTTTTAAATCAAATTGTTAAGGCTAGTCCCAGGCAGTTCGCTCACAGACCCTTTGTTTTTAAGCTTTGGCTTGCTATGTCTGGTCTGCTGCTTTTGGCAAAGGCTCAGGAAAACCCAGTAGTGCTTAATTTGTGTTTTGGAATTTAATTCTAGGAAAACAACCTTCCTTGCCTCATGGTAGCTCTGCCTGGCAAAGCACTTACTGGAGGACCAGACGTTCCAGCCTGCAGTTAAGGAGAAGGTATTCTCCTGCAAGCCACAGTGACTCTGAAATCAGTGTGCTGCACTCGATACAACTGTGCTAGCATTACAGTGGTGTAAGGTGGCAGTTCACTCCTTGCAGAAGAATACAGTCACAGAGGCTGGGTTGCATCTTCTCCTCTTCCGCCACAAAGACTGTCATTGAGGTCAGAGAATGTGACTGCACAATGTCATTAGAGATGGACACAATCATTCAAGGGAAGGCATGGACAAAAGCAGAAGATGCAGCAGTGAATCATAAAAGATGGGAAGGATGGTGTGAGGAACTCAGCCGTATGTGAAGGTATCAGGCTAGCCATTTGCTGGAGGGTCATATGCTTAGCTGTCACCTGCAAGACATATGTGATCAGTGCTGACTATAGTCTGCTTCTGAAAAAAAGAAGCCTGTCTTTCTCTTTGGAAGTGGATCTCAGATGGAGTTGTCTGCTTGGGAACTGCTTGAGGTTTGTGTTGGTGTAGGAGATGTCATGTGCCTGGTCTGCAAAACACATAGTAATGGAGTACTCAGCAAAAAAGCCAGAGAAAAACAGAGGTCTCCTTTCTCCCGCTTTGTGTGGCCCTGGGAGCCTGAATTGTATTTCTATTCATTTAGGAGACATAGACTTCTTCACTATTCTGGCTGGGCATTTAATTCATAAACAAGTAGTTAATAAAATTGGATTCATGGCTGACTTTGGGGCTACCAAAATATATTTTAACTAAACAAAAGGAACCACCGGATGAGAATCATCTCACTCCACAGTATGTCCTTTATATGTCACTGGAAAGGACTAAGCAGGGTTCATTGATGCACTTATGCCTCTGAAGATAACAAAATTCTGTTTTGCTTTGCAGTTAATGGGCAAAAATTTATTAGGTTTTGTCTGTGCTTATGTGACCACTGACTTGAAAGGCAGTGTGCTGTGTGGCAAAGACACCTGACAAAGTTTCAATTACTCCAGGAGATTTCTGGAGCTTATGTGGGACAATTTTGTGATGCATACAATTGATGAACTGATTAGGGGATGCACACTGTTGGACCTGATACTCACAAACAATTAAGAACAGGCTGAAGATGTGAAGGCTGAGGGCAGCTTCAGCTGCAGGGACCATGAGGCTGCAGTGTTTAAGTTCCTGAGAAGAGTGAGCAAGACAAACAGCAGAGTGATAAGCCTGGGCTTCAAAAGAGCAGATTTTAGCCAGTGCAGGGACCTGCTTTGCACAGTCTTATGGGAAACCGCCCCTGGGGGATCAAAAGGACCCAGGAGAAGCAAGCTGATCTTCAAGGACAGCCTATTCAGAGCACAAGAATGGTCTGCTGCAATGTACAGGCAGCTGAGCAACTCTGGCAATAGGTCACCACAGAGAACATGGAGCTCCTGTCTGAGTTCACAGCAGAAAGAAGGGACTCAGAAGGTGGAAGCAGGGACAGGCTACTCAGAAGATACAAAGACATTGCTTGTGAATGTAGGAATGGTGTCAGGAAAACTAAAGTTCATCAGGAGCTGAAACCAGCAGGGAAGGTGAAGGACAATAGTGTCTTTCTATAAGAACAATGGCAGCAAAAAGAAGTCTGATAAGGGCTCACTGCTTAGTGGGACAGAGACTTCATGACAAGGGGCATGGTAAATGCATGGGTATTCAATGCTCTTTTCACTGGTTCAGGATTCAATGGGACAGGTTCCTCAGCAACCTCATCTAGTTAGACCCACTTTGAGCAGAGAGTAGGAAAGAGTGAGCTCTGGAGGTCCCTTCCAATCTAAATTAGTCTGTGGTTCTGTGACAGGACACCCAGAATCAGTGTCTCTTTCTGGCTCTGTGTAGTTGCACATATTACTGGGCAGGAAGCAAAATGGATGTGTGTATTAAACTTCTAGATACTCAACTTCAGGGTTCTACTTCAACTTTTTACCTGGGCCTGGAAAACATGGCTAGACAACAGAGTAAACAAATGTTCAGTCCTACATGTCTACATGGAGCTATAAAAGGCCAAGCTCCTTTGTGCTGATTTTGTTGTAGTTATAAGAGATATACTGCATTGGTGTCCTGCATTAGAAACATATGTCAAATTGCCTGTTAGGACCTCTGATTCCTGCTGAGCCATCAGTGAGGCATGGTCATTCTTCATCTGGATGAAGGGATAAGGAAACCCTGTGCCCTAAGATGACTGTTAAGCAGTTGGTCAAGCTGCACCCTTATGGTTGCTAAGTAGGCTGATTTTTTTAATATGGAACATGCTTAAATCCTTAGATTATGGTCAGTTTCCTCAGGAACGGGGAAAGGTGGGGGTGTGGTGAGCTTTGAAACCAAATTGTAAGCTCTAGCACCAGTTTCACAAATGTAAAAAGCTTGGGATGAAGCCAGCACTCAAACTCACTTTTCCCAAACTCCAGGCCTTGGTCTTAGTTTTTCACTTCACTTTTTTCCTGCTCTATTTTCCTTTCCCTATCTGTAAAAGTTTATGCAATAAGGCAATATGTTTGCATACATTTGAGTTACTTAGTATGTATAATTTTTAAATTCAAAGTTATAAGGGTCCTAGCTAGCATAACAAGAGAAAGCCTTGTTTATCAACATAGAAACCAGGTTGTTTTTGGCTTGAGCCAGATATATCAGAGGGAACACAGATTTAGTTTATAACTCTGATTTTCTTTTCTCGCTAGAAGAAAAAGGAATTAGTACATTACATAGTATTGTTTATGCTGAAAAATAATTTCAGTGTACCCAGGGTGTGTTGGTGTTTCATTCCCTCTCATTTCTGTGTAGCGCTATTAATTCTGTCCAAGTTGCCATCAAATACATATTTATTTTCCCAGGAGTACCCAAATATTTCCAAGGTGGAGTGAGAAACAGAGTTTTACAGCTGATATGTGTTTCCCTCTTGGAATGACATCACCATTTAATTCCTCCAGATATTTTGTTCCTTATACCATTTTTACAGAAAGAGAAAGCAATGGCCCTTTATGTTAAGGTGGAGAGTTTTAAAGTGGCTGAAATCAAAGTGAATAAAGATCATGATGCAAGAAATTAATCTCTGAACATAAAAATTGTGATTTATAATCTAACACATGATGTTACATTTTTATCTATAGTAATTCCAGGAACTTCAGCAGAATCCCAGAAGAAAAAAATTTCATTTTTTTGTCTTCTTAACACATGGGGATGTGTTTTTGCCTAAGGCTCAGTTTTAAGAAGTTCCTTAATAGTTAAACTTAATCCTATATATACTCATTCATGAAAAGTGAAAAAGGTGTAATTTCTGCCAAAACAAAAAATTATTTTCTTGTTCTCTTTTTCTACAGTCAACATATGGCTGTAGAGACACAAACTTACACAAAATTAATACAAAATTACTTATACAAAGTAAGTACAATAAAAAGCCACCATACGGAATAGCAACAAGCTATGAAGTGTTACTTCATGTCATGATGTCTTTTTTAACCAGTTGTGAAGGATTCAACTTATGAAAGCAAGGCCACTGATAGTGAAACAGCACAGATCTGTCCCCTTCGGTATAGTAACTCCAAAAGCCTTCATTGCAATTCAAATAAATAAGGCCTTTTGCTGTGGGCAGTTGAGATAAATACAACTATAGGCAGAAAATTTTGGCTACACCCCAGATCCTATCCGTATTTGAAGATATAATCCATGAGGGAGTTTAGGGTTGTTTCTATGGATTAGAGGTGGAGGATCAGAAGTAAACCCTCCTATTGATCTAGGTTAAAATTTTCCCCCGGAAGGGTCTTGCAAGTGTCTAATCAGAGGCGGTTGGAAAAGAAATTTCTTCATCTCTGCCTAAAATACAGCAGTGATTTATCATCTTCTTAATTTTCAGTAAAACATTTTTCTTGTGTAAAAAACCCCACATTTTCCCTGATTTTTGGCTTCCACATGAAATACCAGAACAATCTGAGGGAAGCATGCATCACGGAAATGTTGGTTGAATTCAATACCTAATTTTCCCATCAAAAAAGAAAAATAAAAATTTGATGTCCAGTGAGCCCTTCTTTTTTCCTGAGTGGAATCAGGATATGGGTTAGAGATTAGTAGGAAATAGGGGTAGAAGGATACAAACCAGGTTCAGCTAGAAAAACTGATAATAACTGATTTAGAGGAAGAAGAGACAGTGTTTGGAGCTCTTGAAGTCAATGGCAAGCAACTCCTTGACTTCCAGACAGGAGCAGGTTAATAGAAATTCAGCAACAGCTTATATTAGGCATGTGGTCCTTGCAGGTCCAAGAAAGCATGGAGGAAAGAGACAGTCTGCACCTCAGAGGAAAACAAAATCATCCACATAGCTTTTTGTTGAGTGAGTGAATCAACAAGTCAGCCAGCATCTGCCCAGCTCATTTTCTTGGCAAGAATCCTTGTGGCAACAATGTCATATAAACTTTTATTTGGAGAGACTTTGAATCAGCTAATTAGAAAAAAACTTAAAACAATAGGAGAAGCAGAAGGGGAAAAACGCATACAGCCCAGGATTTAGATTTTCAATCAGACTGCCTATATAATGGAATGAGCAACAGAGCATCCCCATGAGATTACTACTTAAGCGGTTCCCCAAGATGTTTATAAACATGTCTATAAAAATCCTCCTTTCCCATTATCGGGGATGGTGTTGGATGCATTCCTCAAGGCACTTGTCATACTCAGTGGCCTTTATGAACATTATGTGGCTTTAAATCATATGTCTGCTCTTATTAATTTCAAATGTCCTTCCTTGACTCTAATTTTCACATTTCGCTTGTGCCTCTCTTGTCTTGAAGTGTGTTAGAGCTCTATAGCTACTTCAAGAGGCACAGGCGTACTTCCTGACGTTCCTCTGGTTTTGGGTAAGATTTGTAAGGGCAATGAGCCTTGAGGCCATTATTTCTGCAACAGCTGGTGATTTCAGGTGCTTGATCTGAGGCACATAAAAGGGCCAGATTTAAACACACAAGCAACCAATCATTTGAAAATCACCAGTTGTTTGCAAAACTTGAATGAATGCCATAAGGAGCATTACAGTAATAGTATGTGACTGTCTTCACAAACCAGCCCATGCTCAGGAGCAGTGGGCACCTCTGAAGGGGGGCAAAATTATGGGCAAAGAAATTCGAAGAGATGGTATAAATAGGAAAATAATATGCCTAACAGCACAACATCTAAGCCATTTCCCCACACTCTAGCCAAGATTCTGAATGCTGTATTTATTGTTCAGTGTGTCTTCACTTCTGTTTAGAAGAAAGAATAGACTGTTCTGCCCTTAGATATGCCTTTTCACCAGTTCCTACATCCTTTTGCTGTTGCAGTAGCTCTGGGTTAAGCAAGTGAGTGAAACTTTAAAGCATATGAGTCTGGCTTTTCAGCGGCAGCCCTTAGGTCAATAATCTACCTTGTTATTTGGGCTCTTCATCAGGTAATGCTGGACATGGCAGCGCCTCTCCTGTTCTGTCTGTCTTTCCTTTGCCATTAGGCTTCCTAAAAGGTGAGTTCAGGGAGGCAGAGGTGCTGGCAAGTGCTCTAAGGACATTGCCAATTACCTCCCAGCTTTTGCAATCTTCTCTCTGGATTTTCCAAAAAGTGACAATTCCCTCCATGAAAGTTGCATTTCAGTGCTGAAAAGCATTTTTCTTTCAGTGGAACACTGTAAGTCATTTACCTAGTATTCAAACTTCCTATAGAAGTAGATCTGAAAACACTCACATGAGAATTTCCATGAAACTTCAGAAGATGTTTGCGTACAAGAGAAATTATACCCTTTTTTCAAAATTTTCTGATTTGGTACTAGATAAAATTGGTGATTCACCCTCCCCCGCTGGCTCCCAAAGTTACATGTGCTTGTGTGCTGCTTTTTGCTTCACAACGAGAAAACAAACATAAGATCTGTTATCTCTTATAACCCACTGGCAGTTCATGGCACACTTTCATGGGATCAACGACAAGAGAGGATAAGCAGAAACTAATGTGGCACTGGGAGATAGTATCTGCTTAACAGAGAAACCTTCTGCAGGAGTGTGGCAGTTCAACATAGCCTGTATTTCTGCTTTTTGTGGTTCTCAGGGAAGAGGACATGCACATACCTCAAACGGGTAATCCAGAACATCAAAGTGGTTAATAGGCAGAAGTCTAGAAGTAACGTGAAGTATGAAGAAGAGAGTGTTCCCTGCCTTCATACACACACAAAAACAAGGCTGAGGTGTTTACGGACTTGCATGCATAATTTCTGGTCTGTCAGACACTCCCTGTGTGTGGGCTATTGTTTGACTGCAAGTTCTAATAAATAAGAGCTGACATTCAATAGAAACCTCTTATTCCCCAGCTGCACAGGATGACAAACCAACAGGGCCAAATTCCCACAGGCGGTACGTGTGCCATGTTCTGGGGACTTCAACACAGCAAAGGTGACAGCTTATTGTTTGTGGGGAATGCATTGGCCGCACTTTGGTGTGTATCTGAGCAGCCCTTTGCATTGCACACTAAATGACATAGGCAATTAGAGGCAGAGAAATGAAGACTTGCAACTTTCAGAGGATGTAGGTCTGGAATAGTGGAATAGAGGGAAATATGGAGCCATGGGGCAACTCTTTGGTGATGGATAACCAAGCTGGAGCTAAGAGCTGGCAGAGGAAGGGAGGTGACTTTCTGGGAGAAAGGAAACAGTCCATCTGGGGCACAGCTCCGATTCCGCTCCTTGTGTAGTGAGAGGCAGAAAACACTAATGATTATGAGTCTCTAATGAAAAACATAGGTTATTCAACTCATTTAAGAAACCAAGTGCACAACTATAACATATTAAAAAAACCTGTCTTTGTAGATTTATTAACAACAAACAAATAAAAAAGAAAGGTCAACTGCATTTAATATAATGTGGTGTACTTGTATTAATAATCTCTGTGAAAACTGAAGTGAAACATACTTTCAAAGCTTTTGGCTCTTTGTTCGTTCTTGGAGTTTTTTTGCTTTATATTTGTAAAGGATGAGCTGTCCTTATTTTATAAGGCATATTTTCCCACCCTACACAACAAAACAGAAACCCCTACAAGTAGAAAACAAGACAAAACACATTCTCCATAAAGATGCACCCCTTGCCCCTACCTGCTTCACAATTGTTTTTTTAGTTAAATTTGTGGCATTGTATTGTATTTTGAAATTGAGTGAGGCCTATGTGGAGCCTCAAGGATTTGGGATTGGACTTCCTTTGAGTTTTTGATTCCCATGGGTGCTATAGTCTGACAGGGACATCTCCCCCACCCACGTCTTTCACCTCAGAGACCTTATGGAGATGAGGTGAGAGGAGAGCGGGACAGAGTGACTGGCCTGATGTCCTGGGTAGAAGGAGAAGGGGTTTCTCCCAGTCCCAGGCCAGTGCTCTGTGCCCACCACCTTCCCATAGTAGCCAGCAAAGAGAGTATTAGAAGACACAGGCACTGCAGGGGGTCAGCACTTTTGGCTCTTGGTCTTTGTCAAGGTCAGGCAGGGACCTGCATTCCACCAGAGGTGGGAAACCAGCATCTGACATGCTGCTGGTGAAGGACTCAAATAAGAGGCAGCAAGTATCAGCTGTCACAGATTCATTCATGGTTAATGCCCAGGTACCATCAGCGAGGTGGACAGGAAAAGCTAAGATGCCTGAAAAACCCCTTTTGTCACCCCGGTTAGCACTACTTGCTGTGCCCAGTTTTCCTTATTGTCACCCAGCCCTGGCTTAAGACCATGTTGGTCACAAGATGGATGAACACATACAAACCTCTCTTGACTGTAGTGATTAATGTCTACTCCACTCCTCTAAAAATGTCCCTGCTCCTAGTCCCCAGCTCCCAAGGGTGCTTAAGACACAGCTGAAGCAAAGCTCCAAATTCTTGAAATGTTAGAGCAGAAATATCACCTTCTAGGGATTTTACCCAAAGACTGGTCCCACTGCTCCTGCATTATACCACTTCTAGAAAACTGATAGTGAGAGTGTCACAGTATTTCCTGCTGGAGAGATGAATAGGGTAAAACAAATATGTGCACCCCACCCCCCAGCTTTCTCTACTTTTCAACACTACAAGCTGACACCAAAGATAAGAATAACAAATACACTTCCCTCTCTGAGCATCCAGCTCTAGTCTTCACTGCTCCATGGGACTGTTGCTGCAATTACACTGCAGAAGAAAGTGGTCCTTTGATCATCACATACAAAATGAGGGCCAGAAATGTGAAAAAGCTGAGAAGAAATATGTTTTCTTTTCCCATGTAATTACCTGTTTTCTATAAATATTCTTTATTTTTTTATAATAAATCCCTCTCATAAAGAAAAAAGAAACAGCTCTCCCATAAGTGCCTATACCATCTCTCTGCCCCAGGGCAATTCTCTTTCAGGGAAAAGGACTCTTTTTTTTTTTTTTTTTTCCATTTTGCACTGCTGGAGAAAACTAGGAGAGCCTGGGTGGAGGTTCTAGCTCTGATATGAGTAATAGCCTTTAGCTTACTTAAAGTTTCCTCTACCACACATGCTATTTTGCTTTCCTCCCTTCCTTACATCCATGTGTTGTGGTGCTATACGCTTCTAATCAGCAGCTGTGCTGTACCTCAGAAGAGACAAGGGATCTCTCAAGGATTGAAAAGCACGATTAGCCAACCCTTTTCTCTCTGGTGCAGTCTGCATATCACAAACTGCTCAGCCCAGCCACATCTAACCCTGGTTCTACGGTTTCTCAGTGAGAGTTTTGGTGTGCATCAAGTCTATTTCAAATGAAGAGGGAGAAGGGCATCTCTGCTCAGTCCCATGGCCGCAGTCCCTAGAGACAGTTTTACTGTAGTCCTCCTTTCAAGAAGTGTGCAAGCCCTAGGAATGCCAATTGTAGTGCATTATAGCTTAGGTTCAATGGGATCATTTTTAAGCAAAGATGAAAAAACTCAGAGCTAACTGTGTTCCATACTAAGATGAGCTGTCAAGTCAGCTCTTTTATGGAACAGGCTGGGGTAATAGGCTTGTGCTACCCTGAGGTCAGATAGATTCCTCTTTTTCGTACTGTTAAGCCTTTTTATTGCTTTCAGTTCAAGAAGCCATGCATGCTATTTCTAAAGGTTAAACATTATCTTGCAGAACAAAAACGGGGACAAAATGATAGCAAAACTAGTAGAATTGAGAGAAAGATGAAGATTTTTTTTTTTTTTAAATGGGCCCTTCTTCCTTGTTATGGAGGAGTTAGAGAAATTATGCCTAGAAATAACTTCCTGAGGCTGAGAGCAGTATAGACATATGTCAGGAAAAAGCCTTGACCGAAGAGACCTTTTCCTCCTTCAGTTCCTCTGTTGACAGGCCAAACAGACAAGAACACAGCCTGTGGGAAACCAAAACTGCAAAGAGGCAAAGTGACTTTCCAAAGGTCACTCCTAGGTCAGTGGCAGAACCTATTCTCAGTTTAGGACTTAATTTACAGTTCTGTTTTGGTGTTTAATTTTGTTCTTATTTTCAACCCATGCAGCTCTGTCCGTGCTTGTTGGAAGCAGGCCAGACAAGGGTCTTCGCTCTTACAGTTTTTTATGCTGTGACAAGCTCAATATCTCAGGGCCTTTTTTTCTTCTTTTCTCTTGCTCTGTAAAGTCTGCAATTTCTTAAAACACTGCCTGCATTTATGAGTGATTTCTCACTCTTCACAACTGGAGAAAGGGGAGATAATTGAAACCAAATGTTTCATTTGTGTTAATAACAAGTGTCATTTGATTTTATGTCGTGCTGTTTCATGCAAGAGCACTTCAAAGTGCAGAGAAGAATAGCAGAGAAAAGCACTGAAGGCCACATAATGAGAACTGATCACAAAAGGAGAAGCACTCTTAATCTAAACCTTGACCACAGCCTCAACAGAGGGTAAAATTTGAGGAAAACATCATGCTGCAGGGCTTCACCTTTCAACAAGAGGGGCTGCTGAGGTGCTCTGAGGTGCCCTGAAACCCAGAACCTTCAGGGTTGAGATAAAGAGCGAATGCTCAGGCTCAGTCTCCATGGGGTGACAATTCCTACCTCCCTGCTACATGTAAGACCTTTCTTGGCATACCCTTGTTGGTACAGGCCAGGGAAACCAACCAGTGTGATGCTGATGTTGTTTGGCCTCCCCGAGGGTGCTGCCCTCTTTCCCACCTTTGAGTATGGGTGGAAATCACCCAGCACCTCCCTCGTGGGGTTGAGGGCATCTGTCATCTCCCTGTCTCTGTGTGTGCACACACAGAGAGAAAACCCCACTCCTTTGAAAAGGACCTGGGCTGGGAAGCCGGAGGAGCCAAGGATAGGAAGCAACTCAGCAACAGCAGAGCAGACCCAGACTGGGGGCTCCCAGGTTCAGGTCACCACTCCTGGGTAGATAGTAGCAGGTTATTTTTGCCTCCTGCTGCTCTGTGGCAAGTTGTTTATTGCCTGACTTACTGCAGCTGGATTGAAAACACCCAGCGGTCATGCACTTCATTTCACAAGTACCAGCTGCCCCTATAAAAGTTCAATTGAGTGGCTGTGACTAATCCTGATCTATTCGCCCCAGTGGAAGGGGTAGCACAAAGGCCTGGTATAACTGTCTGATGAGCCCCTGTCTGCAGCTTGCGCCAACCTTAACCGAACATCCTATCTTCATTACAACAGAGTTTAAATTACAAGTTTGTACTCTATTTTTTGTGGAAATCTTAGCTGATTGTGTACCTGGGACCAACTGCACTCATTTAAAGAGACCTTATCCAAAGTTTTCTCCTCTTTACAGAGAAGAAACACCCCTCGTGCCTTATTTATAGCACACAAAGCCCATCCAAGGACAGCAGTGTAAGTTTCCTCAATTTCCTGCTGCCTGTGATTCATTGCAACATCTGAGAATATCACATCCCTGCTACAACATAGATCCCTATCTATCCCCTGCTACAAGTGAAGAGCAGAGAAAGATACTATGGACAAAAAGCACACCTAAGCTTTAGGTGCCCAATGTGAGATAGTCAGGACTTGTTTTTTCACCATCCTGAGCATTTAATAGAACAGCATGCAGTCACAACACATAGTACCCTGGAGCCTTTATTTGGTCATCCAATGTGAAGGACAAGATAAGGACCGTGAATGAAGAAGTAACAAGAGTGAGCTGTGCAGCCTTACTCAGGCACTCAGTGACAGAGTGCTCCTACAGCTGCCTCCTTCATGGCAGCGCTGAAGTTCTTCAGCCATGACAGTCTATTAATGCAACATGATTTTTTCTCTTCACACCTTCCAACAAAGGAAATGGAGCTGTGCATGCTATTTGACAGCCTTATTCATTGCAACATTTACATTTCATCCAGGTTTACTGTACCTGACAGACTGTCTTATCCCTCTTTCTGTGTGTTGTTGGTTTTGTTACAGTCAGAGGCCCTCTTGAGATTTATAGGACAAAATCTTGGCTCCACAAAATCCAGTGGCAAAAGCTGCCAGGTTTTCACTGTATAGTATAGTACAGTCCCATTCTCTTCTTGGTCCTGGCTATCACAATACTATCAGGCACCCAGACTATCAGATAATTGAAGCATTGCTGGAAAGCAGAACCCCTAATAAAATAATATAACAGTACTTTTATTTATACAGCTCCCCCAGAACACTTATCCTGAAAAACAGAGAACCCCAAAGAATAAGATTCAAAAATTAAATCTGCTGGATAGTTTTTGCCTTTGGGCCACATTACACAGCCACAGCTTGCATTGACTGAAACCCACTCAAAGAAGGAGCTGAAATATACAAGTCTTCAAAAAACTTCTCATTCCTAGAGGTGGGCAGGTGGCCCTGTGGGTTATGTTTGCATAGAGAAAGGATCTGCGTCCAGACTGCTGCAGGTTGCAGTTTGGTTGTTGCAAGGTCTTGTTTCCTGTGTGCAAGACTAGGCCTTGCTTCACCAGCAACACACTTGGGTCTATGTGTGTCTGCAGCCGTAGAGCTGAAATCTGGTGGAGGCTGCCTTTAAAATAACAGGACTCAGCTTTTGAAAGCCTTGAGTGAGAATCCTTCCCCATAAGCCAGAGGAACTATGAAATTAGAAGTTGATGTGCTGATATTGATGGAAGCTCTGAACCAGGTCCTATGAATGGTGAATTTGCTCTGCCTCTCCTGATCAGGGCCTGATGAACCATGCTTTGCAGCCGGAGCAAAGCGCAATAAATATGGGGTGCCTGAGGGGCTCCCATGGGTCCCCACTGCCTTGTAGTCTAGCTCCAGGTGGCTCTGCTGTGCTCAATCTGCCTCCCTCCCTTGGCATCCTCCCAGGTGAGGGGCTCTCCTTTCTGGCCCAACACCAGAAAGAGCTGGCAAGTGCATGGAGGAGATGGGGTACACCAACTCCATCCACAGGAAAACCCACTCACTTCTTCCACCCTATCCACTCTTGCTGTTCTGCATCTTTCCCTGCTCTCCAAGGCAGAGCCTTCAGTGCCAAAGGGAAGCCTTCCCACCAGCTGTGTTGCAGGCTTTCAGCAAACACAGGAACCAGCTCCACCCTGAGAGCTGCAAAGGCTCAGGAGTAAGAACTTTGTCAGGATTGGGTGGTGCAGTGTTTCCGAACACTTAGCATCTATTTCTCTGGTGTCTTTGAAGTGTGACACTTCTTTCCCAGAGCTTCTCTTAAGCAGGCCCTTCAGAAAAAGATGTTTTATTTTCAGCATGCCTCAGTGAAAAGATTTATTAGAAAGCCTTAGATATTGGAGCCAAAACTGGTCTGCTAATACCACTTATATTGCTATCCTAAGGGTTAATGATCCAACCGGAGTTTAATATCCTGTTTCCCTCTCAGACAATTTCACATTAATTGTGCCGCCCTACTATTATAAATTTTAATATCCCCTCTTAACCAAATTCTTACATGTTGCAGCCCTTTCTACCTGCAATCTTGGCAATTCTTTTCTTTTTTTTTTTTTTTTTAAATAAAAAAAAGCATCTCTCAAATTAACAGCACAGGTCTTGGGGATTTGCTGTCTGTACCCTCCTGGCTCTGCCTGTTTTCAGTCCAACGGTCAAATGGACATACACAACAAGCCTGCAGGATCCAGTCCACAGCTTGTGTGTATCTATGGAAAGTTTGCCATCAGTTTTGAAGGGGCTTGGGATCTGGCTGATGGAGAAGGGATGCACAGATGGGGAGAGTAAGTGGGGGTGTATACAGATAGTCCCATGTTGTGCACATGTCCGAATGACTCCATGGTGTGTGGTGATTCTAGTTCATTGAACTTGTTGCACTTCTCATCGCCCTGAATTTAGAGCAGCAACAAAGGTACATCATTAGTACCATCCCACCACAACCCTTTTCAGCAAAAATATTTATTTAGGAATATTATTTCTTGGCTTAGAAAAATCCTGGGTTTTGTCTTGTTTTGTTTTGTACAAGTGTTTCCCAAAAGTATTTCCCAACTGGATCATAAAAAAGAATAATCTACATTGCACTGAAAAGATTAATCAGTCCCTGCTGTTAAACTCTTATATTCTGTAAGCAGAGTTAAAGAAATTAATATTGTCTAATTAAAGAGACCTTCATAACTGTAGGATCAAACCTTCAGGTGGAAATCATCAGGTTGGGATAGCACGAAGTTGTCAGCCCAGGATGGATCTAACTGTTGAACCTGCACTACCAAGAAAGACACTTTCTTGGTGTCTCAGGAGATGGCTTTTTAATAAGAAACCCTAGCCTGACACTTGAGAAAACTGGCTGTGGAAACTGTCCTTAACAGGACTAAGAGCAGGCTGAAGTCTTGCCAAGGTCTTTGCCATCTCCCTCTCCCAGTAGTTACAACATCTCTGCCTTTGGAGCACTGCGATTGACAACTGGCTTGATCGCAATTTAGATCTGCCCTTGAAGCTTCAGTCTGACAGGCGCTGCTGCTCTGAAAATTGCTGCAGCCCCAGTTTTGTCAGCATGTAAAGGTACGGCCAACTGTACCTGTGCTCTTTGGCTCCCTTACCTCGATCTCCAGCCACAAAACCACTATAAACCCCTCTTAAGCAGGCAGCCTCTAAGCCAAATTGATGTCTATGCCAATGGAAATAAAATATATCCAGGAATCTTCCACGGTCTTTTATAAGTAGGGTAGAGAGTTTGCACTCCGGTGCTTGATTTCATGCAAATATGTAGATTTTAAAAATTATTATTACTATTGGATAATGTTAAAGGGTTTATTAAATGTGACCCACTAAACATGGGGGAAAGGCATTTTCATCCCTCAGCAGGAAGAAGGAGCATGGCTGAGCCCTTGAAGAGAAGCCTGGTAATGTTGGTAGACAAAAAGATTTTCCTACAGCATACTCTGTAGGAAGACACTGATTAAATTACAGTCAGTGCTTTGTAGGAATGTGCCAGCTTCTTTAAAATCTCATAGGAAAATTCTTTTTGAAAGGGTTAGAACTGCTAAAAATTAGCTGAACATCTCTAAAATTTCTCTTTTGAAAAACTATGACTGAGAGAGATGTTGATGTCCTAATTTTGGAAAAGATTTTGGAAAAATCATTGGAAAACCAGGGAAACAGAAATTTTGCTTTACAATCATCTGTAACCTCTATGTAGGCACAGCCTTGCCTTAAAATAAATAATATATCTTACTGACATGAAGTTTTGTTTAAGCAAGGAGTATAGCATTCAGTTTCTACAATCTGAACAACAATAATTCTAGATCTTAGAATATGTAGTTAACATGCATTTGGATGGCTGTTTTACTTTTTAAATATAAGGCCTCAGTTGCTTAAGCAAAATTACACAGTTTTATATGCAAGTGGTTAGTCAGGTGCCTAGGCAATTCTGCAAGAATGAATTGGATGACGTAAATAGTAATTTCATATTCAAACTATGAAAATATATTTGTACTTACTATAGCACATGTGTCGCTCATGGTTGATGTACAATTCATAAGTCTTTCTTTAAAGAAAAGATGAATGATTGGATCTGAGCATTCTTAACAAATTTGGAAGTGAGTACCTCTTTTGGGAAAAATGTCAAATCTGCATTGGCTTTTCCTATTTTGACAGCACCCAAAGGAGAAAAGCAAAAACTGCATGCTTATCACTGAAGCATTTAAGTAGCTGACATTTATCTTTCATCAAATAATAATTTTCTTTGAATATTACTGCAGTCAATCAGAATAGAAATACTTGTACATGCAAAGAAGAAAGCATCACCAGTGTATGAAACATGGGTAACCAAAAAAAGTTTGAACAATCCTGAATTAATAATTTCATTTTCCTGCAAGGACGAAACCGAGGTAAAAACCCAAGCAAAGCTATAAATACCCCACTTGACCTCTGTCACATAGCTACAACCTTATTTTCTTCACAGTTGTATCAGGACCAGGACTCTTGCCTAACCCACATGCACCTCCAGGTATGTCAATATGGAGGAAGACCTTTTGCCAGCATGGGCATTACCAGCCATGGTGTGGTAGGTTAACCAGGTAGTTAAGCAGGCTGCCAGATGTTTACCAAGCTGCTCTCTGACTCCCCCACTTCAACAGGACAGAAGGAGAAAAGATAAAAAAGCTTATAAAGCCAAGACACCTGCTGTCCTCAGAGACAAGTTGAATGCCTCCTGCTTTAAAAAGTCATCAATAAACAGCGTGGAGTGGTAAGCATGAGAGGTGAAAAAGAAAGGACAAAGCAAAATCCTAACAGTCAAATGCTGACTGCCATGAGGGACACAGAAATTACCTGGTGGTGCTGGGCTCCCTGTCACTGTCTGAGGGGGGTTTGTTAGGTCTCTGACATGTTGCTTCAGCAGTGAGTTTAGGAGATGAAGTTAGGCTACTGAAGGCATAAGTAATCTCACAGTAGAGCTTTGCCTTGACATTGTTCTGAAACACCTTTAGGAGTCTTTGCTCTGAAGTGTTATCTGACACTTTTTTCAGCTGTCCCCGAGCAATGAGACAACCTTTCAGATCTGCAGAAGAGCTGTGGAGATCATGTGGGCTCCTTGATAACATTGGGCAAGTCCTAGCTTGGGATGACTCACATATCACAGTCAGATAGTTTAGCATAGGTGTTGGTGATGGGGGAAAATCCTTCAACACAGAGGACCATGGGATAGGGCTACTCTTTGTGACTTCTATACATTACTGGAGATTCATCTGTGGAATAGAGCTGGTCTATTATTTTGAGTTCAGTGCTTTCCCTTAGACAGCTGAAGGGTCGAGCAACTCATTCAACAACTAGTGAAATCACTTTCCTTGTTTTCCAGCCTCCTTTTTACTTCAAATGTTGGCTTTGTAGGAGGATTAGAAAGCTTATACTCAAATTCTGTCCTTTATAGTGACACAGCTGTCTCTGAAGTCATGGAAAGTTGTACTCTGAATCTAGCATCTGACCAAGGGCATTCAGTCATTTCCAAAGGAGGCCAATCACCGCCAAACATGGCCTGCAGGAAAGGATGTCAAAATGCCAGTCCTTCTCTGTGAATGTGCTGGAAACCAGCAGGGACTGCAGGAGTGCAGCTGTGCTGTGGCAGAAGTCATCCTGGGAGGGCTGCAGTTTGAGCATGGCCCTCAGGCTGGAGTTATTTCAGGTAACCACAGCTGATGTGAGTGCTGCTTGGTGACCTGGATTGTAAACTCCAAAAGGATCTGAGTCAGCAGGGGCAGAAGAAATTGACCCTGCTGTGTCACCCTGGGACACAACTGCCTTTCCAGCCAACCCAGTCCCTCTCCCTTGTCCCTCTGGGAAACCCATTGTAATGCCCTATCTGGGAATGACTCCCAGTTCATTTCTGGCCCCTTGGCTTTCTGAGGTATGCAGCATATGTTTTGCAGGTCTTCACCATGTGAAGATTTCATGATACAGCTCAAGACGGTCAGGATGGCCACCTCTCATAGGCTGTGTATGGTGTTTTGAGGCTGGGTGACAGTTCATTAGCATTCTGGACAGTCCAGAATATCTTGTCAGTCTGGACAAGAAATAAAGATCCTGAAGATGATCTTTTCCCACTTTCTGGACACTAATGGACAGCTATTGCCTTTTTAGCATGAATGGTGTGTTGCTGAACACAACAGGTGAGGTAGGGCTCAGATGTTCTTTGAGCATCCCATGGGTGCTGACAGGTAAGCAGACATTTCCAATAGTAGGAGACATAGCTTTGGAGTCAGAATTGCCTCTTCCTGAGGACCCCTTGTAAGACCCCAGTGGGTTACTGTCAGAGCTACTACTGACAGGTGGTAAATCAAACCTGACCATCTCTCTGCCTCACTGGTCAGTGATTTACAATTGCAACTGCTCATAATGACCTACTCAAATGAAACTTGAGGGATCCTTTTCCTGATGCACACCATTAGTGTCTTAAAGGCTTCTCTCCTTGTTTTCCCTTCCCCAACCTGATACTTATTGACGAGAGTTGTCTCCACATAAGTTATGCAGGGCATTTTGAATCTGTTTGCTGTCTAGCAAAATCAAAGCTGCAGCATAATAAGATGCTGGGGATTCCTAGACATAGTTACTGAAATGTCAGACTTCTTGTATGTCAAGTCAGTAAATGCAAGCTGATTCATAAAACTGCCCTGAACAAACAAGCTATTACCACTCGTGCAATCCTACAGGACACTGGAAAAATGAAGAACAATTACAAGGGAAGAGGTGCCCTCTCTTATGGACCCTCATTGCTTGGAAGTACAACAAAGGAACAGGGAGTCAGCAGTACCTCAGGTTAGGTGTTAGGTGTTTTGCTCCCTTCCTTCCTCCCCTTTCTACTCTGGGAGATGCTCTACATCACTGGACCTCTCTTGGGACTTTTGGGATAAACAGGTGTGACTTCATGGACAAAAACATGCTGAACCTTGGGTGTCACCATGAAAGAGACTGACTTCACCAAAGAGGTGGGTAATCTATCATTGTCTGTGTCAGGGTCCCCATCAAGACTGGAATGTATTATTTACAGGGGAAACATACAGGAAAGACATGGAGCTGTTGTTAAGCCTGTTGTATCTGAGGGACACTGAAGAACAGATGTTCAAAGGTATTTAAAACTTATTTAATATTAGGGTTGGAGCTTAAATGTCTTTGGATATTTGGACTAGAGAGATAAATGTTAAAAGAATTGCCTAAAAACCCCATACAGAGGAGGATTAGAGAGTCAGTTGGATATGTGACACATTTGAGGTACTAAAAATCTAAAACCAGAGGGATGGTTTAAAAGATTTTTCAAAACCAGGAAAGTCCCATTGTGCTGAAAAGTAACTTGCTATTTCTAGTTTGTAGTCTCCTGCCCCTGTGCATACATAATTTGAAAATCAGACAGTATTTCCACTTACAGAACTGCAGCTTGGGGTCCACATGATTTCTGAGTCTAAATGAGACAGTCAGTACTGTGGCAGAGTCTTGTGGGAGAGGAGGCTGTGCATTAAACTCATCTCTTTCACTTCTCAGCTAAATCATTAAGTGAGAACTTGCCTTTCTTACCCCTCTGCTAATACTGAATGGTATGAGCAGCAGTCACTCGAGACCAAGAGAATTAGAAACTTAAATTCTGGGTAGTGCTGGTGTTAACAAGACATTATATTGATGTAGCCCTCTGCTCTGGGACAAGCTGTCTCTGTTGCAGCCTTTGATGCTGAATTCCCTGGGAAGTGCCAGTGCTCTTCCTCAAGTCTTTCAAATAAGTGGGCAAAATACCTAAGAAAATAAAACGGAGGGAGGACAAATAGATGGCAAAAATACATAGACATTTGTAATATGATAAATTTTGGTTAGTTTTGTACTGAAGAAAAATAAAATCAAGGTTAATTGAAAGATATCATTTATCAGTGATGATGTTTCCAGTATTGGGAGTGGTTGGAACACAACTGTTTTCAAAGTTGTTTTGCCTCATACCATTAATGGCACCTGCAAAGATTATGTGTATATGTTTTCATTTCTCTGTAGCTGCAGTTGGCTCTGACACAGGAACAGCACATTACAGGATGTCATCCTGCAGGGATGCGGATGCATGGAGCTGCACAGCCCTGATGCATGGTCAGAGATAAGAGCGAACACCTTTCCCATCATGCTTTCCTGTCCTGCGAACTCACATTGTCACTTCTCAGGAGGGCGAGTGATTGAACTGCTTCACAGAAAAGGCCAGAGGCATGGAGGAAAGGGGAGGAGAAGCACAATCCAGCACAAGAAGGTGTCTTCTGAGAGAATTAAACTCCAGGGAGGTCAGGCACAGTGTGTTCTCTCCAAAGAGGGCCTCTGCAAACTCCCTGACAAAATCCTTGCCATGTGGTAAATCGCCCTGTGGAGTATTGAGTCTGCTGCTCCTGCTCAAGATAAGCAACACCACACTCAGCCAGCACCTGCAATGCACAAGAGCCACTCCTGGCCAGCCCAACCTCATGGCATCTCCCTCTGGGCTGCAGCTGGGAGGAGCATCAGTGTAGAAGTAGGGGAAACCTCACCAGCCCGAAGATGTCTGGTTGGATTTGCTGGCTCTGGTGGTTTGGAGAGGTTCCAGTTTGGCAAGGAGGGAGCTGGGATGGGAAGCAGGATGGCTGCAGGATGCTGTAGCCCCAGTGAAATCCGTGGGGAAACTCCCCTCCTCTGCCTCTGGCTCCACAAAGTAGGTTCCCACCTCTGCTGCCCATACACACAAATTCCTCGCTTCCCCAGCCCTGCTGATAAACAGGCATCTGGGGCCGTTAAAAGCTTTTGTCTCTGTAACAGCAGCTGGCTGGTGAGCAGAGGTCTGGGCAGACCTCTGAGTGGTGCTGGGGATACCTCGCTTGAGAGTGGGCAAGCACGAGTTTGTGTGATCTGGAGGCTTTGCTGCAGGTCAGTATGACTACTGTATGCCTCGCACCAGGGCAGTCCCATTTCTGTGTGGACAGCCTGAAATCCCTGAGGTGGTAATAACCAGCCTGTGCTGCTTTCTGGTGAAAAGGGGTGAGGGCAGTGTGGCCTCTGAACTCTCATATCTGCAGCACTCAGCCCTCCATAATTCACGTGCTTCAGTTTCCCTTGCATAATTCAGGAGCACTGGCACTGACTCATGCTTAGAAAGGGGAAAAAAAGTCATGTTTTGGATGTGTTGAGGAGCTAGAGGTGGAAAGCTTTCCATTTAATAACACATGACAATAAGATGTTTCACAACAAAATCAGGGAAAGGGAGGAGAGGGGGACAGTTTTCAGTGGAAAGGTTTTGCGTATCACCAATTTTGATCTGTTTTGATATTAAAAATCTGGACTCACTTTTTTTTCTTATTATCACTGGCATTATTTATTCTTACTGATTTAATTAATGAAGAGCCTGTTGGCTCCTGTGTGGAAGCAGGTGTTCTGCATTGTTCCCCTTGGCAGGCAGTAACTATGCTCAGCTTCAGGCACAATGGCAGCCTCTTGTCCAACATTTGGTGGGGGTAATTAAGGGCTACTGGGACTTACTCTACTTCCCTGCAGGTGCACAGGCTGGTGTATGATTTCTGACCAGCTATAGCCATTGCATGTATATGCAGGGAAGGGACTATTGCAGTGAAAGACACTGCAGGGACAATGGTACCATTGTGGGAAGATCTGTTTTCTAAATCAGCCCTGCAAAGGATGTTTAGCTTCATGGCTGTTGCCTGACATGGTGATTTCCTCCTGGCCATAAGCCATGCCTCCTGCCCTATCCCAGCAGCCTCCCAGCACCTTCATGAGAGCAATTTAGAATAGCTCAGTGCCCATACTGTGGAGGTCTGAGACAATACTGCTGCTTTCTTAGGCTTTTAATTCACAAGGGATTAACTTGGGATTAAGGAAACACAGGAAAGAGAGGCAACACCACCTCACCAATCTGCACCCCACCCCAAAAACATGAAAGCATCTGTGAGGATATTTCACAAAACAGTGGCACTCACTCTGTGTGCAACCTGATCCTGCCAGAGAGCCGAAGGGAATAGCATATCACTTCCTGCTGGCTTTGGCAATGATGGCACAGAGAGCAAGTGTTCAGACCTGTTCAGGAGCAGCATGGAGATTCCACAAGTTTAGTGAGTTGGCCAAGGATGTCTCTCAGGCCAGGAAGGTATTTCCAAGAAGTGCTGTGTCTTGGGATGTTAGGACTTTGTGCAGCACAGAAGTGTGTCACTGCTGTGATCATGAGATGTGTACCCAAACACCAGCGTGTACCTGGGGAATTGCAGAGGATTGCAGAAGAAACAGTAGACATCAACAGTGTGATAAGACAGCAGCAGATATGGATGAGTAACAGAAGAATGGATCTAAGCAGAGCACTTGCTAGTACAGATCTACACCAGGGAGGGGAAACAGAAGTACCACTGGTCCAGAACAGGGTCTTACTGCTTCTTCAGCCCAGTACATGCACCTCAGCGATGGGGAAGATTTCATTGAAGGCATGTTTCTGTAGGACAGGGAGAGGGGAACTGATATCGGGGCTCCTGACTCATGAGCAAGATAACTTCAACAAGGTATTGCCGAAGAATGACAAAGGTTTGTAAATGGTACTGACAGCCATTGCCATTGTGCTCAGCTTTGCCCCATTCTCCAGGACAGATGTACATGCTGAGACCCTGCAGCATTTACAAGCCTTTGTTTACATAATCCAGGCTTTAAACACTTGCAGTTTTGTGGCCTGCCTCACACACCCTAAAAACTTGTCCTTAACAGTTATCTCTGGATTTGAAACTCCTGTAAAAACAAAAACAACTGGTTTTGGCTGCTCTGCCAAAGAGTGTCTTTCCATAAAAAGGAGACTGATTTTTCTCTCCGGGTAAAGTAAAAGGTTACAAAAATATTTAGTTTGAACTTTCTTGAGATCAGGCATTTATTTTTGCTCACTCTCTCAGTGTGTACGTGTGTACATGGAAAGTACCTTGAAGTGAGTCAGCATTACTCAAAGTGAATCATTGGTCACTGCTTCTCTGGGACATTCATTCAGTGTTGCATGCAAGTTTTCTATTCCTTCCAAGCCAGGATGGGATTATTTGAGCTGCTTCCAGACTACCATAGACATTAAGGTACTGGTTTAGAAACCAAACAACAGACTATCTCATACCCACTGGTATCTTGACGGAAGGCTTGATAATGGACTACTACAGCAGTAACAAGAGATAGAAATATTGTTTTAATCTCCTCTCCAAAACAGGAGGCTTGCCTCCATCTGCTTTAGCCTACAGCGTCACAGAAATGTTTGTTGCTTCATGAAGTAACAGTATCTCCAACTAGAAGCAGCAGAAGCATCAGAGCTCTTACCTCTCTTCCTGTCATTAGATCAGGCAACCTCTCAAGTCCCAGGGCAATGTAGATTTTGAAGTGAATTTGGAGAGCACGTAAGAAACAGAAGAAAGATCCCCTATGTATATATATACATGTATCTATGTATGTATGTATGTGGATCTGCTGGTTCAGAGAGCCAAAGATGGTGTCAGAACACAGGCCATGGGGTGTTTCATCCTGCTTAGGCCAGCCTTAGTGGCTCTACAGCACTGCCCATTACTCCAAAATGCATGGGATAGTTGTGCAATTCTGTTAGTGGGTAAGCACCCAACTGGTGCTTTTCAGGAACCCTCCCCCTGCTATCTACTTAAATTGTGTTCAGTCACCCCTGTGGTTTTGACTCCTTCAAAAGGTGGGTGCAACTGAGTATGGAGACAGGGGGTTGGAGGGAGCATCCAGAAGTGAGGCCAACTGAAACTGTCTGTGGCAGGTGGCGAGGGGGGATTTCCCTCGCTAGCCAGGCTGTTTCTCTCTTCCCCATGGGGTTCACTCTGGAGGGCTAGAGCGGCTCTCTGGAGCTCACTGCTGTCAGCTGGAGGGAGGGCAAGGAATTGCCCTGCTGTTAAGTGGCTTGGGAAAAAAAAGAGAGGGGGGGGGGGGGGGAAGTTAAAATAGAGACAAGAATGCTGGCACTTATGAATGATTTGGCATAGCATCTGCTTTTGGACATGGTAACTGACACAGAGTTTCCAGCAGTCTCAAGTGTCCAAAGGAGAGTGGCTAATATGCCCAAGATGCCTGTTGCCTTAGTCACTTCAGTTCCGGAGAAAGGCTGGGGGTGGGGGGACAAACACACTTTACAAAGATTTTTTAAAAATTTGTTTTTAAAGAAACCAATTCTGTGTGGACTGTGAAGAGACTACACCTATGGAAGCGATGTTAGGACAGCCTGTCTGTGCTGTACAGAGAAAGGTGAGGGCTGGATTGGAGATTATAGTTTTTAACCTTTGGAAATTCAGCACATGGCTGAGTTGCTGAAAAATTGGCATCCTTGGTTTTGGATATGGAGCACTATCAGGCACTATTTATTGTCTTGTTTTACTAGGGGTGAAGCCTGCTTTCCGCTTGTAAAGCAGATGAAAGCAACAGCAACCTCATCATAATAGGATTGTAACAGGATCATCCTGGATACTATGTTTTCATGTAATGAAATTGCATGAAATTATTTCTTCAACAGACTGATTACAAAATTCCATGGATGCAAAGGCAGCCACAAACCTAAGATCCAAGAAGTTTTGTCAGCTGAGGTTGTGAAATCAGGAAAAGGGAGAAATCCAGGTGATCCTTTAAAGATGGAGACAGTGTGGGAGGAGGTACTGAGAAAGCCTGTACTTGGTCCACTTGGGAATGGGTTTAAATTAAATTAAAGCACAAGCCTATAAATAAACCTGAAATCCAGGTACCTAAACCCCTTTTTGGATTAGGTTTTGTGATGACTGAGAAGCAAAGAGAGAGTAAGTGAAACTAACCACAGAACCATAGCTTTTGATGACCTTCGCTATAAAGAGGGCAAGGACCTAAGGGGAGAAAAAAAATTTCTCATTGCTTTTCAGTGTGTTGTGGCTGACTGGGACTTATTCAAGCAAGACAGGTCTTGCAGGATGGGACAGGCAGAGCAGGGGATGTAGAGGGACATCAGTAAAAGTAGTATTAAGGTCAAACTCAAGACTAAAAAAGCTTGTGAGTCTCTTAGAGGAAAACGTGAGGAGATATTAATATGAGATGTTCTGTACAATGAAAAATAAAGTCTGCCCAACCCAAAATGAAGTTCTTCAGTAAGAAATTTTACTGAGCAGAGGTGCTGCTGCATCCTTCTCAGAGACAAAGTTTTATAAAGGGCTTGTAAAAGGACCTTTTGATGATTCAGTATCTTTACTATATATCACCATACAACTGCTGTGCTATTGACCATGTATAGTTTTTCTAACCACAGACCAAAGTATGATAATTACATATCTCTTTACCCCTTGAAATGGTGTCTTACTTTTCCACATCCAGAATGTTGGAATCATAAAAAATAGTGAACTAATAAATTTTTTCATGAATAGCAGTATGGGTTCTCTATCTGAAGTGCATATGCACTAAATTGAGTCAAACATCCCAAATCTTTGTGGCACAATAACCCATGCAGTCTTTGACAGCCATCCAGGCTTACACCTTCTGAGGAGGTGGGTACAGAATTTAAAGCAGATTAGACCCTCCACTGAAGGATGCAGCTTTTTGCACATGTGCAACCCTGTTAAAAAGTTAATTTACTGCTTTCTTGCCAATTTTTTAAATGATAAGCCATTAGATAAATTAAAGAATTAATTTCAATTTTTAGCTAATAGTAGTGGCTATTTTTTTTATATTATCTTGCAGATTTCCTCCAGTAGCTAGAAAACAAGACAGAAGTTTGACCACAGACTTTTTTTGCTAGAAGATATTACCAAATGGAGCTTCCAACTCACAAATCTTTATGTTCCTAAAGTGATCTGCACAAGGTCACACCACAATGGACCGCTCTTATGTTCTCTGGTGTTTTCATAATCCATTTTTAAATGCAGTGAAAGCAATGAAATTCACACTATCTCTCCTTAGGAGATATTCCACAGACTAACATGTCATCAGAATACTTTTATCAATTGCTGTGAAGATGTATTGATTACATTGCAATTGTATCTGAAGATTCTGATTGGGCATGTGCATCTGAATTGTGATGACAAATGTAGTTTGCTTTGCTTGGCACTGTTTCTGACTCTGCTTTTCCAGCTTCTCTCCAAAACCTTAATTCTACAGTATATGTGTTTTGCAGTTATGTTCAGAATGCACAATGTTGGTGATACTGAGAAGGAAACAGCTGACAAAAGTTTTTTTTCCATTGGATGAAAATATTGGAAACATTTTAAGCTTTTTCAAGATAATTCTTATATTCTTTTCCTCTCTCCCAATTTTCTATTTGAAAACAAACAAAATTAAAAAAGGTCACATTAATTTTCTTTATGTTTCTGACAACTTGGAATCTTTGGACATTTACATAGAATCAGCAAATGTTATTGAAACACTTCTAGTTGTAGATGTCCTGCATACAGAGCTAGGAAGGGGTAATTGTTACTTCTTTGTTAATAGAAATTTTCTTGTAGACTCATGTTTCCTGCAGGCCTGTTCAGAGGGTATAGGGTAGTACTGTGTTCAAACACAACTATGAAATTTACATGGTATTAAGGTGTGGGCAAACCACAGATTTGGTTTGCTTTTTTGGCTGCTGCCAGGCATTGAACTGACATTTTCATGAACTTACCTATCATCACACCCAGGACTCATTGTAATTCTTCACCATTTTTCTTACTGCCTTGGGAAACTTTGTACTGCCTAGAAAACTTCACCTCCTTGCTCATCTCCTCTTTTCCAGGTCACTTATGAACGAGTAGAAAAGCATGGGTCATGGAGCACAGCTGTCGGTGTGTGACCTCCCTCCTTTGCAGGAATTGACCATTTCTCCAGATATTCTGTTTTCCTTTTTATGAACTGTTTATACCTGTCAAGGTTATCCCTGCTGTACCATGGATGCTTAATGTCCTTAGAGGCCTCAGGTGAAGGGATTTGTCAAAAGCTATAAGATATCCAAGTAGACTATATCATGTAAATGGGCCTGAAGTGATAAGGCTTGGACAACAGGCCCAAGCCAGAGTTGACCTATAGATGAATCCTGTATATTTTATAACTGATAACCATTGTGCTAGTAGGTATTGTACTAAGTTATAACAAACCACCTACGCTGATGTAAAAAGTGCTAAAGTGTTGAAATACTGAAGCCTGAACAACAGGCCGAAGCTGCTAACTTAGCATGTAATCATTAACAAAGTATGTAAGCTCCCTAGTGAAAGATGCAGCTTAGAATATAATCAGTAGTGAGGACAAAATGCTGAGAGAATGTATCCGACTTCCCTTGTTTAGCCTTGTTCAAGGCTGAGAACCCAAGTGTTTGGCCTTGTTAGAAACTCCCTTGGTCTCCCCCCCAAGCCCTGGCCAGGCTTTGGGTGGAATCCAACAGGAGAACGAAACCAGAAATTTTCCACTCAAAACAAAGGTGCCAGCTATTCTGGCTTGCTGATTTTGGGGTAGATAAGGCTTGACCCACTCACAGCAACATTGGAAGCCTCACCTATGGGTGGACGCACCACGTAGGATTTCCCACTTGCCGGGACAGGCTCTCCAAATCCTCGCTGTAACCGGGGCTGCCCAGCGACTGCGGATCTGGATGATGGTAACGTATGCAAGTGGTGATGTATCTTTCTTAATCACTGTTCTGTCTCTCTTGTAGTAATGATTTGATGCATTACCACAGGGTAATTTTCCTGTTTGTTGCTTTAGGTGCATTATTCTGCCTTTTCTTACTGCATGTTTTCTGTATTACTCTGTTACATTATTTAGTTATCACCAGTAAAATACACCTACTCTTTTCACTCTGGTGTCTGAGTTTAATTGGTATCCTTAATCAGCAAAACAGGGCCTTAAACAAATGTTTGTTCATCCCTTCAGAGACCTCAAAGAGGTTTGTAAGAAGGGACTGCTCTTTACAGAAGCCATGCTAATGCATCTCAATTTGATTTTATTTATCCAGGTGCCCTCTGACTCTGCACTTCATTATAGTCTCTGCTTTTTGGTATTATTAGAATAAGAGGCCTGTAGTTTCCTTCATTCTATTAAAAAAAAAAAAAATTTTCGACCTTCAGTCCTGCAGTACCAAAGGTGTTTGAAGTGCTGTTAATAATTTAGCTATTCCATCTTTTGGATTGCTTGGTGAGTGCTCTCTTCTTTGTTGACCCATTACTGTTCATTTTGTCAACCTGTACTGTAATTTCTTCCACAGAACTTCAGTCCTGAACAGATGCTCTGGTGAATTGCCCCTTTCACACCTTTCTTTTTCTGCAGAAGTAAGACTTCTCTTGTGGTCATCACCCCAGTTTTTCTGCAGTTCATGCTAACACACAGCATTCATTTAACCTCTCCTCAAGATTCTTCCCTGCTCTCAGGCCTCCTCCCACACTCTGGCTGTCAGTCAGACTTATTTCTGTACTTCAGGAAACAGGTCTGGGCTAAGGAGAAAAAGCCGGTCACAGTAAAGTGATGGTGATATGACAGCACTGGGGACCTCCCCTTGAGTTCTTCTCCACTTTATGAATCTCATGTGTTTCATGACTTTAATTCAGTGCTTCCCTTTTCTTCCACTTCCCCACTCCTTTCCCATAGTTTAACACACTATAGGGTGGGAACTGGGTGGCCTGCCCATCTGCTGCTGCTGTGTGTTGCTGGCAATCCTTACACAGGACTGCAGAGGAATTATGGTTTCTAGTCACATTGACTGCATCCATTTAAGCTGTGGCTGCTACTGTAAGAGATGGAGAGATTTGTTTATTTCACCCTCCTCCTCACCCCCAGGTCTGCACCATTTGCCTGTTCTCCATTAGACAGATATCCTCTAAATCAAAATCTGAATACCTTAATTGACTTTGGAGATGGGCTTATAATGGAAATGAGGATGGTGAGAGAAGTACATAAGCATTTCTGATTTTTTAGAGTTAAAATGGTAGTAGTCAAAGCACCTAATATCTTCACATACTTAATCTGCCATAAATACTCTTTTATTTTAGCTGTCTCCACTGTGATGATAAACTTCAGATTTCCCTCACTTACACATTGCCACTGATAGCACTGATTTGTTTTTTTTAATGGATACATAAAAAGTGTCTAATAAAAAGATAATTGCTATCCCAAAGCAATTTCCCACAGAAAAAAATGCTCATCAAAAAAAATATCTTTCTAAATTTTCTTCTGTTTTATAGGGAAGGGGTTTTGTATCCCTCTCTCCTCCAAATTTTTAAAACAAAAATTTTGAGGTAAACCTGCTAGTTTGGGGAAAACCTAACATAAATAACTATTTCTTTCCTCTGCCCCTTTAATTCAATTTTTTTGCACAATTTTCCTTCATTTTCCAGTAATATCCAGGAGACAGGTAAGTAACTTACAGAGAAATGCCGAATTGAATTTTCTTCCTGGAACTGTGAAGGGAAGGCCACTAAATTCCTAAAGTCCTTATTTGGAGGGTATTTGTGGAATACGCAGGGAAAATACTTCTCACTTCTTGATCAGTACTTTAAGCAAAAGTTCATGCTGACCCTTTGCTGCCTAGGAAGAGCACAACTCAAAATGCACCTAGCTTTGCATCAGGCAGGTCTTCCTTTATCTCTTCAACTTGGATTTCTTTATGTTTAAGTATCTGCCTGTTGTTCCAGCAAGAGAACACCTTCCACATGAGTTGCTGTCATGTTTTCTGTTCCTGTTAGTCCTCCTTCAAGAATGGTTGAATCTGGTGACACCTGTGCAGAAAGGCTGTTGATTATACTCATGGCATCATGTGCATTGAGGATGCTTATGGAAGTGATGATGAATAAACAGCTTCAATGAAGATCTAACCATTCTTTAAAGCTGTGTTAGTGATAAGTAACACATCCTGAATGGTGATACTAATACTTCCCCATGCTACATGTGGCCATTTCCCTATAGTGCAGTCAGTGAAGGTACACTGGAGGATGTCAGCCAACATCTGAAAGGCATGAAGGTGGCAAAGTGACTCAAGTTCCACCATGCAGCAGTGCAGGATGAGGACTCTCCATCATAGCCAGATGAGACCAGAGGTGCTTGGAGCAGAGTGACACCTTTGCACCAGGAGACTGGCATCCTTGCAGCTGACAGGGGAATATGTTTGGTGCTCCAGAACTGACTGCTCACCTTGGAGAGATGGTGGTCTTTTTTGGGTGATGGCAGGCCATGCTGGAGGGCCGTGAAAAGCATACAAGTGTCTGCATGGAAAGAGATGGAGCTAACGGGGTCCAGGAGAAGCTCTGTGCTGGCCAGGGTGCTGACTCAAACCATTCTGCGGTCATTGAGATCAACATCTTTTCTGTGGGTTTACCCTATGGGCTGAGACACCTCTCTTGGAGCAAAAGGTACCCAGATGTGACAGGCCTACTCCTGCCATCTTGGAGGGACCACAGGTCCCAAAAGGCTGAGATGTGGTCTGCTGCTGTGGCCTGTTGTCAGCAGGTTTGGCTCGCTGGAATGAAGAACAGAGGTCGGCAGCACCAGAGACAAGCGCTGGCATGTGCCATCAGCTTCATCTTGGCATTGCTGTTTAAACAACATAGTGGGCTGGATCTGTCTTGATGAAGTGCAATACAAAGAGGGAAGAACAGGCCTTCTGCCCAGACCATGACAATGCAGATTGAATCACTCTCACATTCATCCCTGGCTTGACTTTGCACATTGAAAACCACCCACAGCCGTGGCTTAGCTATGTGTTCATGCCTAAATAGAGAGTCTGTGGATGAGCAAGACTCCTGACATCTCCTGTCATGTCTTGTGGTTGAGTCAACTATGGAGCTCTTTGTTGGCTACCAAACACAGGTCCAAGAATCATTGTCTCATTGTCTTTGACTGGTGTGGGTGTGCTTTCTACTGCACTGCAGGAAAAACCCCTCTTGGTTACATAGTTGTGTGTCAGTTCCATTGGACTGTACTGTCTTTCTAAGTCTTGCAGGAATCCCTTGTTCCACTAACTGTTTCTTGATCTACAAGGTATTTGGAAAGTAAGACACTTTTGCATGTTTCACACAATCTTCCTCAGTGGCCTGGACATCTACTAGGGCTGTCAGATACAATTGTGGCATGAAGAGTCAAGATGGTGTCTGTCTTGTGTTTTCTGGCCATTTGGAAGTGTCCAGCCAATGTATTATTAAGTTTATGTTTTTGTGCTGGATAAGGAAAAAGAAATGTGTTCAGAGAGTTTTTTTTATTTTGCTAGTATTTTGTGGGAAGACCTGTTTGCAGGACGTAGCTTCTGCATCAAGAGATACGAGGTTTCAGTAAAGTCTGATGGTATTTTCCTTTATAAAGTGTCTCTCTCTCCCCTTCCTTCCCCTGTTGTTTGAGGTTTTAAAAAGAAATGCAGTCTTTATTTTCTCCTTTCATTATGAAAAGCCAAAGTCCAAACCTCTTAGTGACTTGCCAGCTACATTGTTGTATAATGTGAGCAACATGAAATGTAACAAAAGATAATATAAAAGGCTTTGTCAATAGGTGTTGTTAGGGAAAATCTACACAAAAGTGCAGAAGTAATGACCTCTTTCTTGAATGAGTCTGTAAATCAGCAGTTAATTGCAGGTAGATGTTTTATAAGGATTGGAAGTGTCACACTGCTCTCTGATAAATCTGAAACAAGTGATCAAGTCTCAGAGCCCTGCTTTTGCAAGAAATGTGTACCGTGAAATCCATGCACAGTAGTAGTTCCATTGTTTGCAACTGGCTCAAAACAGTGTTCACAAGCAGAGCAGCATAGCCTTGCTCTAGACACAACGTGGGTGCAGTTCAGATCCTGTCGTCTTGTTCTGCACTGAGTATAGGTTTTAGTTTATTACATCTTCTGTACAACTGTCCATATGGGAGAGAACCTGTGCCTTTGAAGCGTTAAAAAAGAAAATTAAATAATAATAACGCAGATCCTCAGGTTGATAATTTGGAGTGCTATTCATAGAACAGATCAAATTTATTTTATAGATTCCTTAAATGAAAAGGAGTACTTAAGGTTGAGATAGGATGTCTGAGGTGCCCTATGACCCACTTTGGTTCTACTACTAATTTAGCTTTCTTCCTCAAACCAGAGGTCCAGCCATGCCATGTTAGAATTGTAAAGATACAGGGCAATCCATTCTGTACAGAGCTTCACTGGAATAGAAGAGATAGGAAAGACTAGAAAGGAAAGGGTGACAAGAAGAAATGAGAGAAATTAAGTGGGTCAGCAGCAGTCAGGAGTTTGCTCTTAGGTTTCTGGATGCAGGAGAGTTTCCAGTTATATGGCCTGTACACAGTAAGTGTCAAATGAAGACAAGACTTCTTGTCTCTGTTCTGCTTCACCCTGCTTATTCATTGTTGGGTATCTGGGTCCCCAGGTGTCAAAGGGAAACTAATGTTGCAGCAGCTTTTGTGTATCCATAACTTACAGATTACTCTTGGGGACCAGCAACTCATGTTCTCTCACAAAAGGCAAGTTGTCTTGGCCTGTCACCAGTGGTGGAGACCTTATTTCAAGGTATCATTTGGATCTGAAAATGCTACTTTTTGGGGAGGGGGAGGAGATGGGGCACTTCAGTAATTTTACTGCAGTGGTACAGGGCATAGTTTTTGTCAGGTGTCTACTGCTGCTATTATTATATAAAAATGACCTTTTTTTTTCTCTTTCTTTTTTCTTCTTTTTAAATGTTTCCTGTAAAATTCAAGGTTTAAATCAGAACGCATATCATCTTTGCTTGACTTGGCTTAGTCTGAAGCCCCTGTCATTGCTTAATTAAATTATTTTACAAGGGGGAAGGTGTGGTGGTAGGAGAACACATGGCACCACAGAACCAGAGAGCGTGTTTTGTGATTATCTCACCAATTCTAAGGGGTTTTTGTTTCTGATTTTTCTCTCCTTTTGCCCTAGTGTCTGCCAAAAACTGCACAGGGCAGCAGGTGCTGAGAGCCAAGGTGTGCCTGGAGAAACAATTCCACGGTGCTTCTCCTTCTGGGATAGGATTCGCTTTTCATTTCCAGCTTCTCCAGTTCAGGCTGGCAGTGTGCACCAGTTGAGAGGAAATCCTCTGATTTCATGTGTGATGTACAGCATACTGAACACACCTCTGTCTTTCTGACATGTCTCCAAGGCCGTCTTCATTGTATATCTGAACACCATGTGATCTTCAGTCTTGTTATCCTCACAGCATTCCCTTAAGCCAGTACAAGCACACTCTTCAGTTCTAATAACAATAGATTATCTTTGTGAACAATTAATTTTATCAGCACTTGATGGAAGTTGAGCACTTCTCATGATGGGAAGAAGACTGTATTTCAACACCTGCACATTTCCAACATCCATAACCTTTACCATTTTCTGTATGCTACCATTTACTTTTTAAGGAAGTTGGCCCTTCTTTATGATCAAGCTCTTGGACATTTTTTATTATGTAATCATAAAGTTAGCTGACAATGAAAATCTGTGTTACAGAATCACAGAATCATCTAGGTTGGAAAAGACCTTGAAGATCATTCAGTCCAACCATTAACCTAACACTGACTGTTCTCAACTACACTATACCCTTAAGCGCTATGTTAACTCTACTCTTAAACACTTCCAGGGATGGGGACTCCACCACTGCCCTGGGCAGCCCATTCCAACGCCTAACAACCCGTTCTGTAAAGAAATACTTCCTAATATCCAGTCTAAGCCTTTCCTGGTGCAATTTGAGGCCATTACTTCTTGTCCTATCACTTGTTACTTGGTTAAAGAGACTCATCCCCAGCTCTCTGCAACCTCCTGTCAGGTAGTTGTAGAGGGCGACGAGGTCTCCCCTCAGCCTCCTCTTCTCCAGACTAAACATCCCCAGTTCCCTCAGCCACTCCTCGTACGACCTGTGCTCCAGACCCTGCACCAGCTTCGTTGCCCTTCTTGGACACACTCGAGTAATTCAATGTCCTTTTTGTAGTGAGGGGCCCAAAACTGAACACAGGAATCGAGGTGCGGCCTCACCAGTGCTGAGTACAGGGGTAAGATCACTTCCCTGTCCCTGCTGGCCACGCTATTTCTGATGCAAGCCAGGATGCCATTGGCCTTCTTGGCCTCCAGGTCCTTCTCTGTCTGGCAGCTCTCCAGCCACTCCTCCCCAAGCCTGTAGTGCTGCTGGGCGTTGTTGTGGCCCAAGTGCAGCACCCGGCATTTGGCCTTATTGAAACTCCTCCAGCTGGCCTGAGCCCATCGCTCCAGCCTGTCCAGATCTCTCTGCAGAGCCTCCCTACCCTCGAGCAGATCAACACTCCCACCCAACTTGGTGTCATCTACAAACTTACTGAGGGTACACTCGATCCCCTCGTCTAGATCATCAATAAAGATGTTAAACAAGAGTGGCCCCAAAACCGAGCCCTGGGGGACTGTCGCGGATGAAAGTATTGACACGGCAATATTTAGTAAGAAATCTAGGTTTATTAATAACTAACAGCAATTTGTTATTATAAAATAATTCAGAAATACTAAAAGAAAGAAAAGCGACTTATTCAGATTCTAAAATGACAAGATTCACACTAACTTACTTAACGGTACCTATATATACATATATACACATGCATGCACATAACAAAATGGACAAACATCCAGAAACAAAGGTGTTTGGATTCAGTAGAATGAACACAGAACAGACATACACACACAGAAACAAGGGTACGTACCCACACACACACACACACACACACACAGAGTAAAGAGAAGCTAGCTCAAAGAAAATTTCCCTCTTGAGTTTAGAGCAAATACTCACAATGCCTTGGCATTCCTCAACGGGCGATAATTGAGACTCAAGCGGGGGACTTCGCCCTGGCCTTCCGTCTGGAGCAGACGACACCTTAAGGGTTTGGTACCTGAGAGGCGTCCCAGCTCAGGGGAGATGCTGGTCACAGGCCCACTGTGATCCAGGAGAGCTCAAAGGGTCTCCCTGGTGGTCGCCATTTATAGGGTCCAAGATAATTGACTTTTGTCAAATGCCTTCTGGTGCCTTCCAGCAGTTACAAAAGAATTTGATTAATGTGCGACTCTGTTATTGTTCCCATTTGACCACATCCCAGGCACAGGTGTGCCAGGCCCTTAGGAGTTGATGGGCCATTTTAACCATTTCCGAGCAATCGGGAGGGGCAGGAGCCAGGCTCGTTAACATTGTCAGTCCTTATCTCCACAGACTGGTGTATAGCTCGGGGGATGTGGGTGGAATCGCACCTAGCACCAAGCAGCCCAACAAAGAGGGGCGGGGGGGGGGTAAGGATTGCACCACCACAATCCACCCCGTGACTAAAGTCAATTTATCTTGTCCATAGAGTGGCAGTGTGGTTGCCTCTTGCCTCTATGCCTATAAACAGAGGATGCCATAATCCAATTACAGTTGAAGGAAATTTTGTGTTTGATTAGCTTCAAAAAGAAAAAAAAATTATTTTGGGATGGTGTACATACGGGGATACTTCTGTAGCTGAGCAATCTGTTTAACCATCCTCCAAACCTTAATATACAATACAATTATGAGCAGTAAACATATTAGAATTAGAATTAAGAAAATCATGACCGGGTGGAACATAGAATTAAACAGTCCAGTTGCGGTTGGTGACCATCCAAATAAGCTTTCCCACCACTGATGTTCTCCATTCCTTTTGACTCTTGTTAACACTTGATGTATTTCTTCTATATCATGTTGGACCATGATAAGAGTCTTTTGTCCAGTTTTCTGTGCTTGTTGCAGGAGGTCGATTAAGTCAGGATGTTGGAGGAGTCGTATGGACAGTACCATCTATTAATAAGGAATCACATCGTGTTCGCATGCAAACACATCCTTTTCCAACATATATGACTACGCTTTCAGGGGTTTCATTTGGGTGGATCTCAAAGTGACAAATGTTTTGTTCAGTATCAAGACAAATGTCTTGAGCCTCAAGAGTATTTCCTTCACAAATGAAGCCTCGTTGTTCTCGCACAGTACATGCATTTACATCAATTGTTTGCCATTTTCCCTCCTTCTGGTGGGCCCATACTTTATGTTCTGAGGGACAGAGTATGTTTCCATTGTGATTTAGTCCTAATGCAAGGATTGGGTGTATGTTGTACACTGAAGCATTGCATATAGTGAGGACAAATGCAATAATCCTGTCACCTTCTGTGTAGTGGGGAAAGTTGACCAATTAAACCTGCCTTGTAGTGTTTTGATGCTTCCAGTGTATTCCAGTAATGCAAGATCCCAAGGATTTGATGTGTGAGCCATTGTAAGTGTCTTTACTCTCATGAGCAGAAAAAGGAAGAGAGAAGAAGAGCCGTATAGACACCGTTGTTGTAGCAATCGAGGTATGATGGTGAGGGAGAGAAAGGGTAGGTGCAATGCTGTGAAGAGTCTCATATTGAAGATGAGGGTTGTTCCCACAGTGCTACTGGTGGACTTGCTGGGTATGGTGTCTGCTTCCACATTGTCGTTGGTGGAGTTGGTTATTTCTGAAAAGGAAAGAAAAGAGAACGGTCTCGGGGGGGGGGGGGGGGAAGGAAGCTGAACAGGTTACCCCTTAGGATGCTGGATAAATCCATCTAGTACTGATTTTATGTTTTATTCCATTATTATCAATAGCATCCCATGCTAGAAATCCTCGTGGTTTGACCAGGGTTACTGGTATTGTTCCTACAGATGGTATTTTTGCCATCACAGGCTGTCCTGCTTTCATTGAGGACCAGGTGTGCTCATTATTTAGGTTTGTTTCTGAAGAAAGTGTTAAGAAGGCTCGAGTAATTGGACTTCCATAGGGACCATACCGATTATTTAACTGCTGTAAAATTTCAGAAAGACGTCTGTCCCATTGTCCTTCATGTGGTTTAAGATATTTTTTCAGCAGTCCATTGGCTCGTTCAACTATACCATTAGATTGTGGGTAATAAGGTGTGTGGAATACCCACTTTATTTCTTTTTGCTTTGCCCATTCCTGTACTTCTTTACTAGTAAAGTGTGAGCCATTGTCACTTTGGATAGAATCAGGGACAGGTAAAATTGAGAACCATGAGGAAAGGCCTCGGATAGTATTCTGTGCATTAGCCTTTTGGCACTTGGTAGCTGTAAGGAGTCCAGATATTATTTCTACACCTGTTAAGATATATTTGTACCCAGCAGAGGATTTTAAAGAACCAATGTAATCAATTCGCCAAGTAGACCACAAAGTTTTCCCCTCTTTAATGTGTAAAGGTGGTGCTTTGGCAGGGTGGTCCATCTGCAATTTTAATTTACACTGGGGGCACTCAGTGAGGATGGTTTCACATGTTTTCCTACTGAGAGGCCATCCCCGGCTTTGGGCTGAAAAGTAAAGTGCTTCTCGACCTGTGTGGCCTAATTTTTGATGTAACCATTCTCCTAGTCGATACCATGTGGGGTCTGAGGAATCTTCAATGTCTATTTTCCTAATTTTTGTCAATTCATCCACCCTTTGGTTCCAATTTGTAGCTGGTTTATGGTCATTAGCATGAGCTTTTACCCATCCTATTTGGAATGGTGTTTTTCTGGCTATGGTTAATAGTAATTGCCAGTCTTCAGTTCTCCAGATTGGTGATTTATTTATCTCCCAGTTTAGGGCTTCCCATTGACAAAGCCACTGTGTGGCACCTGCCCAGACAGCATAAGAGTCTACATAAATGGCTTTTGCTTCATTTTGTGCTGCCAAAACAACTGCTCTTAACTCTCCTACTTGAGCACTGCCTTCACCCTCTTCAATAACTTGTTTGCCTGTTTTGATTTCTAATGCAACAGCTTTATATTGCCATTTACCATCCACTCTTTTTGCCGAGGCATCAGAAAACCAGACACCCTCGGTTGGTGAATCTTCAGTGAAGGGAGGTGCATCTAAAATTGGTGAAGGTTTGAACGGTTGTTGTAATGCTAGGGGATCAGTATTAATAGGCATTTGCAATTTAGAAACTTTTGTGTGTCCTTCACTTAATTGCATTTCATCTGCCACACCCACAAGATAGGCATACCATTTCCTAATTGTAGGTTTTTGTGCAATTCCCTCTGGGGGAGCAGTCCCTTTTAGGATTGTGTCTAATAAATTAAAGGGACCTCTGGTCTGAACAGCTTGTTCTTGACGTATTTTCTCAACTTGTTTAACTGCACGGACTAGAGACAAAAGACCCTTTTCCCACTCTGAGTATCTTTGTTCAGTCTCTTTAAATGCAGTTGAGCTAAACAGTAAAGGTCTCTTTGGCCCATCAGGGCCAATTTGAAATAAGTTACAATAAGTACCATGTTCTGCAAAACCCCATTCTGCTATAATAGGGTCACGAGGATGAACAGGTCCTAGGGATTGATATGTTTTTAATTCCAGTATTAGAGTTTTAATTGCTTCTTCATGTTCTGAATCCCATCTCCACGATTTTCCTTTTCGTAAAAGTGAATAAAGTGGGCGGGCAATGATGGAGAATCCAGGTACATGTTTTCTCCAATATCCTAAAGTGCCCATTAGCTGTTGTAATTCTTTTTTAGATTGGGGCATTTCTGATTGTTCTATTTTATTTAGAGTATCTGGTGGGATTGCTGCACTTCCAGCAATCCACCAAGTGCCCAGGAATTTTACTTCTTTACTTGGTCCCTGACATTTTTCAGGTGGAATTTCAATTTTTGCTTCATGCAATGTTTGCCAAACTGTTGCTGCCACTTCTCCCACCTTGTCAGGAGAGGGTCCTCCGATTAGAACATCATCTATATACTGATACAGTTTTACATCTGCAGGGAGTGAAACTGTCTGTAAAAGTTCAGCAAGTGCAGCATGGGCAATTGTGGGTGAGTGTTTATATCCCTGTGGGAGCCTGTTAAAGGTATATTGGATACCTTCCCATGTAAATGCGAATTTTTCTTTATCTTTTTCCCTTAAAGGGACCATGAAAAACATGTCTTTTACATCTAGCACTGCCATCCAAGGATGTGCAGCGGCTTGCAGTGTAGCAGTTAAAGCTGCAATGTTGGGAACTGCCGCTGTCAATGGGGCTGTACTGGCATTTAAACGCCGATAATCGACTGTTAAACGCCACCTCCCATCTGGTTTGCGGACTGGCCAGACAGGAGAATTGTATGGGGAGTGAGTTCGGGAAATAATCTGCCGTTTTTCTAAGTCCGCAATCACTTCAGAAATTCCAGTTCGTGCTGTAGCAGAAATTGGATACTGTGGGACATTAGTAATTTTTGATTCGGGAAGTGCTGGAGCTGCACGGAGTACACGCACTGTGGCAGTTTGTTGATTTTTATTATGGCTGGGGTTGGCAATTGAACCAAAAGACCACAGACTGCCGTCTGGCAAACGCCAGGTCCGGCCGTTCAGTGCATCAAAACCCAGGATATTTTCATAATGCTCCTTGATCGCAAAGCGAAGAGATGTTACACGTTTTTCGCCAGGGAGCAGTAAATTAACTTTTGCTGTCTGGCACACAGTGCTAATTCCTGTAACTCCGGTAATTTTAACCTTTCGCCGGCCAGGTCGTATGCCTAGCTTATTGGCATCTCGCTGTGTAATTATTGAAATTTGTGCACCAGTATCAATCAAAAATTTTATTAATTGATTTTGAGGACCAACTGGAATTAAAATGTAAGGGCCGTTCTCATTTATCCACTGATAAGCTTCTACTTGCCGGACTGGCAAGCCCAGTTGCCGTCCGGACCTTATCAGTTTTTTGATCCTGTGCTTTGCAACTGATCCTCTTGAGGGAGGAAAGGGTTATCTTTTTTTTCTCTGGGAGCTGGCGAACGGGGGAGGGGGGGGGTTGGAGCATTTGGAGCGATACCTTTTTGAAATGCCTGAATCAGACTCAGAATGACGCCGGTAGGCTGTCTCTGAATCGCGGTTCTAGGAATTCCTAGTGACAATGCTTGCTTCCACAGTTCATTTCTCCACTCCTGACCCCTAGATTGTCGGTCAGAGGGTTTTTGTTCCTGAGAATTATTTTGATGCAATTGTTTAATTTGCCTAACAGTGCGACCTATATTTTTTGTTTCATTGGGAATTTCATCCCATCCCATTTCTCGGGCATGATTTACAGTTTCATGTACTAAAGTTGCCCAAGTGGGTAATACTCTTGGTTCTAGTTCTTCTTCTCCACTATTTCCAATAGTTTGTGTTAGATTTACCAATTCATTATAATTTAAGTCTCTCTGGATCTCATCCCGTTTTGCAATGAGAAAAGGTTTGAGCATGGCAGGGGCTCCTTTTATCAGTACTTTAAGTATAGCAGGAGCTACAGTTGCCGAAAGAGGAACATCAGTAGGTTTACGCTGATGCATGGCTTGAATACAGGCAGCTTTTGTAAAAGCTGCAGAGAGGTCATTTAGAGATTTGATAGGTATTAACAGAGGTTCTCCTCTCTCTAAGGCATCAATGCCACCAGCCCAATATGCCACTCTGCTTGTTAGTGAGTGGGGATCATTCGGGGGGTTGGGACCAGCATCCAAAAAGACACCAGGACCCCAATATCCACTGGCTTCATTGCCATCTAGTAAAATTCTATCTCCCCCATTTAGAGAAACTCTCCATAGGTATTCAGTTTCAGTTTCTCCAGGCTTACGGCCGTAACGATCTTGTAAATGGGCTATTTGAATTGGATCAAAAGGGGTTGTTTTGCTGATGCGACTTCTCACACCACCCCGAGGTCCTGTTGTTTCCTCTGTTTTAATAATTGGTCTGACTGCAAGAGGGGGAGACTCAGGCGGCTGCAAATAATTATTTTCGTCTGAGTCGTCATTATGTGTATCACTCCAAATGTTACCATCCCAGTCTTCAGGGGACACAATTAATTTTCTGATTTGAACAATATCAGGGGGGTTCGGAGACTGCATTAGCATCATTTCAACACGTTCCCCCAGTTTTTGTTGTTTCAATTGGGATTCCTTAAATTGCTGTTGCAGCTGCTCTATTTTAATCGATAACAGCAGATTGGTGGATTTGTGCCCTGTAATCTCATCTTGTAAATTTTGTATTTTACGATTAACTTTCTCTCGTTCATGACAGGCAGCTTCCAGGCACACTCCCAACATTTTACAAATCATACCTTTATTTTTTCCAAATTTAGTTGCACCTCGAGCAATAGTTAACTGTTTTTCTACCTCTTCCCAGTTGTGCCAATAAGCCCAATCCTCTGGGAAGGTGGGATTTGGTTGGATACCGTGTTTTTGTAAGTATTTGGTGATTTTGCTTGTCATCCTGCCGACTACGCCAATTTGTCGCGGATGAAAGTATTGACACGGCAATATTTAGTAAGAAATCTAGGTTTATTAATAACTAACAGCAATTTGTTATTATAAAATAATTCAGAAATACTAAAAGAAAGAAAAGCGACTTATTCAGATTCTAAAATGACAAGATTCACACTAACTTACTTAACGGTACCTATATATACATATATACACATGCATGCACATAACAAAATGGACAAACATACAGAAACAAAGGTGTTTGGATTCAGTAGAATGAACACAGAACAGACATACACACACAGAAACAAGGGTACGTACCCACACACACACACACACACACACACAGAGTAAAGAGAAGCTAGCTCAAAGAAAATTTCCCTCTTGAGTTTAGAGCAAATACTCACAATGCCTTGGCATTCCTCAACGGGCGATAATTGAGACTCAAGCGGGGGACTTCGCCCTGGCCTTCCGTCTGGAGCAGACGACACCTTAAGGGTTTGGTACCTGAGAGGCGTCCCAGCTCAGGGGAGATGCTGGTCACAGGCCCACTGCGATCCAGGAGAGCTCAAAGGGTCTCCCTGGTGGTCGCCATTTATAGGGTCCAAGATAATTGACTTTTGTCAAATGCCTTCTGGTGCCTTCCAGCAGTTACAAAAGAATTTGATTAATGTGCGACTCTGTTATTGTTCCCATTTGACCACATCCCAGGCACAGGTGTGCCAGGCCCTTAGGAGTTGATGGGCCATTTTAACCATTTCCGAGCAATCGGGAGGGGCAGGAGCCAGGCTCGTTAACATTGTCAGTCCTTATCTCCACAGACTGGTGTATAGCTCGGGGGATGTGGGTGGAATCGCACCTAGCACCAAGCAGCCCAACAAAGAGGGGCGGGGGGGGGGGTAAGGATTGCACCACCACAGGGACACCACTCATGACCGGCCGCCAACTGGATTTAACTGTGTTCACCACAACTCTTTGGGCCCGGCCATCCAGACAGTTTTTCACCCAGTGAAACATATGCCCATCCAAACCACGAGCAGCCAGTTTCACCAGGAGAATGCTGTGGGAAATGGTGTCAAAGGCCTTGCCGAAGTCAAGGTAGACAACATCCACAGCCAATAAGCTCAATATCCTCATCCAATAAGCAGGTCACCCTGTCGTAGAAGGAGATCAGGTTTTTCAAGCAGGACCTGCCTTTCATAAACCCATGCTGATTGGGCCTGATCATCTGGTTGTCCCACATGGGTTGTGTGATGGGACTCAGGATGAGCTGCTCCGTCAGCTTCCCGGGCACCGAAGTCAAGGTGACAGGCCTGTAATTTCCCGGATCATCCTTCCGACCCTTCTTATAGATGGGCGTCACATTGGCCAATTTCCAATCTGTTGGGACCTCCCCGGTCAGCCAGGACTGCTGGTAAATGATGGAAAGCGGCTTGGTGAGCACCCCAGCCAGCTCCTTCAGCACCCTCGGGTGTATCCCATCCGGTCCCATAGACTTGTCTGTGACTGTGTGATGCAGTAGGTCACTGACTATCTCCTCCTGGATTGCAGGGGGGTTGTTCTCCCAGTCTGTGTCTTCTGGCTGAGGAGGCTGGATTCCCTCAGTACAACTAGTCTTGTTATTAAAGACTGAGGCAAAGATCTTAAGGCCTGTAGTAACGTGGAGTAAAAAATGGTCGCTACCTTGGAGATGTTACAATTCTATCTGCAAGGATCCACTTAGAGGGAAAATTAATTCCAGAGAGGCTGGCAGGTGGGGTCTGTGTGAATGCGTGAACATGGACGTGCTTGGGTGCTCTGCTCCTGAGGAAGTGAGTACTGAGAAAGCTGTATGAAATGGCACGCTCACGAGAGTTTATTGTTACGGTGTTGGAAGAGTAAATAACACTTCTGAACATCAGTTTGTCCTAGTTGGTTTTTGAGGCAGAATACTTTCAAAGCAATGTTAACACTTTCTCATAACTATGGGGCTGTAAAACTTTCACTTGAAAAAGATTCCCATAGACATATTTCAACCCCAGGGGTGATGTTTTCTGTGATATAAAGCCTTTTCTTTTCTGTTGGGGTTCCCCATATATCCCAGTTTTTGCAAGCGGGATCTGTGATCGCACTTGCTCACAGAGGCTTGTGGCATTGTGAAAAGAAACTTCCCTGGGAATCATCCCTACTAAGAGAGATGGCTGTTCCATGTTTGAATCTGCCTAACCTCATAAGATGTGTTTGCCAAAGATGAGATTTTATATGTGTAGAGGGAACACTGGAGTTGTAACTTCCTGGCACTTAGCTTTGCAGGCAGTTCTAAGAAAACATGTGTGCTTTCACATCATGAAAGTGATGTGGAAAAACTTTGCAATCAATTTGGGTGTACAGAGAAAATGATTGTGATGGGAAAGTTTAAAAACAGCAACCCTGGATGATCAGAAATGTTCAGTGGATATAGATAGAGTACTCATGGCCTGTTTCATTTTTTGTCTGTGTGGGTTTTTTTTTTTTTTTTTTTCTCTCCTTGAAGGGGCTGGAGGGATTTATGATTCTGGCAAAGAGAAAAAAGTTATCATAAGGTTTGAGTTATTTTGCATACTTGAAAAAAATTTGTTCTCTCAGAGTTAGGAAAAGATATGATGTGTAAGCAAATTTCTGCCTATATTTACATATTTTAAAAACTAAAATCAACTTTCATTAGAGTCTGAATGAGCAGAATAGGGTTGGTTTTTTTTTTCTGCTGGGAATGAAAGTAGAAAGATAAGTGTTTTGTTTTGAGATAATCAGGATGATGTAATCAGAGTTATGGTAGCAGTGAGAGTGAAGTGAAGATCAAAGTGTTTATGATAATTTAGGAAGACCCATCAAGATGGTCTTCACAGCAGAGAACTTGCAAAGATGGGCACAATACCTGGGGGAAGGATGAAGCTTTTACTATTGTCAGAAATGATTGATCATCTGTCTGAGGACTGGTGAAAAGTGGTGAGGGGAAAGGAATCATCATAAAGACATTGTATTTCATGTAAAAATGACAGATAGCTCCTTCAAGTGCAGTGTCTGTTGTTCCCATGGGCAGGAACTGCTCATACATGTTATGCACATATTGCTGGTCTGATCCTCTTCATGTTGAAAGGAACATTGTACCAAGAGTAGCCAACCTGCCTCTTCTCCCTCTAGAATAGTAAATAACATCCTCTTGCAGCTGTTTATCCAATTATGCAGGCAATCACCTTTTTTTTCCACAGGACTCCATTCCCATTAAGTTTCCAAATGTGGAAGCTGGGTACTAATTTCCCCTATCAATCCAGTGGTCACTGATTTTTAATGGGAACTGAGATTATGACAGAATCAGCTGTTAAGCGTTGCTTTTCTCTTCAAATATTTGCATGAGAAGCAGATTTTACAATGCCATTATTTGAGATATTCTTCTCTCTGCATAGGTTAAGCAATTAACTTTTTGTTATATGCAAGCTGAGAATGCATGTATAATAAATGTTCGTCATACAAGCAATTGATCTGCAATAATTTTAGAGGAATATTCTACACTTGAAGGTAACAGATATATTTTACAATACATGTATTGTAAACATTAATTTCACATGACTAAAATTTCAATGTCTGCATATGGGATTTCCAAGAGTGGGGTAGACTCTAGAGCCTTTTAACTGTATGTTTGAATTGGCCCTTTCAGAAGTCCAGCTTTTGTATCCAGCTGCAAGAGGAAGAGACTTCAGATTGCTTTGGGGCAAAAATGCCCTGTTGAGGGCCAGCTGCTAACCTATTCTAAAATAACCTAACTTGCTTTGAACTTGGGGCAACGTAATAAATTTTAGTTAGACTGATTTAAACTCATTGATGTTCTCCCATTATCTTTGCTCGCCCAACAATCTCAATGTAAGTAAGACAGTTAGAATGATATCTCCCAAATTAATTCGCCATAGGAAATTCTGTGGGATTATAATTTTGGCAGATACGATTTACACGGGTGTGTGCCTGTCTCATTCAGAAAAGGGAGAAGTAAGGAGGAAGTTTCCACTTAGATAGTGGGTGTGACATCATCTTTCAGTATCAGGTTTTTCCCTTGCTTCTGACATTCAAACATTGGAGAGGAAATCCATCACATCCTTTCTTCTGAGGCTGGACAGCAAAATGAGGACAGAACCTGAGATGTTTTAATGAGAAAATTAGTTTTTAATAATGTCTCCCATTCTTGTTCCAGAGACCGGTCTGATGGTATCAGGGAATGGTCAGTTAAAAATTAATTACAACTGAAATGGAAACATGCAATGTAAAATGGGATCTTTATTTTATAGTCACCCAGTAGGCTTTAAAAGATCTATCTCTACTGCTGCCTTTGCTAGAGACAGATGTAAGCTTTCTTGCTGCATTTGCAGGCCTTTCTTGGAAAACTAAAACCTGTTAATTTGCAGACCTGTTTGTTTGTGGTATCCAGTCTGTTGTCATGGAAACAATGAAGGTGTTGTGGCAGTCCCTTACTCCATCCACATCACCAGGCTGTAGAAAGGGTCAAATTGTGTTGCAAATTATGTGGGAACTGTATTAAAGTGACTAAAGGCAAACACCCACAGTAATGTCAACCTTTACATTTAAAAGACCAGATCAAAATTTCTGCCTTTAAAGAACCTACAGAGAGAGGTATTTGTCACTGAGTTGTAAACAGGCTCTGGTCTTGCCTGCGAACAACATCTCTGAGTAACATAACCCAAAAGACCTGAATCTTACAGCAAGGACTTGCCCTTATCAAAGGCATTGCTGATATTGTTGAAGCTGCCACCCCCCTCTAAGTGTGGATGAAACAATGCTGGGGTAAAAAAACATGTGTCAATATAGTTAATCCTAGTTTAGGAGGCAAAATACTTCTTTATCTGTGAATTGGCATCTATCTGTCTATTGGCATCTATCCAAGGATATTTCTTCTGACATGACTGTTTAAGCAAAATGCCCCTTCTTATTTTCCCAACCCCACTGATAAAGTTATGGTGATACAGCTTTAAATTTAGATCCTTTTTGTGGGTCACCTGTAACAATTCCCCTTTTTAGTTTGCTCTGTGATCAGAGTGGTGTTAGGAGGGTTTCATGTCAGAGCAAATCAATACCAATCTTTTCAAGATCCCATTACATCAACAGTCTTTTAATTTGCTTCACCACAGGAAGATTTTCCCACCAATGTACCTGAGAGCAGTCAAATGTCAGCAAAAGAAATCTCAGTCATCCATGGACCATAGTGGGAGCGGGATGATCCCTTCTGAGGGATGCCACCAGAAGAGACACGGAAGCTTTGAAAGTCTCTCTAGAGCAAGAAGACGCATTCCTCATGGAAAGGGCAAGTAAGACAAACAGATGAGCAAGGTGTACAAGAGAACAAAACAGCAGCCGCAGAGAGCAGAATGCCAAGGGCCTACACTGTGAGGTCCTACCATACATGTCCCAGTGCCCAGATGCTTAGATTCATCTTGGTTCCCAGCACATATTTTTGCATAGAAATGAACAAACAAGTCATCTGAAGGAAACTTAAGGACATCCTTGCAGTTATTTCCCTATGCATGTGAAGCAAGTACAGATAAAGACAGTTGTGGGGGTTCTTTTTAACTTAACTGTGAAGAAAAAGTGGGGTATAAAAATCATGTTGTAGCTTTTATATTTAGCCCTAATTGTGGCCCCATATATAAAAAAATTACAAAACCACAGCACATCTTCCAAGTAATATAAATTGTGAGTTACAGGCTCCTGCTCTTCGCACTTCAAAGATTTTCTAGTTTGTGTACAGATCTTCCACTTTCTGCTGAAAATGGCAAAATAAATGTCTGTGAAGTCAGATCAATCCTTAATGTGAAGTTTAGACTTCTATATTTTAATTAGATATCACCATTTTGGGTTCCACTTATTTGTATCTGTGCAATGATTTATAGCAACAGTTGATCTTTAACATAATCCTGCCTAGTCACATTGTGGTCATGGTTAATGATTTCAGTGCTCTGTTGAAAACTTTTGGGGTAGGGGTGTTTGAAGCTTCAAAAAAATCTGCCCGAAGTAATTAGGATCCTAACACACAGAGCATTTTTCACAGACTTGTTAAAAGGCAAATCATTCAAAATCATGGAAGTGATGTAGGGAGCTAAGTGTAGTCACATTGATGATGCCCCTGCTTGTGTAATGCTGCCATTGAGCTCTGGAAGCTTTTCTAACTTCATGAAACAGATGCCTATTTTTGAACTTGTTGAACTAAAAGCTCCCTGAAGTAAAGATGAATCTAAAAATGTTACAAGTAGCCTTAGCATAGCCTGGACACATATCATACTTAAAACAGAGGACCTAAGTCTTCGTGTAAAAGTGAATATATTTCATTAATATAGACACATATCTCCTCCTGATTGCAACAATAGTGTCCAGATTACAGATTTATGGGATTAATTTTTTTCCTGGAAGTTTAAAAATGCATGAAGAGTTTGTGTCAAGTTCCTCTGAGTGGTTTGTTAATGTCTTTCATTCTAAAAATATAGTGGCTTTTTTTTTTTTTCTTTTCTTTTGTAAAGTTCCCAGCCATGTTACACTCTCAGTCTTGTTCATTTTCCCTCCCTTTCTGCTTCAAGTTTGGAGCTCCAAGGCTTTCTTTTGGGTTTTATCAAATTACACACTGAAGAAAGGCATACATTTCAGAAACAGATGGATTTAATGTGCATGAAAATACATGCTTTTTAAAGAAACTAAATTAGTAGTTCCACTTCTACCCCTTTTTATTGAAGACAGATCTTTGAGAGACCTCTGGTCTAAAACATAACTTTACAGACAGCAAAATGAGATTTATTTTCATGGAAATTTGACAAAACATCAGAGAAACCATCAGCAACACCAAATCTGACAGTTTCTAGTAGGCAGAAGGGAGGTGGGCCAGTACTAATAAAAATATATATTAAAAAAAGGTTTAAGAATCCATAACCAGTGGACATTTCAAGACTCTTATTCAGCATATATATTGAGTGCATCTGCAAATTCACAGCTCCTCATGTCTCTAAACATTTGTCTTACAATAGAGTTAAATGGGAACAAGAAAATTGTTTTAGTGGCAAATTAGTGTTTATTCCTTTTCAAGGTGTCGTGTCTCTCCTTATGAACTGAGAACTAAAAGTAAGACCAGATTTTTTTTTGAAGGCACCTGGCTCCCACAAAACTGAGTTACACAGAAAAGGTGAAGCAGAATAGCTGCTTTGTTGCTTAGCCATGTTTCACCAAGTGTTGCCTTTGCCTTGGTGCAGAGAGACCTGCTCTGTCCTGTGTCTGTGCTTGCAGCGCTGAATTTGAAAAGGGTTGGTAAAATTACTGTGGGAGGATGGGACAGAGGAAGCTGTGAACATTTCCCATGGGACAGTGCATAGGACATGGACAACTATCCTGCGGATGTGACTCCTTAACTGTGTGGATGTGTCTTAATCTGGAGTCAAAATACTCATCTGGAATAACTCTGAGTGACCTGACTACAGGCCCCTTCGTGGTGTTTCTGGGCCAGGCAAAAAAGGCAAATGCAAAATGCCAACAATGCTTTACCCTCCTAGGATTGACCAGGGACTATTTAGACACCTGATTATGTCTATGATTCAACAAGTTGTTTAATTATATTCCTGACCGTTAATACATAATAAAGTCCACCCTTTTTCTGTCTGCTTAAGTCGTTCATTGAATAGGGTTTGACTACTGAACAAGCTTGGAGTTGAACACGTACTTTGCGACTTTGCTGAGCCCATGCCCAGCCAAGTGGGTTTGCAAAAGTGCTCAGTACCTCCCTACTCCCTTATTCCTGGAGGGTCTGCTTTAGAAAGGAATTCTTTAAAGGAAGCACTTAGGTACATGCTTATGAGTTTTCCTGACCAAGAACACATGGAGATTGGCCCAGAGTTGTGCTTTATCAAAATAAGATGCATCTTCAATCAGACCATCAAAGAAAATGGTTGAAATAATAAATAAGGGTTGACATAAACATTCATTCTTCTTTATAGAAAGCAAATATTTTCTCTCAGAAGTATCTGGAGATCTGTTAGCAATTGAGGAACACCAAACATGTGACAAGTCAGTTCTAACTGGCAGCAAAATTCATGAACTTGGCTGTGTTTTCTGATTGTCCTGATACAGCAAAACTAGATGTGTCACAAGAGTTAGTATTCTTTTGCCAGTCCCTCTGCCAGTAAATGGCCACATTCCAACAATGCATGGACACAACCCTCCAGTTGAAATTAAATGCTGTTTTGTAGTATGGTTTAGGGTCTGAATAAAGTTTCTCAGATCATCAGCTAATCTTCAAACTGAAAAGATTTTTTTTTAACTTTTCCTGAATTGGATCATCCATCTCTAATATGTATTCCAATGATCTCAAGGACTGTCTGAATTTAGGGGTTTTTTTAATACTTCCTCTCTCAACTTGTGATTAGATGATTCAGTATTTTGAATGAATACAGCTAATCCAGCCACATTTTACTACACGAATGTGCAGAACTAGCAGTAAATTTCATTCTTTAATTTTACAGTGTTCTAAATGGTATATAGCTGAGAGTTAGTTGCTCTGTTTTTTGTCTGCAGATACTACAACTCCATACTTCTCCTCCTTCACCTTCACCATACACATTCTGCAGTTTACCCCAAAATATGTCAGAATCAGATTGTGGACCTGCTGAAGCTGGCAGGGAAATTTTGCGATTCCTGGGTTAAAGACCAGAATCTCCAAAGACTTGAAAAAAATTGTCATGAATCAGTTATGTCCTCCTTATAGCCATACATTTTTTTTAACAACTCTTCATCAGATAACCTGGTTATCCATTTCTTTACTGGGTCCCAGTCCCCTGGTAACTAATATAAATGTAATGTAAACATGCTCTTAGGATCTTTTTTTTTTAACAAATCAGCTAGTTCCTTTTGAGACAAAGGTGGGTGTGGAGTGGTGCATGATAGGGAGTGTTGAGATACAGCAGGTTTATCTCTCTCCATTCCCATGGTACTTCACTGAGCCAAGAGGGCTTTGTGCCATCTAACATATGCGTGCCCGTGGTATGCTATTAGAAGAAGTATTGTGGTGGAGCTAGATCTCCATCGATAAACATGTTTGAGACTTAAAAATCATGAGGAAAGTATTATCTTAAGGCTGTGAGGGGAGGATGAGGGGCCCACGGTGAAATTTGTTGAGCTCCTCTGGGACAGGTCGAGGTCTTGGTGCACTCTGCACACTTGCTTCTGGAGCACAGTGTGCTTTCACAGGGGAAGGGCTAAGCGCCATGGAAATGCTGTACAAATTTACCGGGAGGAAGGCAAACAAAGAAGTGAAGAGATGTACACAGGTGATAACAAGGTAAATATTAGAAAAGTTGGCCTGTATTATAGTAATATAATAGGATATCAATTAGGAACAAATAGTCAGACATTCATTCATGGCTGGTTAGGCTGAGAACAGTACCAGCCTGGGCTGATAACACTCCAGCTTGCTGTTGGTACAATTTAGGCTGAAAGTGGGGCATTAAAAAACATATAGGAATACTAAGATGTCAAGATCTCTCCAGTTTTTACTTTCTCAGTTTGTGTGGGGCAGATCTGACATTCATGTAAGAAAGTACTGTGGCAGCAGGGTGTGTGTTGATACAAAGGCAAAAACCTTTCCATTTTGCCCTTTCCCATTAATTTAGAGAGCCTTCACCTTGAGGACATCACAGCTTGGTGAGCCAGGAAGCTACCAGGGTTGTATCACACATTTTTGACTTGTTCAGTGAGAAGTCTGGCTTTCCTCATACCTGAGGTATGAGTGTTAATGGAGGTATCCACCAATTTCAGTAAGGTATGTACTGAGGTCTGCTGTGGAAGGGGCATCGTTTTTGCTATTCTGGTCATAAATCACACCACCTCATTCTCTTGTGCTCTGAAAGGGAAACTGCTTTGATCTCCATTCCCCCAAAATCTCTTGTCAACTCTGGGCCACAGTCTCCTACGCTGTGAACAAATGTTGTCTTGCAGCCTTCCTTTCTGAACATCATATGATGACAAATTACAGGAGACAGACATCCTTTTCCTGTGTTTTTCCTAGGAACATTAGCACACTTGAAGGCCATGTCAAAGAATGATAATTCATCACTATTTTATACAGAAATGGATAATACAGTCTTAAAAATGTTGGTATCCCTTAATGCATTACATAAACACATCAGTTTAACAGAATTGGAGGAAAAGACTAAGAAGATGGGTTACAATGGTTGAAGCATCAAATTATTATGTAGTTTCCTTTGGGTGCCCATGCACTATGAATGTTGCAGCAAACACCAGCATCACATAGTGCTAGCACAGACAGCAGCTTTCCAGCTGCAAGATTGCAGCCTGAACTGGTGGGATGCAGTGTGTGGACATAGAGTCGAGGGCTTAACAACATAAAGTGACATAAACAGATCATGGAGAAGTGCCACCTCTGTTGAAGTCAATGAGAGGTTCACTGTTGTCTTCATCCTGCATTTCCAGGATCTTAGATGAGCTCAGACTCTTACCTTAGATGCTCATTCATATTTCAGTGGGAAAAAAGCAGAACTGTTTTAACAAATCCACTTCACAAAGTCAACAAAGATTAAAGTGGGTTTTTTAAATGTCATACACTTCTGGAGCAAGAAAGTCTTCTTTACAGCTCACTATGGTTTTGGTAAGATATGTGACAATTTGTTTTCAAAATAATTTGTTTCCAACAAACATACATTTTCTAAACCACTATTTGATATCTAATGCTGAACAAATTGCTGTGTTTATTATTGTGTTCCCTAGCACCATGAGAACAGCTTTTAAAATGTCTGTTTTACAGAGAATATTAATGTCAGATTCCAAATAACTCTCTTTACTTTTGGATTTTTGCACTAATGAATGTGTTGGATGGGGAATGTAGAGGGGAGATGACAAAATATTTTTAGAACAGATTGAGAATAACCTACATGGGTTGTATGTATTCAAGTTTCTTTTACAGTATTATTTACTTGCTTACAATATTTCCTAGTTCTGTTTTGCTAACAAGACCATGTGAGAAAATCAGATTATAAATAATCTCCTTCCTATTTGTGTTTCCATCTTAATGTGGACAAAAGAAATTATGTTTCTTAAAGAGTTTGTAAGGAATGATAGATATTTGAGTTTGTGCATTTTTGTGCATGTTTAACTACTTGATGAAAAGTGGAGGCTGTCCATAGAGTTCCTGTACAATAGATACTTATGATTTACCTTGTCTTAGTGGCCCCAAAGTCTTAAATTTTTTTTCTGCTGTGTTATATGCTCCTGTACAAAGTTTTACAATATAAATGACTTCCAGTTTAGGGACACAGAGCTTTTTCTGGGGATGGAGAAGGGTTTAATGACCTCCTACCTTGCACTCCAGTAGACTATGAGACCTATCTTTCCATTGATGGCAGTACATGTCTCATAGAAGTCTAGTCTATGTGGATGTGCAGAGTTATATGTAGAAAGGAACTAGAGTAAGGGATAAATCCTGGTCTGCAATGAGAGATGAAAGCGTTTCAGAGGCACATAGGTAATTTCTCCTAGTGTAGTTCATCCCATGTTCACAAAGCATTCACATGTCTCTCTGGGAAGGAGATTTTGCAAAGCACTGACATATGTGCCTTGTGTCATCTGGAAGTCACTTCTTGATTTTCATATAAATTCAAAAATCAAAACAGGTTATGCGCTGTTTTTTATTCCCTGTTCTCTCTCAGAGCAGTTCATGAATAACCAAGTCCCAGCATATATAAAGCAAGAACAGAGAACCAGGAGAGATCCAGGTCTTCCCTTCAGAGCTGTGTTTTTGAATATTATCTACTTCCTTGATCTTAGTAAAACTAGAAAATGGTTGTGATTAAAGACCACTATAAATGGCTATAGTCAACTTGTTAATTTTTAAAAATAAAAAAAAGTTTTAAAAAAATTTATTCTTGGGACATAGATGCCTTTGTTTACCAAAACAGCAACTTTGAACAGCAAAGTCTAACAGGAGCAGCTTCATCCCGCCTTTCCTATTTTGAAGGTAACAGTCCAGACTGAACTTGACTTGAGATATCTGGATGAACCACAGCACGAACCTTTCCTCATCCTGCTTTTACCTGCTTTCACTTGGTAATCAGCTTTAAAAAAAATGCAACCCTTCTACTCTCTGTACTTCAGCTTGTTCATCTGAGAAGTTGCCCATAAATATAGCAAAAACTGTACCTCAGAGAAGCTGTGAGAAGCAAGTTTTCAAAGTGCCATGAACTACTGGAGTGAAACAAGCATGCTCAGGGAATACTGGTGATCTTGGGCAACTCTTTGCAGGCTGCCAAACATGATGCTACCAAAAGAGAACAACCTGTTTCTCTTGTTGTTTTGATAGTAACCATTGATGTTAAATAACAATTTTCTATTAATAGCCATACATTTGCTGTCTAAAATCCTTGCTAAATATAAGCAGTGTAAGTCTGCTTTGGGATAGTTCTGTGCTAGCATGCTTACACTTGTCTGAACAAACTCTACCAAAGATACTCTTTGATCCCTACCTCACACTCGTATGGCACGTAACAATAATTTCTGGGGATGAGGAAGCCAATATTTTACAATCTTGAAATGGCAAGCAGGAGGAAGACTGAGCTAGGCACATTAGACAGAAAACATGTACTTTTGTTTTAAAGTGACATATGATCAGATTTCTATTAAGAAATCACTTCAGTGAATTTTTCTGTAGCTGCAGTGTTTGAGTGAAATACGTGATTCAGATTGGGAAATTGAATAAATTGACATGAAGCCTCAGTTTCCATTCAACACCTGGAATGGGAATTGTATTTAAAAAGAAGGCAACAAAAAAGAAAAGGGTATCTTTTACTTTTCCCTATCCTTCTCTATTCTTTCTGTCTTCCTTAGTAGAACCACAAGGAAACGAAAAAGTTTTAAAATGAGTTGAAAAACACTGAGTAGGAAAAATATATAAATTTATATAAATATAAAATATAAATATATAAATTTATATAAATATAAAACATTCTAGAAAATACAAAATGTGTAGCCTCAAAGCAGAAGAATGATAGTTTCATTAATTTAACATGTTCAAAAAGCATTATGGTGATGATTTGTTGTTGTTGATTAAATACATCTTTTCCTTTTCAAAGGAAGAAAATGTGGCAGGTGAAATTGCCTGAAGTTTGGTTATACCATTCTTGCTTGTGATAAATATGTCTTCATTCTGTCAAGATGATCAATTCCTGAGAATTATTTTCTAATGAAGTGTTAGACAGTCTCCCTCTGAAGACTGGAGTAAAGGTCAGTGTTCACGTACGTAATGTCAGATATGGTAAGATGACACCTTTGATTTTGCAACAGGTATGTGTAAAAAAAAATATGTAAAGCTGTGTTCTTGCCAAAATGACTTTTTCTAAAGTAATCTTACTTTGATTATAAGATAAATGAAAGTTTTGGTATTTCCCCCCCCTTCATTAGTAGCCAGGGAATTGAAATCCAAACTTTTCCCATTGGGATGATGTGGCATGAGACCACTGAAGCCTTGGTTGTGCATCAGAGGTCTGCAGTTCAGATGCTTTGTGTTCTGCCCCTCCTCATGGTCTGGGCTCCCAGCCAGGCTGCCTCTTACTCAGCTCAGCTGCCCAGGACATTGTGAGGTCCTGAGGGATGGGAAGAGAGGTCTGGCATGGGGATAGCACATATGAAAGAGTAGGAAATAATTATGCACCAACCACAGTTCCCATCAGATTCTGGTGGCTGAAACATATAGAGAAATGAACGTTCCTCCTGACGAAAGGCAAAATAATACTGAATTTTGGAATCTGAGCCTCTTCTGTTCAAGCTGAATGAGAGGCAGATGAAGAAGGCCAGCTTCCTCGTGTACATACTGAAATATGAAGACTATATGTATATCCCCTACCTAGAAAGCAGATTTTTCTTCAAAAAGTGTATGTGAGATCACTTTTAATTGGAAAAAATAAGAAACCTGCTGGCTGGAAAGCAATTGTTATAGATATTTGTATGCAGGCAAGTTCTAAGATACAAAATGATTTCACTTCCCAATGCTGTAAAATTAAAGCTGAAAGCAAGAGAGATCCCTCTGCTTATTGATTTTTAGCTCTAACATTAAACAGTATCAGGGAACATCCTTCATGTGAAGGATGTGAAAACCTTCCATCTTTTCAATGCAGCTAGGTGGTTACAGACTCTAGTTATTGACTTTGTGGACTTTCTCCTAGAAAAGCAGGGAAATAAGGTTGACACATTTTCCCACAATTTAAGTTCAATTTAGAAAGTGTTGTCTTGCTTTTTTCAGAGGCATTTTGCTTGCAGAACTTCTACGTCAGATGTTGCTTTAGCTTGCACATATGTTTATCTGCTCCTGTGGCTTCCTAGTGTTGATGAGAGAAGTTACTTTTCAATGTGTATCTCTCTTCCTGGCTTCCTATGTCTGTTTGCCCATTAAAATTTGCTGTGCAACATTTTTGTTGAGCAACTTTTATGCCTGATGTACAAAAATTATAATATCCATGACACAAAATTTCAGAAGTAATGGTTTTGTAAGTATTGATGAAATGCCATTTATGCAACCTATGCACAAAACTTTATTGAGTACAATTTTATTTTGCTATTTGATATGCAAAATTTCTTGTGGATGTCATGAACTGAAAATTTACACTTCTGGGATATCCTGGCAATGACCAGCTACAAGATAGGTTGGACATCACTCTATTGGCAAATAAGCCAGTATTTTGTGTGAAACAATACTGGATCAGGACTGAGCTGCTAGAATTTGCCAGATATCACTGTGTTCTTTTTAGTGGTGCTGGTGATGTAGTTATTCAGCTGAGGAAGGTGGTCTTATTGGTTTTTTTTCAAGACACAAGCTGTCTGAACACCTTTCTGTTGAAATCCTCCTTCAAAATTATTTGCAATGTTGTGCTGAGGGCACTGTTTTGGGATGGTAAATGGCAGTCTGGGAAGGAAGGGTGGGACACAAGTGTGGAGATTTTCAAACACACCTGGAATTCAGTGGAAATTAGATTTCAGAGTACCTTAAGTGTTTTTAAAAATTCCACCCAAATTTCAGTTGCAATCTCTCGAGGATGTTTGCTTTTCTGTTACTAGGAGCAACACGTTTTATGCACATAGAACTGACTAGTCCAAAAAATGTCTTTTCAGCAATTACAACAATTTCTTTTAAATCTCATTTTCCCTATGAGCTTAATTCCTTTCAATTTTGGGGCCTCCTGAGCCTGAGTTCTTTAAAACTGGGAATCTCCTAGTGCACTGATACACTTGTAATGATTTAGATTGCCTTCAGCAAGGGGGTATGCAGAATTCTTTTTTGATTTCTTTACCTTTCTGAATGTTTCAAACATTCATGGAGCTATAAGACCAGAAGGGGCCTTTACAACTGCATAACAACAGGCTGTAAAACTTCCTCCAGTTCAGTTCTGTATTTTGTAATTGAACAAAGCTGAGTGAATTGAAATGTGCATGTTTTTTTGACAGACACCCCATTCTGATTTGAAGGCACTGGTGGCTGGAGAATTATTTTCAATGGCAGATTACAGGTTGAGGATAATGACTTTCCCAACCGCAGTACCCTGCTCTACAGTCTTTTTTTGTGTGTGTGTTTCTGGTATCATTTACACCAAAAGTTTCACGGCTTAACCTATGCCTGGGAAATGGCTGATGACATCTGCAAATGTCCGTAAGGTTGGTTAGGGCTCTGGAGGGCTGGTTCTGGAGGTCTTGTTGAATTTGTTAGTCTATCACCTATTTGCTGAAGGGAGATGCAAATTATATCTTGGCCTCAACCCCTTCATGAGAAAGGTTTTTTTTGCAGTAAAACTATGGTACAGTTGTACTCTAAACTTGGCTTTAAGTCTCCAAGAACGTTGTTAGAAATACTGTGATCCAAAGAGACACAGTCACTTGTTCTTTTGTATAAACTCACTCTTCTGGATTGAGATGGAACAAGCAGCTTCGACAGGTTGACTTTGTAGCAGCAAGCTTTAGACCAGATGAGATACCATCTGTTATTCTGCAAACTTTATGCCTAATCACTTATTATGTCTCCTTTCACAGCCAGCTTGAGGACAGCAAGACCTGTATCTTATGTACTAAGCATATCCATCTAAAATGTGGTATTCTTGTGCCTGCTGCTGGGTGAGGCCATGATAGGCAGAGTTAGTAAAATCACCTGGGGAATCATCGCTTACAGGACTGTGTTGGAAAGGTAGTAGGCAGAGTCACACATTGCTTCATCATTGTGACAAAGTGTGTCTCTTGATAAGGACACTGGGATAGACAGCAGTCAAAAGCAGAAATATCTAAAACTGTCATAGCTATTTCTTCACTGAATGTAGCAAAATATCCTATCGGTGCCTTTGGGAGATGCACAATTCCTACCCATCCAAAGGGGAAGACATCTAAGATGTATGCCTGTACGTAGCTTTTGTTCACTCTTCTGGAGTGTTTGACAATGAGAGGTCAAGGCAAGAGGAGCAGCATGACTGCTGAAGTTATGGACCAGCTCTGTGGTGTTGCTCTGTTTCTGCAGAATGGAAGTCTGCAGAGAAATATTGTTATTTGCTGTGGGGAAGTAAATTAGGATTTGCTTCTGGGTTGGAAGTTGTGTCTTGAAGGCTTTTCAGGTCTTTTGTTGCATGAGGTGAAGATATGAAAAGCTTAGAGAATGATAATTAGATTTTAGCAACAGAAGGAAAGGACTGATTCAACATAAAGGATGTTTCACAGAGTAGCTGAGGTACAAAAAAGCATGTGTGGCTGTAGCAACTCATATGCCAACAAAACCAAGAGGAGTAAAGGAATGGGGAATAAGCAGCATCAACAACCTCATCCTTGTGTCCTCCAGGAACTAACCACTTGATTCATTGATTCACTATATGTCCTGTGCTCAGTCTTCATGTTTAATTTGTGAGAAAATGAGGACCTTTCCAGTCAACACAGCACACCAAGATAGGAGTAATTTTAAGAATGTTTATAGGTCTGAGAGATAAATTTGCAGAACAAATAAAGGAGTGAGGGAACAGACAGGAGTCAAAAAGGTTTGTGTATCTGCAAGGTGTGCAAGAGGGCTTAGCTGTGTGGGAAAGGCATATCCTTTCAGTTCATTTTGTATGGCATGTGGCCACTTTGTTTTGTCACCTTGCTGTTACTGGATAAAGCTTGGATGTCTATCTTGAGACACTTGAAGGTACTGTTGTCTTCCAGCTGAGGGAAAGATCCCTCTGGTCTTCTTTAGGATGTCTGATCACTTGTGCTGTGAATGCAGATGTGCGCTGGCTCCTCGGCAGTGGTCTGGCCAATTGCACTGTGCCCATGAGAATCAAGGAAGTGCTGCATTTTGAACTGAGAGTGAACATATGCTATGGACTCAAGTGAGCTCTTTTACATACAGAAGTGTGTGTTAAAGGCTATGAGGAGTAAATAGAAGGTATTGCTTGAACTTTATGCAAAGCTGTATTAAGGAAGCAATCTCCTCAGCTCAGTGGTTTTCTTTAAGGGGAACCTCTGAACATCCTCACAAGGAAAGTATGAATTCAAAGTATTTCTCTATACTGACACGCTAATGTGTATTTGAAGTTGCATTTTTAATTCATAAGGTAAATTAAATTTTTCTTTAAACCATTTCTATTGAAAAAATTCTGAAAACACACTTGAAAATAATTTGGTTTTAATTCCCTGTGGACTGCAAATTCATAAGTGCTTAATGTTTTAAATTTCTTTTTATTTGTTAATCTGTTGGGCCGACTCAGTCTAGTTGAACTTGTACCAAAAACACTGAAATGTATAATTTTGGCATGGGTTTGATACAAATTTTCCTTGAAACACAGTGGTTTTGACCAGGATGCCAAAGAAATTGAATTCAATTTGCGGAAGACTTAGTGGTGAAAGGAAAAAGTAATAGAAAATATTTGCAAAGATTGGCCTTTCCCTCCTTTCTTTCTTGCTCACCAAAGAACTGTGAGTCACAGCTAGTGCTTTCTGAAGGAGAGTGGCAGAACAAATCACCCCAAAATAAATACCAAGTACTGCCACCTCCTTGCTCTCTGCCCTTGATAGAACTCCAGTAAGGAAGCTCTGAGTTTCCATACCATCTCCTCTTTTAGAATAAAATAAGCATGCTAGATGGTTTCAAGGCCTCCCAGTGCCCCAAACTGACCACTCTATCTGATTCCTTCTAGTCCCCAAGATTCTGGTTTTTTATTTGTAGAATTTGCTTATTTGATGTCCTTCACACCCATCTTTCCCCTCCTGCCCTCAACTTTGCTCTGAGAAGATAGCATCCGGGCACTAAATACAGGTGCTGTAAATGGCTGGCAAGTTGCTGCTTGCTGCCAGTCAGAGCGCTGATTGGTGTCATGGTGTGCCCAAGGCATATGGACAGGAGTCATCTTGCTTGGCAGCTCAGTATTGTCTTTCTAGATGAGAGCACAATGTGCTTCCAGAGAGAGCAAAGACCTCATTGAAGAAACAGAGTAATGTAGTGCTCTTTTCTAGACAAATGAAACAGGATTTCCTATCACCTGCATGTAGTTTGAGATGTACTGAGGCTTACTGTGCATGTAGGAGATTGTCTTTCTCCTTGGCTATTGATGCCAGCAGTACCTGGTAACAACTATCCCTGCATCCTGAAGACAAGCAGGAATGTTTTCCAGCTTCTCTAGTTTTATTATGGGGGTTTTAGTAGAAAGTCAGGGTGAAAGGGAAAAGAGGACTAAATCTGTACCTCTGCAGGATCTTGCATGGACTGTGGCACTCCAGTGGCTTTCTTGCTCTAATGTTTCTTTTCCCTTCCCATGAAAAACACTGCAAAACCAGGATATGTGTGACAGAAAGCTCATCTTCATCTGAAACAGATAGTGTCTGAATCCAGGTAAAAATACACCAGGGGGATGTTGAAGTCAGTTGTAATTTTCTACGGATAATGTGCATGGAAGTGTAAAAATAATTCCCAGGACTATTAAAGGAGATATGAAGTGGGGGTGAGTTACATGGGAATCCAGCACCGCTGTTGTGCTGGGGGCTAATTAGCAGTGTGCCTTAGGATGTGATGGCAGGTTCTTCTGTTGCCAGCTAAGGTGAAGGTTGTTTGGGGAGAACAAAGGACATTCTGGCAGTTAAAGCAAAGCGGGGGCTGAACTGTGGAGATCTGGCTTTGATTCCCAGTACATCCACAGGTTTTCTGTGTGGTCTTAAGTTGTGTAATTTCTAGGAAGTTCAGCTCTCTACAAAGACTGACATTTTTTGCTGTTACCTACTGCCTGTGCTGTCTGCTTAGAGTATAAATGCTTTGTGGCTTAGACCATTTTCCAAGCACACAGTGATATGGAAGCATCTCATGCCAGGGATCCCATCAGGAGCAGACGCTGGCAAGAGAGTCGGGTAGCTTAAGGCATTTTTATTTCTGTGTTTGGGGGTCTGTCATAAAGCTCTTGAAATTGGTACCTGATGGATATGTTTTCTTGTCTACAGAAAGCAAACCTTACTGTAGGTCAAAACATAAGGGTCTGAATTATGCCTTACAAACCAGATCTTGAGCTTGCCAGCTTTCAGGAGTTTTCTTTCTTTTTCCTTTGTTCTTTCTTTCTGCTTAAGTGCCTTTTTGCCTTTTTTTGTACATTGGCAAAATTCTGACTGTGTGGTAAATGCCAGAATTAATGATACAGTTTGATGATCTGCCCAAGTGGTAAATGTTGGCTGAAACACATCATAAGTGTGTGTATTTTCATTTTTTTGTTTAAACAGTTTTTTGTAATTCCCAGCATGAAGATTTGTAAACTGCCAGGCAAAGACACAATAGACACCTCTTTGCTTAGGCCTTCTACAATGTGAGAAGGCACCACAGCATTAAATCTCCTTGTTTTTACCTTGTGATTAATACAGATTCAAAAATGGGTTAGGTGGCCTATTAGGAAATAAATTACTCCCTTTTTAATTACATTACCTTTCATGTAACTTTTACACTGGCATAACTCTAGACTTAAGTAGTTTTATTCCTGATATGACAACAAAGCACATGAGAGAAAGCTCAGGTCCAAAATGTTCAAAATGTTCCAGAGGAAATTTCACCTTATCAGTTCAACATGATACTTCGATTTAAAATGTACTACATCATTTTCCTGAATGTAATTCACACATCCTTAAAAGTATTGTTCCTATCCTCAGATGATCCTTTGCAAGGGAGGAAAAAGAAGGTAGGACAGGGTTGCAGGAGAGATGCATCACCAGAGTAAAAGTTCCCCTTGGCATTTGCTATCCTTTATATTACTTGGACACAAATTTAACTACACTGAAAGGATTTCCTCCTTCCAGCCCCTCAATAATGTACAAATTAAGGTAATAGTGTTCTGGATGACTAGAAAAGGGTAAATTTCAGAGTCTTCCATATGGAGTTCTTCAGCACCATCACTACCATGACCTAAAGGAATCAGATGTTAGTCTACAGCCCTTATATCCCAGAAACAGGTTGAGAAACAGATCCAGCTTGGGCATAGGTGGGTGACAAATGAAGTCTGTTGTATGCCATCCTTGTATGGGAGAGCTTAAGAAAAAATATGATGACCTGCCCATACTGCTAAGGAAAATAGAAGCTGTGACTGACTTTATACTCTAAGAAATGAAAGGCGATGTTTTGCAGTAGGGATTTAATGATGAGTCATGAAACATGGCCTGATGATGTTTGTGATAACAGAAGCTCTGTGACGTCTGTCCTGTGTCTTTGAGCAGTTTAACATCATGCACAATTGAGATAATACTAGTGGGCTTTAGCCTTTGTGTTCTTTATGCTTGGTTTCATTTGCTTGTATGGTGTCAGAAGCCCTTTCTGTACAACAATAATCCTCTACTCTGCTTCCACTCCTTTCAGATTTAAGAGCTTTAAGACTTAAGGTTTTTATGGGTATCTCTTCCTTTATAAATACTTATAAATTGGACAGTACTCTAAATGCCATTAAGATGGAACTGTTTGATCATGATGCCTATTAATTTTTTCATCTCATCTTGTCCTTGGCTCAGGATTCACTCTTTTGAGTCTGTCCAGGTTCAGGGTGGGACAAGGTTACTGGGAAATCAACAGTGACATTTCAGGGCTGCTAAAGTGAGTGGATTAGAGACATCTGGCAGACATGGTAACAATGGTTGGATTACTACTAATAATTTAAACCAGGTAGTGACATTTGCTGGCACAGCAAATATACTCTTAATATTTATTTTCATAAATCTGTTTCACCAAAGAAAAATGTAAGGATTTCTAAGCTAAAATCTCATCCTTGCTTGATTGTGACTCTACTGCTATACTGTGATATGGGCAAGTCCATGTTGTTTCTGAATAGCTTTAACGACTTTCCTCAAATGTCACAGAATCCAAAAGGCTTTGGTACAAACTCTGCTTAGCAGGTAGTGAAATTCTACCTAAGTCTTCTCATGTAAATACCATTGAGAAAACTTGATTTTACCTGCTTAGAAGAAAATAAGAGTTATGGCTTGATACTTGGGTAATGAATGGTTACCTAGTCTTGCAAGAGGACTGAGAGGCCCAACTCATGTCTGACACACTGCAGATACACACTGCCCAAGAGGCAAGTAAAAACTGCAAGAGTTCATAATGCTTGAAATAATACATGATTTGACTTGCAGACACTTGATTTTCAGGAACACTAGGGTGGCTGACCTGGATGACGAATACCTAGAGACCTGTTTGGGAGATGCTGAGAGACTTATGAATACTTCTCAGGTTTTGGGCCTCTCTTCTCCTTACTGCATCATGTGAAGCCAGAGAAATTAGTTGGCTCTGATGGCACCTGATAGTAGTCCTAGGTAACTTACAATTCTCTCCAAAGTTTTACATTCACATTGATACTTCATCATAAGGAGTCTCCAACAAACCATAACCAGTGTGTGCTTCCACAGTCCCTAGGGATTTCACACGTGGCATGAATAAGCCTAGTGGTGGCTCTATGTCATATTAAGATCAAGTTTCCATCTCCAAGCTTATCTTCACTATTTTAAAACATATAGCATATATGTGCTTTCTTGGAGAGAAAACACACTGAAGATGTAGTTTTCCCATGGAGTATGTTAACCAAGGCCAAGTTTTACTCAGATTTTGGGTTCTTCACTTCTCTTTTTTTTATAAAAGAGCTTTTTTAGCAGTCAAGACAAGCCTTTACATGCTTAATCTCCTCCTGCATGGGAGCTCATTATGCTACTACTAACTATAGGTTGAAGAACAGGCTGGGGTGAGCTGAGGACAGGATAGCAGGACCTTCAGCCTGGAATGGCTTTTTTTCTGCCAGGTTGTGGTAGGAAATTACAGTAGGCTTCTGAGCATAAATCTATTGCTGCAGATAATAGCGTGTTAATCGGGTTAGTGGAGCAGGAAGACAAGAACAGGGACAGGGAAGACAAGTATGTGGGAACTATGGATGTTCATCAGTCTTCTGACCCACTGAAAGCGGCTTGAGCATATTTCTTGGACAAGCCGTATGCTTATACTCATGACTTTTGCTTTTCTCCATAATGAGAATTGGCTTTAGCTTTTAAATCTTGTTTTTAGGTTGAAGTGTCATGTTTTCATTGTTCTTCACACCTGTGGGGTCATGCTGTAGGTATACTTGGTAAAGCAATATAATAATTTCTTCTGGAAATATTGGTAAAAGTAAGCTATGTGAAATTTATAAAGACACCAGCTTCTGGAGTCCTGTGATAATATATAGTGTGAGGGGTTTATTTTGCGAGGAAATAAATAAAAAAAATAATCCAGTGCTTCTTGTTTCAGCATCCTTGTTAAAACCATCCTTAAGGATGTTTTCTTAACTCAATCTCTTCCCGAATCAGCATGTGCTGCCACGACCTCGTCAGACCTGTAACTAGCCAGAACCAATCAGCTGTTCACATTGGTTAAACAGCACTTCTGCACAACAATCCAAAATAAAACAAACTGATGTGACAGAATAGGAGGTTGCAGAGAGATGGGGATGAGTCTCTTTAACCAAATAACAAGCGATAAGACAAGAGGGAATGGCCTCAGGTTACGCGAGGGAAGGTTTAGACTGGATACTAGGTAGTATTTCTTTACAGAATGGGTTGTTGGGCGTTGGAATGGGCTGCCCAGGGAGGTGGTGGAGTCCCCATCCCTGGAGGTGTTTAAGAGTTGGGTTGACATAGCACTTAGGGATCTGGTGTAGTTGGGAACTGTCAGTGTTGGGTTAATTGTTGGACTGGATGATCTTCAAGATCTTTTCCAACCTAGATGATTCTGAGATTGATTCTGTGATTCTGTGAATAGAAGCACGCTGTAGCAATGAGCTGACCTTGAAGCAGGCGAGGGAGGCAGGCACAGATGCATGCACCCAGCCTGATTAGGGGACTGGATGGAGTCTGCAAGGAAGAGATCTGAGATAGTGAGCTGGTTTCACACTGAGAATCAACCTGCACCCAGGATAACTGTAACAATGGATCAGGAAGGGAAAATATTGTCAAATTGGTACGAACACTAGAAAACACTAAAATACTGTTCATGCTCAGAGTTTTGCTTTACTCCAACAGACAAATAAGACACTCACCCATCCCTACACACACCCCCCTTGAATCTGAAGTTATTACAGAAGCGGGGTCGAAATTGTTTATGCCTAACCTGCAGGCATTTTTATTCTATTCTGGAGGTGCCAAACAACTTCACTTCGGGAGAAGAGGTAATTTATGCCCACACAAGGCCTTTTCTATTCCTCTAAATTGAATCAAGAAAGTTTTTTAATTACAAGGCAGAAATGGACTTGCAATGCACACCAGTGTGGGGTGAGTTTTGCCCTCAGAAGAGCTTCCTAGTAGTAGTGGAGTTGTAGGACTGTCAGAAGTCATTCCTTTCACACTAACTAGTGTCTTCTGTGTGTATTGTTTGCATCTGATTTTTTAATTTGGGAATTAATTAATGGCAGCAAAACCTTGAAAGAACTTTTGTCAACAAACCCGAAGTTGTTTAGTCTGTTGGTATATCTGGGTATTTGCTATGGGGTTTGCTGGCAAAGGAATGCTGAATAGGGGTGATGGTTGTGCTCTTAAGCAGCAAGCTTCAGGGGCAAAACACAAGCCTGGTTGGGACATTCCTTGAATTCTAACTACACTCATTTTAAGCAACCTCATGGCTCTGAATGTCAGTTTCTCTTGATCAGAATGGACGTAATGTTGATGATTTCAGTGATCCATCCATAACCTCAGATAGATGTTGTGCTATTCCTCCCCAGGGTGCAAATGGCTATGCAGTGTTCAACCTCTGGCATACATCTGCCTCAGCTGTGACAGATGCGTTTTCAATGCTATCAGTAAGGATTTTGTTGCATGGCTCCATGCGACACAAATGGTAACAGGGAACCAAAAGTGCTATACTAGAAAAAAGAGTAATGATGAGTGCACTATAGAAGGGTCTGTCTGGAGAAGCTGCTGTGATTTCCATAAGCCCTACCAAGCGACGACTCTGAAGCGCAGGACAAAATAATCCACATGCAGCCCCAGATGAAAAAAAGAAGGGCAGAGATGCATGAAATTGAATGAGGATAGAGGGGGAAGTCTTTCCAAACTGGTCTGAGCTTCAAAAAATGAAACAGAAATTGAAAAGCTTCTGAGCCAAATTTGTTTGCATTCTGGCTCAAAAGACTTAGTTCTGTTCTCAGCCTTCCCTTGAAAATCACCTCCTGCTGTTATTGTCAGAGCAACACTTTTGGCATTTCGCAGGCCTTCAGTCTGTTATGAATATTTCTTCAATGAGTCAGAAGGGCCATGTTCCACCCAAGTGGGACTGAGAGACTTTCAGGTTGACATCAGACTTTTTACAGTCCTTCAGCGTTTGTCATCCTGTAATAGTTAAATGCAAAAAGGAAAAAAAAAAGAAAGAAATAAAACTACAAGAATTTTCATAACACCTGGAGAATCATTCTGAAAGAACAGATAGAAATACATTCAAACAAACTAACAGAGCTAAAATATCTGTGCATCATTAAGCAGTCTGAATATTTTTAGGAAGTGAAAAGGGAAGATGAGGTGAAAAAACTGTTAAAAAATTGAGTTTCTAGGCCTGCATTAGTGATTCTCACTTCTTAAACCTTTAAACAAGGTTTAAATATTGTTATAAGCAGGGAAATAAGAGTTTTTCATATAGAAACAGAGAGCTTATTTTCTTTCTGGGAAGGTATTCTCATTCATAGAGAAAGTTTTTAACTGGACACCTCAGTATTTTTCAGAAATTAATCCACATTTATACTCAAGGAATAGTGTATCAGTTATATATTGGGGTATCTATGCGGACCCCACAGGAGCTGGAGATGGCATTACTAACTAACAAGATATAACTGTACCTATACATCTTCCTTTCAACTAGCTTTCTGACCTGACCTCAAACTAGCTGGAAACGTTAAGCATAATCAAAGTTTAGTCATTGTGTCTCACTTCCTTTATTAGTTTTTGGGTTAAATCATCTGTGGGTAACATTTCAAGTACTTCTGTTAAGACATTGAGGTGTAGTGCCATTGTGTTTGAGTACTGCATCGAGTATTTATAGACAGGCCCAGATACGTCCATCCAGATAATTGGTTTTGCCTCATACAGCAGTGGCTGTAGACATTACATGGTCAAAGTAATGAAATAGCCAACAAAATAATAGTCACCATTTTTGCCTGTAATACAGAACAGTGTCCATGAAGCTAGTCCCCAGATACAATGAGGAATTAGTCTTTTAAAAGGAAATGAATAAAAGAAAGATATTGCATTCTCTTTCAATACTCTTACCAAAGAGTACAAAAGCTCCAGAGGCATCTTGAAAGTAAAGGCTTGAAAACAGGGAACTTTTCAGCAGGGTGTCAGATCCCGAGTGGGTGTAAATCAGAAAAGATGTATGTCTTTCAGCATGACTGTGCTCCTTTACACTCTTCACATACGCATCCAAAAATTTCTAGAAGAAAAGCTCTGGTCTCAGGGATATGCTTAATTGCAGTGGTTTCTGCTTAACCTTAAACACTTCTCAAGTGTTGTCTTGTTTAGGAATGCTTTTTTTCCTAAAGTGAAGCTGCATTTTGTAAGGAGGATTTTGATGGTGATACATTTCTCTAATGTCAAATAAAACAAATTTTTAAAAAAATCTGGAGATGTCAAACAGATATAACTGATAGTTGATGTATTTGGAGCAAAGACCAATCTTTTGACTCTGAAATTCAATTGCATTCTGAGTCAATGCTACCTTGTTTGCAGGAAAGATTTCTTGGCAGGACATCTGATGCACCCATCATAGGCGATAAGAGCAAATCTTTTGAACATCAGCACACCTGTGCTGCTCTCAGTTCTGCTGTTTAGCAGGGTTGTAAAGCATTTTGTGCTAATGAAGAAATGCAAAGACAAAGAACATTCTCAGTATGAAATGCATATGTGAAAAGCTAAAATATATTTAAAAGGCAAAACCCCACAAATTAACAAGACAACACTTCAACCAAACAAGTTTCAAGATAAACTAGACTTCTGAAAACATGTAAAATCACAAAAAATTCCTTGAAAAAGAAGGGATATTAAAGACACAGTTCCCAGTAACAAGATAATTTTTTTCCCCTCCTTTCTTTTTCCTTTCTTTTCTGATTACTCAGATCTTTGGGAAAGCTCTGAGTTTTGGTTAGTTAATTCATTTCAGTAGAGTAATGGTAATAGTGGAGTAGATAGAAGAGCTATCAGCAAGGAGCTGGATGAGTGGCAGTGCCCCTCCCCATCTCCAGATCAGGCAGAGATATTTCCATGGATTGCTTTTTTCAGTAATAATACTTTGCACTTCTGCGCACTATCAGCTAACTGCCAAGGGTTCATGAATTCCCCAATTTGCCTTTGTGAATTAGTTTGGGGCTTTGTAAATGGGGCAGAAATGAGGGAAGATTAGTTTTGGGATGAGTGGGCTAATTCCTCCAGAACATCTTTCTCTATTTAACATTCCCTGTCCCCTCAAAACACTGGCTTCCCTATAAACTAAACTGTCAAAGCCCTTTATCACTTCTTTATCTAAGAAGTGCAAACTTGTGCCCTTGGTTTTGTCCATCATTTTTATCTGCAGATAGGTGAAGGTAAGGGAGGGGTGAGCAGAGACCTGAGTAAGGGTCTTCCTTGTCAGTGCAGCTTTCTCGGTGCCCAGAAGAATGTTGGTGAAAGGTTGAAACAGATCCTGCAAGGCACTCTCTCTTCTGCTGCCTCAGGCTGGGTTGTCACAGGAGATTAGTCCTGCAGAGTCCTATTTCCATTGCCAGGGTATTGCCAGAGAGCAAGCCCTGTCCTCCAGTTATGAGCTTGGCACCTCTCCTCTGCTCAGAAAGGTGGTGGAAGGGAGGGAGAGGAAGATGCTACAGAGATGGCCTGTAACCAAGGACCACACCCACGGCAGGGGCATCTGTCCCTCCATGACTCCCAAGACAGGTTCCTGTGAGCTGTGCTGTAGCAGAGCTGCTCCAAGCATCTGGAAGGAGGAGGGCATGGATTCCTCTCTCTGAGATTCACGCAGCAACGTTTGCAAAGTATAAGACCACACAGACAGTAATTTCTGGCCACCCCAATATATACCAGGAGCTACTTCTGACATCTGGTCTCATGAAATTCATCCCGCACTCCCTCTGTGAAGAACTTTCTCTTTAAAGACCTCTCAAGGTCTTATGGACACTTGTCCTGTGCAGCCAAATGTCCCGCATTTGTGTGATGTGTCATCTGCGGTGTTTTCACCAGTGCTAAGCCGGGCCTGAGGCAGGAAAGGATTGAGCTTCTAGTCAGAGGAAAATCCAAATAATCCTATCTCCTCAGCTGAAATTAAAAGGATCAATAATAGGAGGGGGTCTGTTGTCCTCCACAGACTTTCCACCTGGCTGTGGATCTGAACTAGCTGCTTTAACAGCAAAATTGCTTGTTTCTCCTAGTGCCAGATTTCCTTGAAAAATGAAAGATAAATAAGTTGTGGTCTTGCAATATATGGCTCTGAAAATCAAGGATGATTTCCACATGGCTGTGGCCAGGGAAAAGAGCTCGTGGATTAGTCTGCAAGGCAAAGTACAGGCCTATTGCAGCACTTTAAATAAATCATCCTGTATAATTGCTACCCCCCATCAGTTTGCTGAGATTAAAGAAGAGAGATATTGACAGTATGTTTAGAATAGGAGTCTCAGTGTCCAATAATGCGTAACATTGCACACTCTGGTTGATGCCAAGTCTTTGTAAGCAGGACAAAAATTATGCTTTGCATTTTTGTTTTAACATTTAGCTCTGGTTTTGGCTCCTTTTCTGATGGACCATTCCATTGTCACATAGCTAGTCTTACCATTTTTCAGTCTTCTTTTGCTGCTAGAGTGGGTATCGGTCATTTCTAATCTGAACTCCCTGAAAGCAATGATCTGTCTTTGATGGGTTTTGGAGCAGGCTGACCAAAATGACCAGAATGTTACTCATAAGTATATATTCTCAAAACTGTGTGTATCTAAGGCTAAAATCAAGTCCAATGTTTGTAGGTTCTCTAGGGAAAGTTTTAGACCTCTATGTTCAGTACAAATAAGTTTTTGTCAGTAATCAGAGATGGAAGAATCCAGTGTAGTTTTATGTTTCATTAACTCTTTTGAGCCCCTTAAAACCAAAAAGTCTCAAACAAACAAATCCTTTTTTGTCATGGAAAACTATTTAGATGAGTGCAATAAAAATGTTTTTCTGTTATCCCTTATTAAAAAGAAGTCTGTAATATAGTTTGTGATTGATGAAGATAGTAACTTGCTTTCAAATATTAATTCCTGCTCTAGTTGCTTTATTCAAATAAAGTTTTTATCCTTTTGTATGGACTTCCCAGAAAAGCCGCTTTCTTTTGAGCATTCAAGGTACTGCAGTAGGTTTTGTTTTGTGAAAAACAGCTCTGTGACCCATTTCCACCTCCTGCTCTTGAGTCACTGTACGATCGTGTGATGGTACTTAATCTCTGTATGCAGTCTTTTCCTTCCTCAGACACTCACTGGGCTGTCAGTGTAAACTGTCTGCTGTAAACGCTGGAGTAAAAGGTCTATACCTTAGTCTGTGGATGCACACAGCCACACACAGTAGGGCTTTAATCTGCATCTCAGCTCCCCAGGGCAAGCATAATACCCATAGTAAACAGCACCATGTTTCTGTCTGGTTGTGCACACTTTGTGGAAGACTACATTTCAAAACATGCATTTTGTAACCCTTTATTTACCCCAGTACTCTAGTGAAATATAGTAAGAAAATGTATTATGCTAAACTCTTCATCATAAATACAAGTTAGCTAATGTATGGAGGACATTTGAATGTTCTTAAGGTAAATACCAGCAAGCAAACGGACTTCCAGAGAACTGGAAGCATGGATGTGATCTCAGATACAATTTACTCTGCCTTTCTGTGGGCTTCATAATGTGTTAAAAGCAAGCAAAAGATCTGTGGCTATCAGAGGACCTACCTTAGCCCCATCAATAGCTTTTAGCTGGTTACTGACTCCTAAGACTACTTGATTTATAGGTGAAGTTGGGAATATGTATACACATAGACATCAGATATGCTTACAGTTGTGTAATCTTAATATCACACACAAGCAAAGTGTCTGGAGTTACACATGCTGTACGGTTCCTGGGATATGTTTCCCACTTCACAGCCCTCTGCTAGAGGAAACCACTCTTCTCTTTTTTACTTTTAATCCTGCAGAATGAAACAATGTCCTGCTGTGTATGCTGCTTCGTTTACCACTTCAAGTTTAATATTGCAGTTTGTTTCACTTGCTCCTGCTCTTTTTCTGAGTGATAGAAATTACATGACATAATCTGGGTGGAGTGAGCTGGGAATGTTTCCCAGAGGAGCCAAAGAGAATTCCCAAACAAGTGAGGCTACCCCAAGCTGACATGCCTTCAGCAGGAATACACTCCTCCTTGCCTTTTCGCTTGTGGCTTACAAATCTCCAGGGCAGCATCAGCTCATTCAGCAGGTGCAATTGCCAATTGACTGCTTGCTTCCCAGCCCGGCAGGCATGGTTTCTCGAGCATGGCTGGAAAACTGCTGCTTGGAAGCTACATTCACATGCGCAGAATTTCTTTCCTTGTTCTGTATTTTTAGTGGATCATTTTCAGTGGCCGGTTCATGTAGCACTGCGTCTTAGGCATGGGCTATTTTCTTTAGCACAAAATCATGAAGAATGAAAAGCTTCCAGCATTTCTTGCACAGCTTTAGAAAAGATGTTCTTCATGAACAATACAAACAATGTTCTTATTTATTCTCTCCCCATTGCCCATTCTTTACTTTGGTTAGCACTTGTTTGGTTGTTTCTATGCCTGATTATTTCTACCAATGTTACCTTCAGCCGTTCCTCTTTTTTGATCTTTATTCCACTCAAAAGGAAGTGGAAAGCGAAATGAGTTGGAAAAGATGAGGGAAGGGAAACAAATTAAATAGTCATTTTTTGGTTTGTTTTAATAAATTTTCCTGTTTCCTTGAGCACTTGGAGAACTTCCTCCCCTTAAGTTGTGTAGTGAAACTACTGATAAAAAAAAATAATTTAAAAGGTGACTAATGTGACGCCAGGTCTTTCTGAATGCACTGCTCATAATGCCTTTGAACCTCAGGCTCTGCTGTGGGGACTGACTGAGGTAGGTGTGGTACACCCACAAATGTCATGAACTTTGCTCCGTTTGACTTTGATGTCATATAAAGACAGCTTTGCGTGAGACAGTGAGTAAAATGCATTAATCCTGCTGAGGAATGACCCCATGATGTAGACCTTCCTCCCTCTGGATTGAAGATGGAGTGGCACCTAGGAATGATTACTGAATAAATGTCTTACTTTGAAAAGAAATCTTCATGGTGGTGGATTGGTGTTGACAAGATTATTCTCACATCCAGAGTGGAATTCCTTGTCAGAAATCAAGCACAGCCTCCCCTGCTCTTGCAAACCCTTCATGGCACTTCATATCTCTTTGTACTATGTATTGCTAAGGTAGAAGTCTGCTTTTGAGCTAAATAACCTCCATGTCCCTAATATTCAGTGAAGGAAACTAAGTGCTTTAGGAGCAGGAAGTTGTCCCACAAAAGATGTTGTCCCCCAGCAGTCCCTGACCAGGCACATGTAGTTTCCCCCAGTCCAGGTGGGCATTTTTTTCACCTGATGCCTCATGGATATGTTTGAAGGGTCTTAGGTCTATCCTAATGTGGAATTGGTTATTTCCAAGGGATAAGGAACTGACTGGAAGGTAGCAAGTGATCTAACTCCACCTTGCCAAGACAAAAATAACAGTGTGACACAATAGGACAGGCACTGACAGTGTAAAAATAAGGTTTTCCTCAGTTTGCAGCTGGGAATATGAGGATTAGCAAGGGTGAAAGTGACTGAAATCAGTAGGAAATGGTCAAGTGGTTTGACTTGAGCCAGAGACTGAGGGTGATGTTCAATGAGGTCTACACTTTAGCATAGTCCTACCCCTTAACATAGTCCTACAGAAATTCTGCCAGAGCTGAGAGCTGAAACTGGCCAATAGCATGGATCTCCCCCACCTCCTACCTACAAAGCCACAGCTTGTTTTTTTTAATTGTTTTTAATTATCCATGAAATTGACTTTTTTTTTTCCTAATTAATTACCTAGTTCTACAACAGAAATTTTGATGCCATGCATCTAAAAACATAATTGTTCCTACAGACAGCTTCATCAATTCTCAGTTGCTTTTGTAGTTAACCTGCAATTTTCCTGTAAAGTGTGCTTTAAATCTCACCTCTGGGAGACATTGCTCTGTGAAAATAAGTACTTTAGAAAGAGCAGGGAAACATTTATTAAACATGCTCTATAGTTGATAAAAATGTGCCTCTTCTCTGGTAAGTGGCATAAAAATCTCTATGAGGAACAGGGAAGAGAGGAGAGGGAAAAACTTCAGAAGACAGTAGTCACTAACAGGATGACTAAGTAGCTTTTCAAAGGTTTGCCACATGCTCTTTGTGAAACCATAAAAAATGGCTTTGTGGTAAGGCTGGTTTGCAATCTAGTCAAAAAATAAAAGTGGTCACTCTTTCAAGGCTCTGTGTAACTCCAGCAGCTGCAGACAAACTTAAAACCAGACAGCAGCAGAAGGGAAAAAAAATGTCCAGTTCTTGTCCAGACTTTCTATATTTGGTTGAAGTTTTCCAACAAGGGAGTTGGCAGACGACGTGTGTTCCACGAGCTTCCTGAGAGAGGCTGGGGAAAGGGAAGAGGCTCATTATGCTCATGCTGTCTGCCACAAACATGAGAAAAGCTCATTAAGGTTTTCAAGCATAAAGAGAGTCTTCAGAGCCAAGCATGAACGGATGAAAGACCTTCAGGGCAACCTAACCTAGACAAAGCTGGAGAGGGTAAATATGGTGCATTAGTATTTTCCGCTGCTGCTGTATTTTATTTGCAGGGAAATCCTTCAGGTCTTGCATGCTCCATGGCAGTAGTTTTCCATCTCAATGGAGATTTTAGGCTGGCTTTTTACAATGTGGAAGAAATCAGATATCATTCAAAGAAAAGCTGGGCTTGAGCATCAGCTGTGATCCAGCTATGTCTAGATCAGTGTCAAACACTGCTGGTGCTCTGGACCTGATTGGGTTTGGCTTGTCATTTGCAAAAAGAAGGGTCAGCACTGTATGAGTGATGTAGACCTTTCTCTAGACTCCTACTGTGGTCCTGTCTTCCTGAAAATGTTTGTGCCATGTGTGTCAGCGTAGTGTCTGTATGCTTGACTGATACAGAGTTTTAAGGGAGACCTGTAGGCCAGTGGTGTGGGGCAGTGTCCCAGGGGCCTGGGATGTACTCACTCAGCTGGTCTGGCTGGGGGAAAAGCTCTGCCTGCTAGACTGGTGGAGGCTGCTTCTTTATCATTTAAGCCCCCTCACCAAGCTCAATGCCTACTGCGTCATAGAGAAGGTATGCACCTCTGTATATGGCTTCAGTTACACCCCTTGGGTTTCACAGTAAGTGGTGTTTTGTTTTCTTCTACTATACAAGTACTATTTTTGTCACACAAAGAGTGCAGCTAGTGTGACAAAGCATAGCACATTATTGGAGTGTGCGCTTATGCTATGGCGATGCATATAGTATAAAAAAAATATTCAGATCGGGTAAGCTTGAGTTGTGTGTTTATGTGAGTAGTTTTCATCTCCAAAATCCTTGGACTTCAAATATTCTGGCCATGTATCTACTGAAGTCAGCAACAAAATTGTCATTGACTTCAAGAATAGTGAAGTCTGTCCAAGAGCAAAAATGTCTGCATGAATAATTTTACACCTGGATTTGCAAGAAGACTAAGCTGTGCTGGGAGACACTTTCTGTTAAGGGCACAGATAGTATCAAGGTGAGTTCACATTGAAAGCGTGAACATCATGGTGCACCATGAAAACTTATCAAGGAATGCATCTGGGTAAAACATTTTCAGGTTTCCCCAAGGGACAAGCCCAGACATCTGTTCTTGGGAATGGTAGAGGAATAGGGAGGGGGCTGTGACCACCTGCTGTGAGAAGCACACAGACAGTGATTTTTCGTGTTAAATGGTATCCTTTATTTAGGACTGTATCATTTGTTTGGGATTGTCTTGGGACTGTATTTTCTCAGATATGTTTTGTCCCATATTTCAGCCAAAGCTGTATGAAGGACCCTGACCTGTGAATGCGATGTTAGGGCTTGTAGCATTGGGAACAGACAGCTGTGAGTGAGTTATTTCACTGAGCACTGGACACTTTGTAGACCACCATGCTTTGTGCCCTGTTTCAATGGATATGGTAGGATCCTCTGTATTTGCAGGATGATAGTGACGAGTCAATATAAGCAGGCCAATTTAGCTTTATGGTTCTGTGTTTGCAAAAATAATTTCAGATATATGTGATTACACTATTAATTTCCAACATCAGTGAAAGAAGGTTGTTTATACTTTCCATGTGGTTGACAAGTTATGCTGTACATGTGTGTTATCCAGATACCCTGTGAACATGAAGGTGGGTGGGGAAAAGCTTTCTAAGCTAGCAAGCATTTATCTCTTTGTACTGTTATCTCTGAGACTCAGGTCTTTGGAGGAATAGTACTGGAAAATGTTTAAAGGAAAGTACATCAACATTTGGGCCAAATATTCAACTCAACTATCAAGGATCTGACTGTTAAAAGCTCATGTATATCCTGGACAAACCGAGTCTTGTGTTATAAGTGAAAGGAAGAATATGTATTTCTTTGTTTTTTGCAGGCCCAGATGCTTTAATTTAGATGAAAAATGTTTATTTCCAGTTTCAAATAAAAGGTCTGTGTGTTGACAGCTATTTAATCTGCATCTGAAACTAGGGACTTTTTGTCATTTTTTGGCATCGCTTACAGCCAACAGCAGGAGATGCTGTTCTGCAGACTCATGTTACCATTCTGATGTGACTTATCCTAGACGATGCAATACAAAATGAAAATGAAAAACTACATCAGGAGGAGGTGGAGCAGTGACTTCTTGACCAATATGAATTTTTTTGTGGTAAGATAGGCAATTCCAAGTTGATCAGTTTAGAAATTGTTTGGTATACTCTTTAGGGAAAAAATAAGATGATGGTATTGAATTTAACATATTGTACAAGTCTTTCTTCTCCAGAAGTCAGATGACCAGGCTTACACTTGGAAATGATCCGAATAAATTGCCATCTGAACATTTAATTATCAACATTATTGTTGTATTATTGTGTCATGTAACACATGGCAATTAGAATGTGAAATCGTATTTTTCTTCCTTATAATTTTATTTTAATTATTTAAATGTAGTATTTTCCAGGCTGACATTTAGTATACAGAGATTTTCTGTCTGCATCTGCAATACAGCAATAAAAGACTTGATCACAGACAGATCTTACCCTATTGTTTATGATGTAGAAAATCGTTCAGACATAAACGTCATGTTAGTGAATTGCTAACAAGTATTGGGGAGATTATTCATCCATTTAAAATTAAGTATATGCCTAAATTTTTTGCAGTACTAAGTACAACCAAGTGATCTTTTCAACTCGAGTTTCTGTCTTAGGCTTTCTTCCCAAACCCCTGGACAGTATTGTTGAAAAAAAGTACTGTGACTAGTTCATCAGAAGACTACTGTGTAGGGGAAGGTTTCTTGGAAAGTTTTACCTTTTGTTTTAAAATAATTATTTTCAGAAAATGATTCTTATATTGTAATTTTGAGCAGCTCATTAAAACAGCAAGTGTTGCAACTGTCTTATGTTTTCTTTGTACTGAAGAAAATTATGAAATTTGACTGATTAGTCAGTTCCTGTTTTCATTTTCCATAAATATAATCTTAATTCAATTTATCCTTTGAGGCTTGTATGAATTGTACATACACAGAGGTTGTGTGTTATTCATATTGAAATAGCCACCTCAAGTTGTCAGTCTGTATTTAAAAACCTTGACAATAGAACTCTGGTAGTTTTTAATCTCGGATGTGTGTTCAACCCACAGTCTGTCCTGGAGATGACTTCTGCTGCCTAAGGGTAAGGGTAAGGCTGTGGAGCCCTGTGAATGCCAGACTTGTCCTTGGCGATGGCTATCTGAGAGCAAACAAGTGACCTTAAAAGGGAAAGTCACCTTGGTGAGTGTCAACCAGCAAAAAGCTTACATAATCACTGGAAGCAGCCTCCATTCACCACCACCTGCTTTGACACACATCCTAATATCTGCACATAAGCAAAACTCTGCAAAAGACAGATCATGTGACCAGCCTGTCAGACCTTGTGAGATTATCAATCAGAATTTTTCAGACATGAGCTATATGATAATAGATCCAGTTTCCTCATGCAAGCATTGCTTCTGAAGTCCAAATTTGTCAAGGTCTGGTACCTCACAGAGCTTAGAAATAGTAAACTCTGTGAAACAAAACATGTGAAACCCCATGTATGAACACCAGGCTTTTTATGGTGCTGCTTGCTATCTGTCTGGGAGGGAAGAGCTTTCCTGTACACGTATTCAAATATTTACCTTCACATGAGTCAATTAGTCATTGTTCAGGAAAAGGAAAAAAATTCATACATATTGTGGGTAAATAACTGCAGATATTTAAATTAAAACCTGAGGAGAAGCCAAGAATAGCTCTGCAGATAAGCTGCAAGCAGGGCTTTGCCCTGCTGCCTCCAAGTCAGGCTAAGACTGTCCAAACAGTCCAATTCAAATATGCAATTTCAGATTGCACTGATTCTTTGCTTTTTGCTTTCATTTTTACTTATCATTGGTTGGAAACATCCCAGTTACTCATATCTGTATATCAGTTTTGTTATTAAAATCACAGAACAATGTATGCAGTTCTGTAGATTTCCAGCTTTGCCAGGGTGCAGAAAAAAAGAGGAAAGTGGTTTAAATCAGAGAGGAAGGATGTGTTGTGGTTAAAGCACTGCACAAAACAATCTAGGTACAATCTCTGGCTGTCCCATCTGGCTGTGACCAAATTGTGCAGTATCTCCTCTACAAAATCTGTGTTATCTGAGGTGGAGGGTACATTCAATTTTATTTATTTTATGGCTTGAGCCATCTGCATCTATGCTACCCAAGAAGCAGGGCTGGAGCTGAAATCTCATCCTCTGCTTGAAAAATGCAAAAAGTGTATCTAACATTTCCCTTGCCCCCTCCATCATCCCATTTATTCTTGTTTCAGCAGGGTTACTCTGAGCCTTGAGGTTTCTTCTCTGTCAGTACTGCCATGAGGCAGCATTCACTGGGTGAACTGTTGGTTCTCTGTAGTTGCTGGAAGTCAAATGTTTGGGCAAGCTCTTTTTGTGAGTATCACTATCCTCTGGAGTTGAGCAGTTGGCATTTGGGGAGAAGGACACTTAGGTAGCATTACTTTTTGGCTAAGTATCCCTCCAGACAGCAAAGGCACTGGCCTTTTTGAGAGGTTCCTCTGTCCCTGCTCTCTCCCTCACTACAACCACACTGCCTCTGCTGCTCCATACTCCATGGTCTGAGAAAAGACAGCAGTCATCTTAGATCAAATGTCAGTGCAAACTCATTTTTCCTAAATCAGCAGGGTGAGAGATGCAACATAGGTCTCAGAAACTGCATCCAGAAGATAGGGTTTTCAGCACTGTCATAAGAAAACATCAGAATGAGGGAAAAGTAAGAAACCTTTCATGTGAAAGCTGGAAGAGTCGAAAGCTATGATGGAAGATGTGCAAGAAAGGTCTTAAAGAATGAAGCAAAACAACGTTTCCTAAGCTAGACAGGTGCACAGACCAGAGAAGCAGCTCCTGGGCACAGCTGCCCACTTCCAGGGAAGAAAGTGGTGATATGAGTAGAAGTGGAGTGAGAGGATGCTAAAATAAGTCCCTTTAGTTCAGCATCATGGGATCCATCCTGGGCACCACTTCAGCAGCTCCAACTGTAGTCTCCTGACAGAGACTGTCAGCTTGTTCTCAAACTGTGACAAGCTTGTCCACTTCCAGGAAGGACATAATTCACAGATGCCACATGCTCAGGAGAGCCCTTGCCTCCACCTCTGCTAGACACAACTTAGCTGGGGTGGTCCTCCCTCAGCACATTCAGATACACAGCAGCTTTTATGAGCTCCACTCCCAAACATGTTCCAGCAAGCAGTCATTGGGGTTTGGGACCACAACCCACCTTTGTACAAGTGATGGTGCTAACGGGAAATGATGAGTTAGGTGGAGCATGATCAGTGGGGGCTGTAGCTGCAGAAGAGTGGAGATACCAGGCAAGATACAGCTCAGGAAATGCATCCTGGAGTAAACGCTGCAAAAGGTCAGCTAAGGGCACAGACAAACATGCTGAGTTCACTAGAGACAGACATGACATTGCCAATGCTTGCAGCACACCAACTAGCACCCTGGCTCGAGAGAGATTTGGAAGTCTGCTCAAAAAGACCCTGATGACATACCACTGTTGTGAGTACGGGACATGGAGATGCCTGTAGGCATGCCTCTACGGTGTGAAGGACAAGGTGCTTTATTTTGCCAAAGGCAGTGCCAGATACCAGGGCTGCTGTGGGAAATGTTATGCAGGCTTTTGCAGGGCATGGTCTCCCTGACCACTAGCTGTGCACCATGCTGCTTCTTTCACAGAAAAGAAAATCTAGGCTGTGTCAGTAAATTGCCTGCCAGTCTTGAACATGCCATCTTTTGTCTTGTTAGACTGGAAATATGATGCCTAGGGCAAAAAGTGTGAGTGCCTGAGTGGCTAATGATTCATAAACCTTTCTTTGGAGTTTGTGGGAAAGAACCATGTGTCATGAAACAGCAAAGAGGAGCTGCTCTCACTGTGTCTCTCCCCTCAGCCAGGTTATAAGACAGTTTCAGCACTGTGACACAGGAGTTCAGCATCAATTACAGCACCCAGAAAGATCCAGAGGTGTCTCCATCTCACTACCTGAGGTTATATCAACAAGGTCGTTTGCAGGCAGATAGTTCTGCTTGTGCTCAGGACAGGGACATGAGCCAGCTTGCCCCTGCAGAGTGTTTATTGCCACAGACACAGCATCATGCTAACCACAGTCATACAGCTTCTGGTTCTGGCTTGCTTCTGGCTAGTTCAGTGTGCTGACAGAGTGTGCTTGTGCCTGTATGTGACATACTTTTAGGACTTAAACTGTCACCCCAGTAAAATGGTGACAAGGTGGAAGTTATCTGTCCTCTGTGGGCTGTGATGTCGCTGAGCAGGGACATGAACCAGCTCTACCTTCTGCTTTGTGGGTAAAATCTGGCTCCCAAATTGTTCTTGTCTCAGATCTATTAATGAAAAATCTGTTTGTCATCATGTAGCATGTTGATGAGGCCACAGAAACCAAGACAAGAAAGGTACCAATGTTTATTCCCTTGCTGTTTGCACTGACAGTCATTAGTTCAAACCTGTGTCCAGGAACAAAGTCGCACCAGTGGGAAATCCCTGGTGTGAGTCATTCTTACCGGATATATGTGTGATGCATGTGTTGATGCTAAGAGGAGGGATTTTCAGAAGAAATCTGTTCCCTGTTCATTCAGCTTGTTGCTGAGGACAGAGTGGCATGCAATTGTTTTTGGGTGTCAGTCAGGACAAGGGGTTGCCAGCTTGTCTTCCTGTCCTGGGACTCCACACAGAACAAACATAGCTGTTTGGAGGTAGGGTGAAAGAAACAAAACACTTGCCTGCTTTATGCTTTTTAGCTGCTTATTTCCAAGTAATGTTGGGAGAGTAGTGGATTTGTTATTTAGCTGGTCTTTCCTTTAGTGTTATATATGTTGCCTAGTGTTTGCAGTACTCTGTGTATGGGGAGGAGATGTAAACTTTAACCCCTACCTATTAAAAGCCTGCCCAGTGCAATGGAAGGCCATCACAAAGGTACCCAAGAAAACTTGTTCAGCCATTCTGGGTACTTCGGCAGCGTGTCATCTCACAAGCAGCCTGCTGTGCCCTCAGATGCACATACGGGGAGTGGCTGGTGCTGACAACCCATGCTTCTGCTCTCCACGATGACCTCAGTGCTTGTCTGGGGTAGAGTGAAGGTATTTGTGAGTCAAATGGAACAGCACTTGCTTTAAGGCTTTGTCTGGTATCTTGCTGTCACTGGCATTTCCAGATCTCAGAACAATACCTTGTGGGGACTTAAAAAATATTTTCTCCTGATCAGCCTGAGTCCAGTTTCAGTCTGCAAGTCTCATGTGAGAAGGTCTGAAGAGCAAATATTGGAGAGATTTGAGGTCACCAGCAAGGTAGTGGAGAACTAGTCCCCAGAGAAGTGGATTCTGGCTCGTCCTGCTTGTGCTGGCTCTTTTCTTCACCAATCTGACACAAGGCTTTGTGTTTTGGAAACTGCATGATGCCACTGCTCCCGAACAGTCCTGCACAATGACATCATGTTTCCTGACTAATCCCTCAACAAAGATATGGGAATGCCTTAAGTAATGAAGCAAGCTTCAGGTACCTTTTCTTGGGGCTTTGCTTGAATCCTCTCCTTTCTGCAAGAAAAGCAGAAACTGATGGGTATAGGTAACTAACAGGTTAAGGAGAGGACCACAGTGATCCCACTGGACAGCAATAAAGAGAAGATGCTTCAGAAAGTCTCACTGCTGGAGTTAGTGCCCTGGGTGCTGGTAGTTGAACCCAGAAGAATTGACTGTTGTGGACACCAAACACCCAGAAAATGCCCTGAAAAAAAGTAAATGGCATTACAGGCCAGACAGTTATCTGGACTTGGTTTTACTGTGGTCTTTTTCTCCAACCATTTAAGTATTACTACAGAGGAGGAAAGGTAATGAAAAGATGAAAAGTGAAGGTGGAAGTGGGGAGTAGAGGGAATTCCTGCTCCAGGATTCATCTGAAATGCATGAAAAAGATTGGCAGGGAAAGCAGTATTTGACAGCATGACAGGAAATCGAATTTTGGTTACATGGGGAATTCTAATAAGATTTTTTTTTCTTCTTGTTGTTGTGTGAAAGCAATTACTTTCAAATTTAATGGTGCTTTGTTTTTTATTATCAAAATACTTTGTTTTGTCAAAACTGAAACACTGTTGCTTTACCTCATATTATAGCATTTCAGAAAAAACAGGGTAGTCAGAAGAGCAGAATGAGAGGTGGAAAGATAAAGATTGAAATAGAAAAATATTGTGGTTGTTCTTTGAATCATTTCAAAGTTTTCTGACAGAAATTGACATGCATCAATGAACCACTTGACTTGTGTTGAACTAGCATTAACTAACAGGTGTTCTGCTGAAAATTTCTTTTCAGACAGGTTCAAAGTATCTTTGCTTTGGTAATCAGGACTAGAGGTACAATGAGATTAAGATCTTTATTGGGCTAGTCTTGCCGTATTTATGATCTCTACTCCAGGCTTTAACAATGCCCTCCAAGGTCACTTAAACACACTGTGGCAGACTTGGTAGTTGAATCCAGATTCACTGTGCTCACAGCCACAAAACCAGGTCTTTTCTCTTATTGGTACAGGTGAGTATGAAACATGAGATTGGTAACAAGCAAGAAGAAGATGGAAAAACCCCAGAAATGCACAATCAAAAAAGTAATAAGCTTTTGAAATAAAAATCGGGGGGGGGGGGGCAGCTACAGTTTCTTAGCTGAACTACTTCTTTTTTTCCAAGACTGAAAATTATTGAATACTGTGCATTTCTGTTTCACTAGATTCCTTACCACTTCTAAGGGTGGGTGGGTGGCCCAAGATAGCCTTTATGGGAATAGTGTGGCTGGAGGAACCTGAAATGTAGCCATCTGCCACGTTTTCTATAATAGGCTTCTCATTTATATAGGTGATGGGACAACCATCTGCAAGTGCAAATACCAGAAAATAAATATTTGGCAGTTCCTGAAATTTCAGAATTCCTATTTACACAAAGATTCTTCATGTCTTAAAGAAAAGAAAGGTAGAGTGAGAAATTTCTTAGACAGCAAGGTAATGTTGCTCAGTGAACAAAACATTTGGGTAATGGTGGTTATTCCCTACTATGATTTGTTCCCTATCCAGGTGTTTTATTTTACCTTCTTATTTTTAGCATTTTCTCTACATAAAGTGTGACATAAAAATGTAACAAACATTGTCTGTTTGCATGTTTAAGTATACTGTTGAACAAGTGGAGAACTGTAGATGTGCATGATAATGACAGATGCTTTCATTGGCAGTGAAAGTACTGGCCTACCTCATGTGCACTCTTAGTATGCTTTCTAGAGAAATGCTCCTGCGGGAGTTAGCATAAATGTGCATGTCCTCACGTGTGTGTGCACGTGTGCACACATCTGTGAATGTGCTTGTTCACCTAAAGGAATATTTCCTTTTTCAGAAGGTTTTTCCATTTCTTTGACCTTTCTAGAGTCACCCTAGGTTTAGTTGATGATATTTCCATTCACTTTTAGGCAAGTAAAACTTACAGAAAGAATAGCATGCAGCAGAAATGAAAGAAACACTCTGAGACACTATGAACTCATGGAATGTAGTTGTTATTTAACTCTTTCAATGATCACTGAAAATGGCTTCTGTCACAAGAGATATTTGCAGGTGACTGGAAGTCTCTCTGCATTTGAGTGAGCAGAGAGGCTTTTCTGGTGACATATATAACTACATGGTTTATGCACAGTTTTGTATTCATTAATCTATGATAGCTAGAAGTGTGATTGTTTTACCAAAAAAGAGACATTTACACAACTCCATCATAAAGACACATTACAAGAAGCACAGCTTCCTGTGTACTGATGTGGAGACCTGTGTATCGATATAACTGAGTTCCACTTCAGTCGTAACTGAATAACAGAGTGAAAATGTTCTGAGTGCAAATACAGCTTAATGAGGATCCCTGCAAAATATCCAATGTCTGCCTACCAGGTACACTGCAAACCAATGGAACAATTTACTCCAATGTTCTGAGCCAGTGTGAGTCCTACATGTATATGAATGCTTGAAACTAGATTGTTAGCAGTGACTAGGGGTGAGCTGCATTCAAACAGCATTTTGCTGTTATGAATCAATACTGTATGTAAGAAAAACATGGAGGAAGGGGGAAGAAGGATGACAGGAAGGAAAACACTTTTTCTTCTCTTCCAGAAAGCAAAACAAAAGAGAAAGGAAAGCAGAAATGTTCTTGAAACTCCCGTGAAATATTTCATCTTAAAATGCTAAAATGTTAATTGACACAAAAGTCCCAGGAGATTGTTTTAATACACGCAAAGACAAGGTTGCAACCTGTGGTTGAATTTCATCCATATGCTCAGGAGGATAAGACAGCTAGTATTAAAGTCCTTTAATGTATGATGGTTATCTAGAAAGCTTTCAACCTCAAATCCATGTCTTATCAAGAAAAAGATGCTGTGAGGCGACCTAATTCTGGTTTACAAATACCTGAAAAAAATCCCATGAAGTTCTGGTTAGAAATTTAATGATTTTATGCCATGGAAGCCAGACCCTGGGGCACGATCTTGGATTAATGAATGGGATGTTTCACTTATACACATGCAGCAGGTGGCCTAGCAACCGGATATGAGTTGATTGCCTAGTATAAACTACATGAAATGGAAGGGCAGTAGGCTTTAGTGGAAAGCTGTTCTTGATGGGATACAGAGAAGGTGAAGGTCCTATCTTCATGTCTCCAAGACTCAGTGGTCCAGGGCAAATCTATTAACAGGTATATTTCTGCCTTAATTCCACGTGCACACAGGAGATGATAATACCTTCCAACTTTAATGGGGTTATGTGGAGAGCAATTGCTTCATTTCTGGCATATCCTTAGATACTACATGGCTGAGTGTGGTGCACTGGTTAAAAGGGTCTGATGTATGCTATTATCCTGATGATGTACTTCAGATAGTATGACTTTTTCACATAAGGAGTGCTATACTAAGTCAGACCAAAGGTTTTTGCAGATTGGATCTTTGTGTCCAGAAGCCATCACTATCAGGAACTTAATGGAAACTCCATAATGAAACAACATAAATCCCTTTCCCACTATGACTTTTTTTCTTTTGAGCTTAAGATGTCAGAGCCCAATATTACTGCCAGTTTGCCAGGGCTAATAGACACCAATAAACTTATTTCTCATTAATTTGTATATTTCCTTTAAAATTCATTAAAATTTTTGGCCAGGGGTTCTGCAGTTTGAGAAAAGAGATGTTTCTGGGGTGCTTGAAACCAGCTACTTGATAATTTCAGTCATTCATTCAATCCTTTCTTTTAATGTGAAATGATGACTAGCTTACTCTGATTTACTCTCCTTTGGTGATTTTGTAGATCTCTATTTTAACTGTCTAGAAAAGAGAGATTTCAGACCAATGCAAAACTGGGATTTTGTAAATAACTCTCCAGATGGCATTTAAATTTAGTAGTCTAATCTGAAGGCAAAAACCTCCACACTCACACTGGAGTTAATGCAATCATTAAGTGTTGCTTGTGCAGAAAGAGGAGCAGAATGCTCCCCTGGAAGACATGTTGTCAACCATAAAGCCAATTCAAATTATCACTGGAACTGAATTTGCCATTTCATAACATATAGCTCTCTCATCTGGTTACCCTATGGCCATTTGCTCTATGATAGCCACTCCAAAACCAACTGAAATAAGATGCGCTTGTTTCAAACACAGAGTGAGCCTTTGTAAAAAAATGTCTGGCACAGAAGTGATTCCTACAGATGCCATCTTCAAGGCTTGGTGTATCAGGAATTTTCCCTTCCTAGCTAAGAACAACAGGAAATGCCAGCACAACTGAATTCGTTGGACCCTGCAACTGTCAGTTTTGCAGTAATTAATTGCATGTTGCTCCAGCTGTAGGCTAATGTCTTTAGGACCTAGAGTCAGCAAAGGCTTATACACATACTGATCTCAAAGCATGTAAGTCACTGTGCATATGTTCCCAAAGACTGAAGTCAAGCAGGTGCTTAAGTCAGTTGGTGGATGAGGGCCTACTTGGGTGCATTTTGAGGAAGATGGAGGGAGGGAAAAAACAGACTTGCATTTTCTTCAGTATTCTCAAGAGATGGAGCTTTCAAATCAGGGTTGGGTGGAGGATGTGGAAAAAGGAATGAAATGGAAGAAAAAGGAATGAAATGGAAGATAAGAGAATGACTAGGATTAAAAGATTACTTTTACTAATTACAAGATTTATCAAATCCTTACATTAGTGGGAAGTAATTTCTCTACTCAGCAGAACATGACTGAGAGCCCTAAGTTCTCCCCTGGGAGACAAAGAGGAAACCCCAAAAGTGCTGTTGGAATGCCTGGAGCCCCAGTTCACTGGGGTCACCTATGCTTGTTCAATGTTCTTATCTTGGGAGGCAACAATCTGAATTTCTGAAACACAGAAGGACTGTTGCTCCATTGGCCTTGTCATTGCTCCATTGTTGCCCACACCCTTGGGTGTCTATTTGCGAGTAACTGGACCCGTGTCTAATGTTTATTGATTGATTGAAACTGATAATTGCTGGTCAGGAGTAAGGTCAACAGAACTGCACCAAGGATGATGGGCATGTTTTTGAAACTATAGATATGACAGTAATTTGTAGGCTCTTCTGTCCACTTAGAGTTGGATATTGGAGTTCAGAAGTGCTTGTCAGCCCAGATTTTAAAACTGAAGCTGGTAAGGAGAAAGGAAATGTAGCTTTGAAACAAACAAACAGTCAAAAAACTTCTGTGATGAGGCTGAAATCTGCCCTGTGTGATGGGCATCTGTTCCAGACAGCTGGTCTGACACATAGATCTTGCTTTCTGGGCATCTTATTGCCTTGGGAGCCTCTAGACATGTGGGGAGCTGCCAGGAACCTGGTGGTTCTGGTATGCCTTAATGCAGGTGGGTTTGGGGCAGAAGAGAAAGAAAAGACAATTTTTAAAGAAAAATTGTTAAGGAACGAGGCACAGGAAGTCTGGACCAACCAGAAGAATTCTGGAGGGGGATTTCATCCATTTAAATGCCTAGATTTGTCTTTTTCTGCAGGTTTGCTCAGTTAGGTGTCTGAGGCAAAGACAGAAACGTGCTATTAAACGTGCACGAGATATGTGCCTCTGGTTAGCTGCTGGGCTAGTCTCTCCACTGACGTAACTCCACAGAGGTTTGCTGATTTGCAAAGCACTTGGCGTCCTTCTCCTGGTTTTCCTCTCTCTCCCTCTGCCTCTCTGGCTCTCTCCACTCTTCTCCTTTTACTCCAGAGGGTGTAACCTGGCAAACCTCAGCCGTGCTTCCTCGATGAGCCTCTGGCCCTGAATTGCGGTGAATTCAGCTGACCTTTCCAAACAGGTCTTTGGGGGCTTTGCTTTGTCCTTGTGTGTTTTTCATAGCCCATTTTTTCTGCATGAAACACATATTATTTTCTGTTTATGATTCCAAAAATTTTTCTGCTTGTCTTTCTAAGTTATCCCACCTTGAATGGAGCTGTATGTCTACCTGGTGCTGGTGCTTTGCCTTCCACCAGTATTGATTCTTTGTTGTCACACTGTACTCCCTCCTTTCACCCCCAAGGGTTGTGGGCCTGAATCACAATAAGGCATGTGGCTACTCTGGAAGCTAGCATTGAAAAAGCATATAATCAGAGGGAAAAAAATTACAGAGAAGGAGATGCATACATGAACATACACATTCTTTGGTAAGGATGACGACTCTGCTATGTGTTGACCATGCTCTTTTTGGATGTTTTCTCTACTCCTTTTGTAATATCTGCTTTCCCTCTAGACTGCTGGGGTCAAACTGCTTGGCTAGGAGTGGTGGGGAGAAGGGGGGAGGAGACAATACTCTATGCCAATCTGTTATAAAAAGGTGACTGATTTCAGGGTTTTTTTTCAGTTTAATGAGTTAACAAAGATATCAAGGGGAAAATTAAGCGCCAGCTGAGCCAGAAGAGAAATTCTTTAGTGTTTCAAATGGCAAGGGAGGGGCAGGGGGGAAGAAGTGGATTAATTTGGTTTCATTTTAATACTGTGTGATGCTGAATGAAATAATTTTGTTTTGGTTATTTAGTACTGTTTCAAATCAGCATTTTTCATTTATAAGTGGCTCAAGTTGAAACAAAAATGCTTGAATCAAAGTTACCAAACTTTCTTTAAAAATGTCCAAGCGTCACAGTTTGTTTTTCCCAGAAAAATACATTTTATTCTGGAAAGTCCTGGGGACTGAGGGGGGGTGGGGGGAGGAGTTAATCTCAGCGAGAAGAAAATGTTTTGGGCTAAGAAAACACTCACTAAATGCAAACTGAATTTGTAAATGGTTTAAATGTCACCAAATTCATACTGCTTGGCAACTTTGCTGCATCAAAGATTTACTGTGAAATAAGTCAGTGGTTCAGCCTGGTAAATAGTTATAAATCACTTGCTTCCTTCCCAACTTGCCTCTGTCCCCAGCACTGCTATGCTAATGTAGGCTGAACTCATAGTACACTGACCCAGAACACACAGTTGTAGGACTCTAAAGATGTCTTCATTTCTTCTGTCAGTTTACAGAGCCTCTCTCACAAAAAAAAACCCCAACAAAAACAAACAACAAACAACACCACAAGCAAAATAAAATGGTGTTTGTATCTTTTTAGGGTATCAACTGATCTTTTGGGGGAGGAGGAAGACCGGGACCTAAAACTGATTTTTGAGCATGTGGATTTTGCAATGGACCAAAGACTGCATCAGAGAGTTGATTTGTTCTTTAATCAAAAACAGTATTCCCATAAAGCTACACACAGACCCATCCGTTGGAAAATCAGGCAGGCTCCAAAACACAAGTGAGGAGCCTACATTTCATTGCCTTTATTTCTCTCTCAGTTCATGACTACTGGGTTCATCTGGACTGAGTGGCAGACTGAGCCACTTCCAGCCTCATCTTGTAGATGGTGCAAGATGAAAACTGCCCTCTGATGTGGAGGTAAGACCTGAACTCTCAGCTGCTCAGCAGCTACCAGGTCCTGTTGAATTTTCCTCCCACACATTCTCTCTCTAATTGTGGGGATGTAAGCACAGCTTGGTGTGCTATCTGTGGAAGGTCACTGTCGTCTGTGGCTAGATTACTACTTACTATCAGGACTGCTCCCCAGAGAGTCATTAAAAAGGGGTGTTGTCTGGGTGACAGTCTATCTCCCCTACAGGTTTTTCAGCAATAAGTCCCACTGATCTCAGTGGGAACAGTTTTAGGACTTAAAAACTACCGATGCTCCCCCCTCTTCCCTTAAATGAATAAATTTTTGCAGTTTACATCTTAGTTTCTAACTTGTAGCCACAGACACCTAAACAAACATGCTCCTACTCAGCTTGCTTTGTGAAGAGAGTTATTACAAGCTTGTAGCAGGTTCTGTTGGTCATAAGGCAGGGGGAACCTTATACAACAGTTTCCCTGGCTCTGGATAAACTTGAGATAAAATTCAGATGAAGCCACACCTTTCTTCTGCACATTTGCTGCTCATGCTGTGTCAAACTTGTTTATTATCATTATCTCAGTTCTGTCACACTCTATAAATACATGTATAAATAAACAAAACAGCATGGCAATTTTTGTCAAGGGGGAACTGGAGGAAGGATTTCATTAGGGCTCTGCAGAGAATGCTTTGCAGAAACGGGGATTAAGATAAGATTTAAGAGGCTCAGGTCTTACTATAGGTTATAGACATCTCCTGAGAGTGGCACCTCCTAGTAGCAATTATAGAGTAGGGCTGATGGTTGGACTCAATGATCCCAAGGGTATTTTCCAACCTGAATGATTCTGTGATTTTATGATTTTCAGCTTGGCTTAGGGCAAGAGGAGAGAGGTCTCACCTCCCCAAAATAAGCAGGATTTCTAACTCTGTCAGGGTGGAATGGGATTGAATGAAAGCTCCAAGATAAAAATCAGGCAAACGGTACCTAACAGTGACTCTTAAACCCCAGAAGCCCAGACTTTCAAAGCCCTGCTCTAGCCTCAGGGTAATCACCCCATAGAAGATGCATACAAAACAGCCTGGGTGAAAACAAATGAAGCATTACTGAAACAAGCTACAGGTGAGGGAATTACTGTGTGTATGTAAAAGGAAACACAAGAGGGATATTTTAACATACACCTTCCAGCTCCTCATTGTGGACTGGATCCAATGCCTATAAAACTCATTGGAAAGACTCTCATAGACTTCATGAGAACTGGATCGGGTCCCACATGAGTTACACCTACTTTGGCTCCCTGCCATAGGTGGAGGTAGTCTTAAAGGAGAGAGAGAGTGAAGGCAGTTTAATTTACATGACCTTCCAGTTCACTCTCCATTTACAGCTGCTCTTTTAGTCAAGAGGAAACATCTCCAGCTTTGTAGAATACGAAGGCATGGTGTAGTCTGGATAGGTAGTTTTTCATGTCACTTGAAAACTTAGACTCTCTTTGACATTTTTCATTGTACCTAAAAAATTTTTGGACACTTTTTCTGAAGGTATCTGTGATTCTGAGGCTCTGTCCTCTTGTTTAAGTGGTCAGCACACCAACTACTCCAACTGACTTCAAGGGAAAACAGGGATTTTCTGAAAGTCAGAAGCAAAGGGTTTCTACTCCTGCAGGCAAAACAGCACAGGCAGCCAAAATAAGAGATCGCATGAAGGAGATGGTCTAAACATGCCAGCTACAAAATGTGGAGACTCTAATGCATAATACCTGCTTTAAATTAGATAACGAATTACTTAATACAGAGTGAAATGAGAGTGGAATTAAAATAAAATAAAATAAATAAAAAAAAAACCCCAATTAAAAACCTGTTGGCTGCCCCTGGCATGCTTTAATTTTGCTTCTGCTTCCTTGGTTATTCACTGAGAGACTTACTAATATTTCCTCATGGAAAACTTTACCAGTCGTTCCATGTTGAAGCATTTAGAGGAAATATGTTATATCATGTCATTTTGAGATCTGTTTCCTCTTTCCCCACCTTCTTCCACTGCAGAGATTTGCCTGAAAGTCAGAAACTGGATTTCTGGCTGCCATAAACATGCCTAGAACTACAGTGACTTTATTAATTTACTTCAATGAGGGTGAGACCTCATACCTGTCCTGCACTGTTACCTTCCCTTGCATGTCAGGGCTTGTAAAACATCCTTAACTAATATGCTGCAAAATTATGACCTTGTTTCCACGTTGATGAGACCTATTTCTTCACTGAGACTTTCTTCCATGATACCTTGAAGCAAATGTCCTGCCAGCACCTCCTCATACACTGTAATGTGCTGTATCTCCAAGGAACCTACATCTCTATACTAACCCGATCCTTTGTGCCCACACTGAAAGAAATATAAGTATGCTTTATAATACCAATCTCCTAGGCTACAAGCTTGAGAACTGATCATCTGTCCCCCAACTGCTAATTTACTTCCTTGCCCTGTTTTGGGATGACCCAGCTGACTCCAATTCAGGCACGAGGGTAAGATCCCTCTGCTTTATGGGGTCTCATAATACCATTCCAGAAGGTTTTATAACACCCCAAAAAACCTCCATGTGCCTTTACATCAAAACCCATGTTATGCACACCCTTGTATTTTGCAAGAGAAACACCACCCTAGAGGGCTGTAACCTGCCTCACGTTATTTCAGACTGTTTGAACAGACAAGAGAAATCATACAAGTTACATGAAGTGGCAGCAAAAGTTGTTGGGGTCCAGAGGAGACCAAGTCTTGTGTAGTATGAGTATAGTCAGGTTTGCTGTAGAGGAAGGTAGCCCTTAAGCATGGAGACACCAGTATTTGTCCAGCCTTTTATTTAGTGGCATTGTTATACCCCTTGTATCTATAGATTTGACTAGATGTAGGCTAATAGGCTAAGTGCAGTGCTTGCGGTCTTGTGTCCATTTGAGTTTGGACTAGTGAATTTAGACAGCCTAACCATGCTTAACTGTTATAAACATCTGGATACACAGAAATATTATAAACTAAAAAATAAATAATGAGCCAGTGTATCTGTGATTTCCCATCTCAAATCCCAGTGTGACGACAAGCTTTCCTTTTAGGGAAAAGCTATCCAGCAGGCACTGTGATAACACAATGCAAGATATCCAGCATTCATTGTTAAGAGCTGTTGGTTTTGCTTGTAATCGAGTCTGGAATTCAGCCTTCCTGTGTTTTATTATCTTCTCTGGTGATAAATATCCTTGTGTGCATGGTGTGAGCTCTGTAGAAGCTGTTTGCTTGGGGAAGGATGGTCCTGTGGGAAAATTATTGGAATATCAACTCAGACAACAGTGTTCTGGCTTTACTGCAGCTTTTCTACATAACTGTAGACAAATACTTTGATTTTCCTCTTTTGTTCAGATTCTGCACTCTCTGCTCACACAGCAAAAGCCTGACAGTCCTGTCTCAATTGCATGTAAGTGGAGCAGGTGCAGGTTCTTTCTGCCAGATATGCAGGACTTGTTCTGGTGTCTACATGGTTCTCTTCAGGCTTAATGTGAGGCAGTTATGTAGGAAGCCATGTATATATATATCTCCTTAGAAATGGTATAATGCATATCAAAAATCCAAACAGTAGCAACTTTTAGTGTCAGATAGTCACCACACAACTCGGTCAAGAAGTGGTCAGCCCCCTGTTTTAAAATGATTGTGGAAAAGAAAGTGGTGTAAATACTGGCAAAGGCACTATTCATACAAGCTGAAGTATAAGAAACAATTTTCTGTTCTTCTTGTAACCAAGCCACAAAGGAGAGAAGTGACTTGTCCATAGCTTGTGTTTCTGCTTACAGGGTTGCAGCGGCCACCTTAACATCCTTTGGTGACTGACTGGGGCAGTACAGCTCCTGAGCTGATACCTCCAGCACACTGAGAAGCACTAGTAGAAGTGCTAGTTCCAGAAGAGCAGTTGCTATGCCATCATCTGCCAGGCTGGTTTGGCCTTTCCCAGTGCAAGAGGTACTTGTTAAGTACTGCACATAAGAAGGCTTTATTGCTCCTAATTTGCAAATCATTGACTCGTTGGACTTCGTTCCTAGGGAGAGTAGCATCTTTATGAGGGTGACAGGTGAAAATGCATCAAGTGTATCTCTGACTGAAATGCAAACTGAGCCCTTGATCATTTGCATGCCTGTGGCATAGAGCTGTTCAGTGTATTTTTGGAACAAAAGCCACAGCTCAGCCACAGAAATGTTTTCCCATTGCTGCCTATTTGGCTTTTTAAACATTATGCAACCCAGGATGCATAAACAAACAGGAGGCTGAACAATGTAAGATTGACATATGCCTCTAGGTCCTCAGGTCTTTCAGAAAGGCTTTAGTGCCTGTCCTGGGACAGGTGTGATGGAAGTCTTAGACTTGTTCTGAGTGTCCTTGGAGCTTTTCATGTGTAAGAAGCAAAGGTTAGTTACAGGAAGGGGCTTAGTCTGGCTAAACAGGTTCTCTTCACTGAAATTTAGCAATGAAATTACCAGAAGGAACGTCTGAAGAGCAGTAAAGATGAGAACAGGGAGACCTAGACATTCTAGACTTCCTAGTCTAACATCTGGAAACATCAGGGCCCATGATAGCACAGAGTTTAGGGGCTCATAAATAACACCAGACAAATTTGGCCATTACTGCTTCAGTACCCAGCTTTTTCAATCTGTGGGACATTGAGTGTTGTGGTCTTTTCAGCTCAATTAGACTGATCCTCAGACAAATTCAGATCTCTGCCCATTCTTCACTGGGCTGTGAGGAGATGCCCTTCAAAAATAACATATCTGCCTGTGAGTCAAAATTTTAATGAAGTAAGTGGGACTCCACAACCGAAGCTTAAGTTGTTAATGGTGGTTAGGGTCTGTTCCACTTTGTGTTATGAGGTCTGTGCTATTTAGACAACTTCCATTTTGAGAAACATGGAAGCCTTCGTCATCTTCTTTCAATGATAATTAGGGTCTTATACAATTTAATACATAATAAGGAAAAAAAATGAAAAGGTGTGCAACTACATAGTAGCTCACACTTCCTGTTCACCCTATCTTTAGGTTTCAGGAGGGTATTTTATGCATAATTTTGAATTCATAAACAAGATAAGTAGGTGTGTATTGGGCAGGATGTTGCAGGATGCATATTTATAAAGATAAAATCATAATGGTAACGTCATCAGTACCAAGTCTCCCTTTGCCTTTTCTGAGCCCCAAGCACTTCTGAACCAAAGGCCCCAAAAGAAAAACACAGCTCAAAAATAGAGCTGAATCAAATGCAGGCAGCTGCAAGGGTGAACCCCATTGACTGTCATAGCTCGAAGCCAGAAATGACTTGGTAGGTTATCTGCAACTAGGTAAACCTTGTAATTTGTGTGTTGCTGTAGTCAGCTCAGTGGGATCTGGGGACAAACATCTGCTCTATGCTACATATAGCTTGGAATTTTGTGGCTTTTACAGAACTTGCTATTCAATTGTGGAAAGGGAGCTGTAAAATAGAGGGAAGAACTGGGACTCTGAACTTAGGGTCCATGAGCAAACTCCTCTGCAAGATAAACCAATACCTGATCTGCTGCCCTCTTAGGCTGAATCTGTAAGGAGAAGGAGTTATGTGGATCTTTTATTAGGGCATAAGTAAGAACTTGAAGTACTTTTCAGACTTGGTATAAGTCTGTAGCTTCCTCTTTTTCTCAATGACTTTCACCAGCTACAGTTGAATGTGACAAAAATAGCAGAGATGTGAAACAAAGGAGAACTTCACAGCTAAAATAATAAAAACTCAAGAAAAGGATAAATGCTTGTCCTCTTCCGCTTGTCACTCCACAGCAGTTTGCAACCTATTTGAGAATTGATGGAGATATTTTTAAAGATTAGCTTTGAAAATAAGGAAGAGAACCTGGTAATGATGTACTCTGACCACACAGCCTAGAGTAGGGAGGGTTATTGGAGAAGGAGGTAAATGGATTGCAAAATCTATGAGCAATATTTCTCTGTTGAAATATTCTGGCTTTCTGATAAGATGTTTCCAGTTTCAAAGCTTCAGCTCCAAAGTTGTACATTTCTACAAGGAAAAATATTCTGACCAGCTCTTGTGTTAAAGAATATGCTTGATTTTCTACCCCTTCTATAAGAGATGAAGGGAGAAAAGCATTCAGTCTTGATGTGCATGTAGAGATGACAACAGGAGATGGCTGAGCCATTGCTGCTCTGACGGGACTGCACCTACTACATCGGTGGTGTTGTTTCATTCTTCCCTCACCTCACACCCTGATGCCTTGTGTTCTTGTTCAAAGGTCACATCTTCTGCCAGTGAAATAACCATTCAAGGAGGGAAAATGGAAGCATATTTCAATGGTTCAGGATCAAATCTTTATTGCAAAAGAACAGCAAGGCTACCCTCAGTAGGTTATGAGGAGTATTTATCCTGCTGTTTGTATGTAAATCCATAGTGCAAAGTTTCTCTCAGACTATTTGAGGCTTTCATTTTTGTCTTGCTACTAGGGAAAATGTAGGTTGAAGGATATAGGTGACATTTAACTTCAGTACAGTCCATTATTATCAGGCAGTGGGACCCATCTTTTCAAATCTCTGTGTGTGTGTGTGTGTGTGTGTTGTAGGAGGAGACATATGCTATTGCACAGGTGTTTCAGGTTTGTATGCATGTTATTAATTTGTAAATTACAGCAATCCTGTTAAATAATGAAGAAGATTGGACTTGAGGGACAGAAAAAATGGACCATTAAGAAAGCAGAGTTTTTCAAAAGGGCTGGACAGGAAGAGAATTCTCATGTCTTAGTGCAAATCATCAGGAATCTTCTGATGGCTCCAACAACAGAGGTTCATTTGTCAGTAAGGAGGGACTGTCTTCCTTGTCAAGAAATGTTTGAGATTTTCTAAGCATGTCAAATGGAAAGGTTGAAAACAACTTCTCTTATGATGAGTTATACTGTCTAGAGTGAGAAGAAGGATTTTGCCTTCCTGATCTTACAACTCTTCAGCAGTGAAGGCTGCAGCTAATCAAGGCATCCCTACCAGACAGATATAAAATGCAGCTTCTTTCCACAGTTTTTACCTTAGCAGATCTAATACACATCGTTAGATACAGATGAGGGGGAATTTGGCAATATGTTATATCCAATCTATCATGCCGATGGCTCTGCTGTATACATTGTGCTACTTTTATAACCCATCAAGCAGCAGATATAGAATAATATGTATAAACTAGGACCAGCTGTCATGTCTCTAAAGAATTCCCAAACACTTGGTTTCAGGTTTAAATGGGAAGAAAGGAGAGGGAACAGCAATGGTGTTACACACAAACTATTGCTGCCCATGGTACAGCACAGAAAGAATCTTTGCAAATGTACTAATCCTCCTTGAGAGACACAAACACAAAATCTAAAATGCGTTCCATATGTTCCAGTGTCCTGTTGCTGCTCTAATTCCAGCTGAAAGTGTAAAACTTAGCAACCTTTATATTGATGCTAAACACATTGCGTCACTCCTAACATTGATATGTTTTATGCTAATACAATTAAACGTGCTTCAACATAATCCTGGTAAGATAAACATCATTGTTGTCATGCTAAACATTGCAGCTATGTATCTCTCAACAGTAAAATGGAAGAAAGATGCATTATCCAAACCAATATGAAGAGACTCTCCCTCTGTCATGCTCTGAGAATTTCCTCTCTACTGCTTCTGCTGATGAGTGTGGTGCACAGTTGAATTTTGTTGCTCTGCATGTGAAAGCTGTCACAACTGATATTGTGTGCCTTCTACACTGAGTAGCATTAACAAACTAAAAATCCCACTCAGACTCCTAGAATAAAAAAAAAATTATGCGATTGAAGTATGACTTCAGATTACACTTGCATCTTGTAAGCTACCTCTGTAAACACAGACTGATGCCCTATGAGAAAAAGTCCTTTTCTCCCTAAGGATGCTGGTGTTCGGTCTTTCTTGTAAAGGACTAAAACTGTGATATCTGAGGGATGAAGTGAATTCTACTGTTACAACCAGATATTACTACCTTCTTCCAAACACTTCCCTACAGGTTTTGCTAGGTAGTTAGTGACCTTAGCAAGGAAAATATTGGACTTTCTGATTCACAGGAGAAGTAACACTGTGAGCAATTGAGGAAAGTAACCTTGTACATTTTGGGCAAACTAAGCCAGCATCACAGAGGAACAGGGGAGAGCATGGAGGTAATGAAAGGCTGTCTGAGAGGCAGCAGTATCTTAACAACCTGCTCACTTGTGTGATACCTTTTGTTTCATGTCTAATGCCCTCTAAAGAGTCTGGTAGATACATTTTTACAGTGGCTTAATCAGTGCGTTTCAACCTGTATAAAGGCAAAATCTAACTACCTTCATCTGAGACAAAGCTACATTTCAGGTATGTTCAACTTTTGTGTTGAAAGCGGATAGAAAAGGCTGAGCGAAGTGATGTACCAAGTCTGGCTCCAAATGTTTCCAACCAACTACCAAAGTTCCTCCTGCCAGGGCAGGGGAGCAGGAATGCAGGAGAAAGCAATCTGGCAGCCAGAAAGAATGTCTAATAGCAAGCAATACAGTTATTTTTTCACTAAATTCCAATGATTTTTTCATGACATTGAGGTCATGCAACAACAGGAAGAAACAAGATGATGGCATCTCAACAGACCAAAAGAATGGTAAGAAATGTAATATTTCTCACAGAAATGTGAAAAATATCCTATGTGAAGGAGTTAGGGGTAGAATTTACAGCTGGTATCTGGACCGGAATCCACTTGGATAACCATGATCTTGGAATCCACTTGGATAACCAAAACTGTGGTGGCCCTCACAGACTGCTCTTGTGACGCTGGGCAAATGCTGCCAGTCACTTCAGTTCCCCATCTATGATGTGGAGTACCACTATCCTTTAGAGCAGGAAGTCTTGTCCCTGAGTATAAGTCAAGGAAAAGCACGTGGGCAAGATTTCATCAGACATCCAAAACTATTTATCTGAAATAGAGGATTTATATTTTTGGTTAATAAGTAGAGATGGTGCATCATGCCTACAGCATAAATAGGTCCCCATACTTTGGGTCCTGACAACCCATTGTCAGGCACTAGTGTTCACTTCCACTCTATTCATCCATGATTACTAAGAGTTTCACCCTGGGAAGCTTTACATGTCCAGAGCAAGGAAAAAAACAATAAATCAGTTTGCATAATTTGGCACTGATGGGTCTTTCAGTGTGCCTTTCTAGCGTCAAATCTTTTACTTCCTCTTTTTTTCAGAAGACCTCACCTGAAGCATTTCAGGAGTTGAAAGTCCAAAGCAACAGTGTGTCTTTTAAAAGGCTGGATGATTATAAACAATTTCACAATGATCTCTTCCTCTGACTGAGAGAATCAAAGGAGGGTTTTTCAGTGTTTGCATTAGCAGGTGTGGGACTTTACTGAGAAGTTTAAAGGGTGCAGCCCTTCTCTCTTTCCTCACTGCTCCCTGTGATTGTATCTCTCAGATCTCACACCTTCTGTGCAGTTCTCACCTGCCTGCCTCAGGTCTCTGAATTTTCCACCTTGGCAATTCGCAAGTCTCACCACTGAGGCCCCACACTGTCACCAGGTCTTTACTCTCACAGTTGTGTACCAGAGCCTTGGTTGGAACACATTTCCTGTGAGGTTGAGGAAGGAAGGAGGGTGCAACCACAGCCTGAGAGTGTGCATCCCTTTGCAGCTCCACACCCTGCCACAGACTCCTTACTGCCATGTGTCCCAGGGGGAGAGGGGGTTACACCTGTGTTTCCCCAACCTGAGTGACGTGGTATGACCACGGCTTTGCAGGACTCACAGTCAGAGTAAATAGTCACCAAGTTAATTTCACTGGAGTTTTATGGGCTGCACTGGAAGGCCAGGCCTTGGCAGAGACCTTGTTACAACAGCGCATTACATTAATTGGCAAAATAATTAAAAAAACCCAGGCAATAATTTATATGCTTATTACATGTGTTGTGGCCTTTTTTGATTTTTTGGTTCTGAGATATATTTTCTCTTGGACTTGCTTCCATCTTGTGATTTATTTCTCACATAAACTGTATTCACCCTTCTGGAAATACAGTTTAGAGATTTCTTTAATAAGCATTTTGAAAACCTGGACCTATCTCCAAATGGTGACATAGCATCTCTGTAACAAAGGCCTTCTCAAGAATTGTGCTACCATTTTTATACAGGTCATTGTGAGCTTACAGAGAGTATAAATGATTACTTAGGTTGCAACAGAGCCTGCAAGTCTTGCTGATGATAGCTTGTTGACTTCTGCCTGGGGCTCAGCCACTTCTTGGGGACCCTGCACCCTGAGGAGCTCTGCTAGGAAGGGAGTTCTGCAGCAGCAAGTGGTGGCCCTCCCTTGTGACTATTTGGTCTCTTCCTCTCCCTGGCCACAAGCAGAGGTACCTGAAACACTGACAAATGAGAATTGAGAGGTGTTTTATGTCTCTAGGCCATCTCCTATTACAAGCTCACCTGGACCGCAGGAAAATATACCAGAACCAGAGACTGCATTTTGCACTCTTCCAGCAGAATCACAGAATTGTCTAGGTTGGAAAAAACCTTGAAGATCATCCAGTCCAACCATCAACCCAACACTGACAGTTCCCAACTACACCATATCCCTCAGCACTAAGTCGACCCTACTCTTAAACACCTCCAGGGATGGGGACTCCACCACCTCCCTGGGCAAGGTATGTCTCCATCATTTATTGGGGTTTTTTGAAGTACCAGGACCCTCTTCCTATGGACAGCACAGACAACAGGAAGAGCATGGACACCTGCATCACATTCACATTTCCTGAACAAAAACCTGTTTTGCAAAGTCACAAGGCAGACATGCAAGGTTTCAGGGTAGCTTTTGTTTTGGAAGGAGTTAGGTAAGATGTGAGAAATCTCATTGAGGAAGATCTCTTCTTCTTTATACATCTCTTCCTTCTTTATACATCTCTTCCTTCTTTACACTTACACTGGAGCAGAAGACTGAGAGGAAGGCAGTATATATGTAAAACATCTTTGGCCACATATAGATTAGCTTCAGAGGTCCAGTAAAACCTTCCCAATCAGTACTGACATGACAGGAGACAGGACAGGATCCCATTGCTCGCTCCAGGACAAGCTTCTTGTCTTTTCCTCACAGGGTCTGACTGTTCCCATCTGCAAAGCGGGGTTAACATTATTAATCTTCTTTCTTACTCAATCAGAGAGACACAAACTAAAAGCACCAAGAGGTAGGTGGTCTTTTTACAGTTCCTTACACAAATAATAAGCTCACTGTCACCACTGATGTGGTTTTAGAGCCATGGGTTGTAGAAAATGCAACATGCCAACTCAGATGCATTTTGGGTCCTGTACTGCAGCTCCTCTGCCAAACAGGAACACATCTGAAGCATGTGACCATCTGATCTATTGACTTCTGAGGTGGTAACAGTCTTGACCACCCAGCATGAAGTTGCATTGCACAAGCAAATACAGCATGAGACTTTCCTTCAGTGCGCCTCTTGCCAAGTTGTTACCCAAACTGAACTAATAATGCAGGGTCTGAGGTATGGGAAACTCCTGTGGGGTTGCTTTTTACTAAGTGTGATCCTGAAGGAGACATATTTGTAGAGAGAGGTTTTGTTCCAAGTGAACAGTTCCAGCACAAGAAGGCACTGCTGGAGGGCAAAACTCATCTTACGAACAGGGCCCCAGAGATAGCAAGCTGTAAATATGTCTTGTCAGCTCTTCCCTGACCAAACCCGGGAGGAGACTGGGAACAGGTCCAGACACAGGCAGATAAAAAGGTGTGTTACAGCTTTGTCTCCTTGTATCCATTTTCCAAATCTAGCAATTAGTTTCTTGACTTTGTTTTGTAGTGGGCTAAAACTCATTTTACTTTTTGCCCAAATCTTGCCTGCTGTGCAGACTGATTTCAGGGCAATACAGCAACTTTAGAGGTGCTCTGCTCTCCCGGGAGTAACAAGTGATGCACTTTAGGTCTGCTGACACCTCCACCATGTGTAGAAATCTCCCCAGATCACGTGCAAGACAAGGCAGACACAGAGAGTGCTATGGAGCAAGGCGCTGACACACAGTCTGGGGTGTGGGGCTTGGGTCTCCCTAATCTCTCACCGTTCTCTGCAAAAAAAGTGCTTGAGGAACTGCCTCCCTAACTTCCCTTTCACACATGTGACTTTACAAAATGTTTGGTGATAAAAATTAACGTGTCTCTTGTTTGTAACTTGCTATAGTTTCACATAGTAAACCAGATGCATGTTTCTCTCCATGGTCAATATGAAGAGCCTTGGGCAACTTGCTCACAGATAGGCATGTTGACATAGCTACAAGAATCCCACATGCTACTACCTGACCAGCCTGTGCCCTGTTCAACATAGTGGGTTTTTCTGTGTTCCAGGTCCTAGAATCTCGAGTTGGAAGGCACCCGTAAGGATCATTGAGTCCAACTTCCTGCTCCTCCCATGACTACCTAAAATTAAACCATATGACTAAGAGTATCATCCAGATGCTCCTTGAACTCTAACAGGCTTGGTGTCATGACCGCTTCCCTGGGGACCCTGTTCCAGTGACCAACCACCTTCTCAGTGAAGAAAGGTCTAGCAGGTACAAAAGACATTTCAGTCTCTTTGTCCCTTGCAGGACACCAAGGCTCCCTCAGCCTTGACTCAAGGCTCTGAGTATGGAGAGTGGAGAAGAGCTGGTGCTGGGTTTACTGGGCATCTCTGGGACCCACAGGTGCACAGGGAAGATGTAATCAAAGTTTACAGACCTATCCATGGTGAAAGAAATAAACCACTATTTTGGTAACAGACTATCCAGAAGAACAAAGTCAAATTCTGTTCAGAAGCAAAAACAAAGTTGTCTTATTACATATGCACAGGCACCTCTGGCACGTCAATATCACAGGAGAAAATTCCTTTAATATACCCATTATCTGACACCTGTAATGTGATAGCCCTTAGGGACAAGGATGGAAATGCACAGAGTGTAAACACAGAGACATGTTAGACAATAACATTGTCGTAGCAGTGACGGTCTAACTGTGAAAGGGTGACAAGATCATGTTAGTTAGCTGTAGTCAAACAGCTAATGATGTTGCCATGTGTAATGGCCAGTGAACTGCACGTGCCAGTTCCTGTGACACAGACATCGCAACTCAGTGTGACTTCTCTAATCTTCTTGTCTCCATATAATTAGTTTCTGTCTCAAATGCTGATAATTTCCATTTTGTCGTAAGTGTGCCAGGATTACTCTGATGCTCAATCCCATGAATTCCCTTTGGCTTCCTTTGGGAGCAGTGGCATCTTTTAATAGACCAATGGGTATATGTTGATTGAATAATCTCTAATTATTAATTCACATCTGTAGAATGGCTGGGATGATGGGTCTTTAGCACTATTGCGGCGAATATAGTGATAATCTACAGTTGCTTCTTCCAGTCTGATAAATACAGTAGCCATGGACACATGCAGGGATGGATTATTTTGGCTCACTAGCCATCTGTGCTGCCTTAGGTAGAACATCTGAACTGACCAGGTAGAAAACAGAACTGCAACATTCCCTGCTTTGCTTCCAAGCCTGAAATAACAGCAGAATGGGCCTTTCTCTTGTTGCATCTCGTAGCAGAGCAATTTTTTTTTGTGTTTAACTTTCTTTCCATTCCTGTTCCAAGCCAGAAAGTGAAGAGGCATGTCAAAATAAAGTAATTACAGAAAGGTTAACCAACCCCTCTACCCCACCTTCCCCTCCACCACAACCACTCTGTGTGCAGTGCTGTCCAGATCAAGCCAGATGGGCCCCTGACTGCCTTTTCCTGGACACTTCGACTTTGCTGGCTGGAAAAGAAATCTCTTGATTGCTCCCTAAGTGGTGTAAGAGTCACCTTCTGTGCTGTTAAATCAAACAGGGCAGCGTACCACAGCAATGTGAGCTGCTGACAGGGAGAGTGAGATTCTGGGTTACTCTGCTCAATTTTTGGGTTATTGCAATACCAGTCTTGTAACTGGTAAATCCAGTGTTTATATGGATTTTTTCAGCTTCTTCCAAGCACATGTTCTTGTAAATGTGTCTGTGTGGTCTTTCAGAAAGCAAGTACAATTGCAATGTATATCTACATATGTATACCCACTTGTCTGCCCTTCTTGTCCAACTAAAACTTTCTTATATCCATTAAAGAGTGTAACTGCAAAAGTAAGACTGATGAACAAAATTAACTTTTTTTACCATGATGCACAGTTAAGGTGTGGAACTCCTGTTACAGGACACTGGAAAGTCAGTAGTAAAAAGGGAGTTCAAAAGGGAATTAGAAAAAAAATCATGGAGGACAGCTGCACTGATGCACCTTTAACATGATGCCATGTATGCAGACAGAATCCACAAATGACAATGGAAGTTTGGGACATGAATTACAAACTATTCTCCTTGTTTCTTGCATGAATTTCTTGAACACGTGCCTCCGACCACTGCTGGAGATTAAATACTTCTGCAGATGAACCTTTGGTTTGATAAAATACTGGAGTGTCTTATGAGCTTAACCAAATTTACACACAGCCTTCCTCTGTGCATTCCTCTGATCAATATTAATCAGAAATTACTATGAAGCCAGACTATTAGGACTCCTGCTGTCTTTGTATCCAGCTGAAAAGTAATTCAAGGTTTTAGAGTAAAATGAAGTTATGTTCATTTTCTATTTAGTTCTCAACCAGTCAGCTCTTTGGAGAGTTTATAACTTCCCTTTATTATGAGACAATTTCTTTGCTGTTTCTTTCAGAACTTCTGTTTCTTCCCTTAAGCCAACTGAAGATTCTCCCAGGAGTGCCTTGAACACAGACTAACAGAAACTGAGACACACATGCACAAGGACAGATTCAGAAAAAACATAATAGGACTTGCAAAATGTACTGTGTATTACATGTCAGGAGATCTAATCTCTGATCTCACCTCTGTAGCTTGTACAAGTACTTTACACTCTCCTGTCTTTTCACTGTTTTGACTGCAATCTCTATGTAAATGAGCTTTTTAAATGTTTCTATTTGTCTGTATAGACAGTAGGTCTTCAGTTGCCTGAAAATGCTACTGGCACTTTGTGATTAAGAATAAGGATCAACACCCTTCAGAGACCAGCCTCTGCAGAAAAGGGGGAATTTTTACTCAAGCAGAGCTCTTTTTCTTTAGTGATTTATTGCTGATTACTGTGTGAAATCCTTTTATGGTTTTGTTCTCTTAAAAAAAATCACACTCCTGTTTATGTCAAATTGTCTCTTTAGTGCTAGGTTTTCAGTATTTTTAGTTTACAGTGCAGGTGAGATCATGTAAACCATTTAAATTACCTTCTGGTGATTCAAAGAAGGTAAGTAATTAGGGAATTACCCTGTCTTAAATCAAACCAGAGGAATCAGATTAGGCCTGTTAATAAATTTGCTTTCATTACAAAAAGCATCAAATAATATCTGTTATTGTTTGTCTTATGAAGATATTTAGATGTCCAGCCACAGATCCAGACTGTCATGCACAAGAACCTATACAAGGAGAGAACAAAAACGTCAGTCCTGTTTCAAACAGTTTAAACAGCCTGGGCTGTTTTGCTCTCCTTGCACATGGCCTGCTTCATGAAATACTCCTCATGGTTATATGGAAATGGTTTTATGTCTGCTTTGCAGTACCTTCATCTTTCCCAGTGAGATCTGCTATGGTCAAGGAGAAGAACATCCCTGTAGCACCTTGCCTAGGTTGTTTCCGAATCATGATGAGGCCAAGAGCTACAAACCTTTCCTTCTCTGTGGTGTAAATGGAGATGGATACTCAGTTTTCGCCTCAGAGTCTCAGAGGATTGTGGCAAATCAGGCAGTCTTTCTGAGTGACACTGACAGGTTTGCCCTTCTCTGGGAAAAGATGAGGGATGTCAAATGCAAACCAAAGAGAGGGATTAACGTGGCATGAGAGAGTTATAGTGATAGCAGGGAAAAAGAAGGCAGCCATGGAAAGCATTAAATTTAGGGCTATACAGCTGAGATATTACAACAGCTGCCTAGGAGAACATTTGACTGTCAAAGATTACTTCAAGATTTGTGGTGCCAATTCAAAGCCTGCTATAGAAAATGGGTGCTAGGAAAGAGGAGCAGGGAAACTTTCCCAGTGATTGACAAGGGTTTTGACATAGTGATTATATCAATAGTAACAGTCATTATTTTGCAAGACAGGCTTAAGGGGAAGTTAATCCATTTAACCTGTCACTTAAAGACTGTACAGTAATTCAGTATCTAGACATTGCTAGCTCATTTAGTGTCCAGTGCTGACATGGAAACAGAGTCTTCCAACCGTTTCTCATATGAGAATTTCACAGAACCATGGAGATGTTGGTCTGAAGATCTCAAGTCCAAACCACCTCTGGAAACAGGACTATCACCAATGCTAGCTCAGAGCATCCCAGCTTTGTCTAACTGAGTCTGGAAAGCCTTCTGTGATGGAAGTTTTACAGCATCTCTGGATAAACTGTTCCTATGCTGCACCATCTTCCTGCTGAAAAAGATCAACTCTTGTCATGCTGATGATATGGCACCAGCTACAGATTGGTTTGTTTTGGGTTTTTTGTGTCATAAACTCTTTCTGACATTCTTACAGAAAATATAAAAAATCTTAAATTAAAATTTTATACTATAAGCTTAACCTTATAGAGAAAAACATTTATGTTGCCAAACATATTTATTGTAGTTTCCTATCACAGAAAGAAGCATTTCTATTCTACTCGGAAATCTGCAACACTTCTTGCCTAAACTAAGGGACTGGAGGGGATCTCTCTGCTCTGACAAGTTTAAATTTGAAATAACTTTGAGAGAACCTTGGAATGTGGATATACAGCTAGAAATTAATTTGGAGATGTAATGATATAATCCCAATGATATATCACACTGCATCATGTACAAGGCAAGGTCGGGCTCTGTCATCCAAACAGAAGATCTCTATAGGATACATCACAACCTTTGCAATGGCAATAACTATTCTTCTGGAGCTTCCTGAAAGTCCCCTGCTTGTCTAAGGAAATATTACAACCAGAATAACAAAGAGAGGAAGATAAAGCTGTTGAGCAAGATAGAGAGATGGACAGGAATAGAAAATTAATTTACACATGTTCTATGTGATCTCCATTGTAATAACATACCAACAATTATGAGCAGTCCAGTTCTTATTTGTTCAGTTATATTCAGCAGCTTCAACTCCACTGAACAAAGCTGGCAGCAATGTAAAGCCTCAATGACTTTTAACATCAGGTTAACATTATTCCCATTTCACAGTCTAAGAAGAGGGGAAGTCCTTACAGGATCCCAAGTCTGGGTGTCTCTACCTTTTGTTTGTCTTGCTCCTTTAGTCAGACAATATCTCAATACCTTTTTCCAGTTTTCTAATGGTCTTTGGGCACCCCAAAAGTCATTGCTTATGATGCACATCGAGGATGTAAGCTAGTGGAAGAGCACAGCATATAACCAAAAATGGGAATATAAGAACTCTGAATCACTACTCCCACTGAGCTGTGGAGCAGTGTTATTTTGTTGTGTCATTTTGGATGACAGCATTTTCAATTTTTAGCAAGAAGTAATAGGTATCGTTTCTTTCTTGACAAAATATCAGAATTTTCCATTGAAAGAATATAGTTTACAAACACACATAACATTGTGTTGTTTGTTTGTTTTTAAAAAAAAAAAAAAAATCCCGTTAAATATGTTGGAGTGTAGTATTCCAGCCTGTACTTTTGCATAAGTAAATTCAAACACAAGTCAATGTGTTACCTGGCCAGGCTTCTGGAGGGTGTGGAAGTCTGTTTCTCCTGATAACACTTCCAAAAGCAATTGGTTCTTCAAAACTTCTGAAAATAAAAGTTATTTTATTTAGATACCTATAGTGGAATGGATTTAAGATATCACTTTTTGGCACCCTAATATGCGTGTTTTGTTTAATGGTTTTTAGAAAGAAATTTCCAGGATGAATGGAAACTTGAAAAACAGTATTGCTTCAGTCCAGAAAGGAGGCAAAGGAAAGAAAAACCCAATATACGTACACTGAGAAAGCATGTTTTTTTAAAAAAAGGAAACCACAGCAAAAAACAACAAACAAAAAAAACCCCAATACCCTTCAGAAAAGAAAAAAATCTGCAGCATAACCTTTTATCTGTCAGCTGAAATGAAAGTACATCCAAAGTCCAAATCAGAAGTCTTGAGCAGTGAAAGATATTTCAAAGCAGTGATGCATCAGAAGTCTCTCTGGAAATAGCCCGACAGCCCAGAATTCCCTTCCTTTAGGAAACACCCTCATTCCAAGGCCTCAGACATCTATTTTGAATGAATATAATTTATTGCCCTATCATCATAATAACATTATTATTCATTTACCTAAGGTGATAACAGTGACTAAGGCACTAGTTAGGATCAGAGCTTGATTATACTTTACAGATATAAAATAGAAGATAATGCTTGTTTTAAAGTGCTTGGTGTAAACTAACAATAGTCTTAGTGTTACACCCAGCAATGGAAACAGACCAACAGCAAAGGTTTGAGTGGAAGACATTATGATTCCCCTGGAAGATGAAGAGAAAGTAATGATGTTCTTTAATTCAAGATGCATACGTGCCTTGTTGAGTTGAAAAGTTTGAATAACACTCATTGGAGGTGCTATTTTCTCAAATATAGAAAGTATCAACATTCTTAATATCAAGCTGAGATGCAGACACACACTGAGGCCTTTAGTTTAGGAAAGATTTTTGAAGAATTCATGAAACATCATAATGTGTAATGCAAAAATAGTTCTTTAAGGTGTTTAAAGAAAGTTCATTTTGTGTCTAGGCCCAAAATCATAGCTCAGATCTGCAATATTGATACTACGCTTATGAGAGGAAAACTGCATTTCCTCAGGACCTACATTTTTACAGGAAGTGTGTTGTGTTAAGTATGGCTGCTCATACTTGCTTACATCATCAAAGATGCTAGAGCATAACTGTTGATTTGGGGGCTGGGGTGGGGGGCAGAAAATGATCCTTTTCTTTTTTCCTTCACATGTGGAAAATCGAGGTTCAATGCCCAGCTCTATTGCCCACTTTCATTGTGGACCTAAATACAAAACCAAATGAACAGCAAACGGAGCACATCAAAGGTCTATCTAGCCTGATATCCTGCCTGTGAGCCTATAAGAGTGTGAAAGAAGCAGGTGATAATTTTCCAGGCAACTTTACCAGTGATTTCTTTTTCCAGAGTAAATGGCCATCTATATTAAAGAAATAGCTGTGTCTGTGGTGTTGTTTCGGTTCTTGGTGATTTCTTTTTTTTTTGCACTAATTTATCTCCACTTCTCCCCCCCACCCCCCCAGTTTCAGCCTTCAGTGTCTAGACTACTTAGCAGCAAAGATTTCAGCAGTTTACTCGGGGGTTTTGTTGAAGAAATGTCTCCCATTTTTCTTTGCAATGATGCCTACAAATGTCATCTTTCAATGATGTCTACAAACATCATTTGACCTCTCCAGCTATTTGGGAGAAAGCATAAACTGCCAGTTTCTAGATACCATTTCCACATCATTTGTGTTTTTCTACACCTGCTAGTTGCTTTTTCGTGGGCTGAAGAATAAGCTTGCTTATCCCTCTAATAGATGTCATGCCAAACCTTTGAGCAGGACTTTGGGACGCTGATTAACACTCATTTTCCTCTCACATTGCAGTGGTTAAAGTGGTTCTTTGGCTCGAATAATGCTTTCTGTCACTGTGTTGTAGCCTTCCCAGGACTGCACATCCTCATGAAGCCAGCAGAGTGGGAGAGGGAGAGAACAAGCCACACAGAAGTTGCCTGTGATTTCATCTGCCTGAGTTGGATCAAGTCCCTTCCAGCAGAGATAGGCCTGGTGGAGTGGCAGGATTGTTGTTGTTCCTGCGGGTAGATCTAATGGTGGTGGGTCCTCAGCTGACCTAATTTGTAAAACAAGGAGGACCATGGTCTGTCTGTGGCAAGAGTAGCCTCATTGCAGACTCTCAGATGATTAGATTGCTACTATGCCAACATCAGTTATGTGCATATGGCAGATATGTGTGCTTTGCAGACATGTCTGTAGCTTCAACTTACTGAAGGTATACGTTCCAGCACTGTTGACACAGTGGCAGCATGGAGCTTTGTGCAGGGAGCAAAACCTGCCTGCTAGTCTGCCTGTGCATGCTGGGGACTCATGCATGTTGATATCCCTACTACCGTAGCAGTAACTGCTAGTAACATTCAACTGCCTCTAGTGTATTTGGTATATGGCTGTAGAGTGGATATACGATTGTCAGAGAAGCAGAGAAGCACACACTATTCTGTCCTGCAAAACTGTGTGAACTGAGCACCTCAGGCTGTAAAACACTTTCCTCTTCTCAGCCTACTTCTTCTGTTTTAGCAAAGATATGCCATCAGATTACTGAGTACCTGTCTGTTTAACTGTCTTGATTCTTGCTGAGGGAACTTCCGCCAGGATTGCAATTTAGGTGTTTCACTTCTGGCCAAATTCTTTCTCTGTTGCCATTTCCTGGGATGAAAATAATAATCACTAATTATGATGATAGCAATTTCTATAAATATAGTAGGCCCAAAATTATTTAGTCCTCTCAGAGTCACAAGCATTAAGACTTAGCAAGGTAAATGGCCCTCTTTTTCCTGACACTTTTTCATCTGCTCTCTCATAAGCCAAATTGAGGTGGCTGGATGACATTTCTGTACTTGTTAACATTGCAATTTTTCTCCTCAGGGCTGGGTTTCAGTTCCTTAGAATAAAGAGACTTTGCTTAGACTATCCAGTCTTAACTTCTTCTGAAGGCTGTATTTCATTACATGACAATAACAACTGTTATTGTTAATACCTTTTCTTGCAGCCACAAATCAAGGCTTGAGGGCAGCTCTGAAGTTTAATGCTTGAAAACTTCTCTGGTCTGATAACCAATTTGTCTTCTCTGCAGAATGAGGGGTGGTCATACAGAGTCAGACTGCAGGAATATTCATTGGGACTAGATCTCTCCAGGAGTGTGTTATGTGCTAGGTACTGGCAAGCTATTCCTTCACCGAAGATCTGGGTGTAGACCAATTACCTGTGTTGAGGGAGCTCTATTCAGAGATGGGACCTCTAAAGTGCTTGGCATTGCAACATAAAGCTGAGTGGCACCTCCCAGAATTTCGAGGCTCCAGAACCAATCTTTCTGTTAGAGGAATTTCACAGAAACAGAATCCAGAAAAAAGTTGTTTTCTGTTGCTTCTGCAATGCACAGAGAAAATGGTGTGCTTCATCCCAGCTCAAAACACTATGACAAGGAGCAACAACCCATCTGCATTTTACTCTGTGTGCTAAATATGCAAAATGAAAACCCAATGTGCCTAGTGGATGACCTGGAGAATTAAAAGATCATGCAAGCTCGTTCATATGTTTCTGTTTCAGGCATTTCATCTTTGCAAAGAGCAGAGGAAACAGTGTGTGAGTGGCAGGAGATGGTAGGGATCAGGCATGGTTCTGCATAGAGAGGTTCACATTTGACCTGTCCCACTGGTCCTTTGATCCTGATCACTTAGACAGTTCTGTGTAGCAACTGGGGATCCTAAGGAAACAGATGAACAGATGAAAAATACAGACAGACACTTCTGCCATGCTGAGAGATGGAAGTGATGACTCAGAAAGTGCTGTAGATTGAGACTTGGCTTTGTACAGGTATATAGAACTATATGCATTTCATCAGGTCTCTGTTTTCACTACTGAGGTTTTGCTCAGCTCTGGCCTACTGCTCCAGACAGGCACTATGTCAAGGCACTGTTACAGTTGGTTCCATCATTATACTGCAACAAGTTCTTTATCTCTATTTCTTTCATTTTTATTGTAGAATATTCAAAATGAGAAAAATTGTTATGCTCCATTTGGTCTTTTTGAAACATGTATTGTTTGGAGCTCTGGTGGTGTTAACATGGCATTTCTGACTGTTCTAGCTTTCAACTCTGGGCAGGATTATTCATGTTTCTGCTTTTTTGGGAATGGCCTCCATCCTTCACTCCAGGATGATGTTCTGCTCCTTAATCAGCTGCTGATAAGAAGCTTCAGATCTGCACTCTCAGTTCCCAGTCAAGAGGGTACCTTGATTTAGCTTTGGAAACTCCTGTAAGTAGTAGCAGCTATAAGGATTCATAAGCCAAATAAATGTACCTTGTTTGGCTTGCTTGCTTCAAAATTTGTGAACGGCTAAAGGAAAATACAGAAACAAAATGTCATTTTTAGTTGCTGTAGGGAGTGGAATCTTTTTAATGACAGGATGCTATAAGTTTTGAGGATGTTTGTTTAAGACTGAATAGAAATGTTTTCCTACAGACCAAATACCCATGGAGGAAGCTCAGTTTTGGTAGGGTTTTTCAAACTGAGTTCTTCATCTGGTAATTGGGTGGTAAAGAAAACAGAAGGGAGGAGAGAAAGAGAAAGTGAAAAGGAGGCTAATTAAATAATTATTTCAATGAGACTGGGTGGTAATGAGCTCCAGATGTTTGGGATTCCATGGACGGTCTCTGAACTGCAGAAGCAATGGTGGGTGTATATATGTTTGTTTACTTCTCCCACCCTAAGCCTGACTACTGCTTTCTCTAAAAGCCAATGAAGAACAGGCCTCTCTTAAAATATCCCTTGGACTTTGCCTCTTCAATCCAGATTTTTATCCAAGCTATTCTAGGCCAACGTAACCCAAAAAGGCAGTGGCAATAATCCAGGTATATTATGGCATAATTGAAAACACTGCTTGGCCTTCGCTCTGCAAATAGTCTGTTCACAATGACACAACAAATGAGCACATGAGCCTATACTCACATCTAGCGGGGCCAGATTCTGATCTTTGAATCTCTGTTAAACAGGTGCAATTCTGAATCAGAACAAGAATATACAGAAAATTACAACAGAATTAACCCTGACTCACTAAGGGGTTTATTCAAGGTGCACAACCATACAAATAACAAAGAAGTCTGGCTATGTACCTGACTATTTTTGAATTGCCCAATTTAGAAATAAACAGCATCTGCAGCATCTCTGTGTCTATGTGATGACAATCACCATAGCGTGTAGTTTCTTTAGATCTCTATGTCAGATTCTGCTACTTCAGGGGGATGAAAAAGCCTGGGAGCTGTTCATGGTTTATACAGAGGTGATTCTCAATGGTAGATTTCTCTGTTGGAAGACACCACTTTGCTGGCAGCAAAATACTTTGCAAAAATATGTCAGTTCTGAAAAGTATATTTTTCAGGTGTCATAAGCAGAAGAATCTGTGGGAACAGTGTCAGTATGTCCAGATCTGATTTTTAATTATTATTATTTTTCATGATGAAATACTTAAATTCTGTTATTTTAACTTAAGTGTTAGAACAGATCACTGAGTGAGATAAAAAGTCTAATTTTTGTGAAATTTCTTTTTTTGTGTGTGTTTTGTTGTTGCTCTGGACTGCAACAAGCTCCCCTCCACACCCCATAGGCAGTGGAATTTCCTTTGAAACACAGACAGTGATTTGTGTTGCCTTCTTTGGAAAACATTTTATATCAGTGGGTTTGTGGAGATTGGTAGCAATGCCACTCCTGTGTAGCACCAAAACTCTGAGCTGCACTCAGATTCACACAGGGTTGTTTGTAAATCTCTACCATCTGGTTTCCAAGATGCTGAATATAATACACATTACGTGGCACAGGGCATCTATGATGCCAGGCAAATTTCTCATACAGAATCACAGAATTATCTAAGTTGGAAAGGACCTTGAAGATCATCTAGTCCAACCATTAACCTAGCACTGACAGTTTCCAACTACACCATATCCCTGAGCGCTATGTCAACCTGCCTCTTAAACACCTCCAGGGATGGGGACTCCACCACCTCCCTGGGCAGCCCATTCCAACACCTAACAACCCGTTCTGTAAAGAAATGCTTCTTAATATCCAGTCTAAACCTTCCCTGGTGCAACTTGAGGCCATTACCTCTTGTCCTATGGCTTGTTACTTCATTAAAGAGACTCATCCCCAGCTCTCTGCAACCTCCTTTCAGGTAGTTGTAGAGGGCGATGAGGTCTCCCCTCAGCCTCCTCTTCTCCACACTAAACAACCCCAGTTCCCTCAGCCGCTCGTACGACATGTGCTCCAGACCCTTCACCAGCTTCGTTGCCCTTCTCTGGACACGCTCGAGTCATTCAATGTCCTTTTTGTAGTGAGGGGCCCAAAACTGAACACAGGAATCGAGGTGTGGCCTCACCAGTGCCAAGTACAGGGGTAAGATCACTTCCCTGTCCCTGCTGGCCATGCTATTTCTGATGCAAGCCAGGATGCCATTGGCCTTCTTGGCCACCTGGGCACACTGCTGGCTCACGTTCAGCTGGCTGTCAATCAACACCCCCAGGTCCCTCTCTGACTGGCAGCTCTCCAGCCACTCCTCCCCAAGCCTGTAGCGCTGCTGGGGGTTGTTGTGGCCAAAGTGCAGCACCCGGCATTTGGCCTTATTGAAACTCCTCCAGTTGGTCTTAACCCATCGCTCCAGCCTGTCCAACTCTCTCTGCAGAGCCTCCCTACCCTCGAGCAGATCAACACTCCCACCCAACTTGGTGTCATCTGCAAACTTACTGAGGGTGCACTCGATCCCCTCGTCTAGATCGTCAATAAAGATGTTAAACAGGAGTGGCCCCAAAACCGAGCCCTGGGGGACACCACTCATGACCGGCCTCCAACTGGATTTAACTCCGTTCACCACAACTCTTTGGGCCCAGCCAGCCAGCCAGTTTTTCACCCAGCAAAGCGTGCGTTCATCCAAGCCTCGAGCAGCCAGTTTCACCAGGAGAATGCTGTGGGAAATGGTGTCAAAGGCCTTACTGAAGTCAAGGTAGACAACATCCACAGCCTTTCCCTCATTCAATAAGCTGGTTGCCCTGTCGTAGAAGGAGATCAGGTTTGTCAAGCAGGACCTGCCTTTCATAAACCCATGCTGACTGGGCCTGATCATCTGGTTGTCCTGCATGTGTTGTGTGATGGTACTCTGGATGAGCTGCTCCGTTGTTAAACTCAATTCCTTTTAGGTACTTCCAGATGCTACCAAAAATCCACATAATTCCCAGTAAGAGGAGAAAACAAAGTGGGAAAGATGACTGTGTGATTTGTCAAGCAACAAGGACAGTAAGCGATTAAGAGTATGAGACTGACAATTCAGAGAGTCATTTAGCCATACTGTAATGACAACATCCTCTGTGGCCTTCTCCAGTTCTGCATGTCATTTGGCCCTGTTTTTCAGCCTTACCTTCCTTCCCTTTCTCCCACAACCTGCAAGAATGAACGTGATTCCTCTCTGATCAGCAGAAGACTTCAGCCCCTAAAGTGTATCGGGCTGGAGAAGGAGACGTACACTGATGATGTTTGGTCCTGATGATATGCAGCCTGGAAACCCTCCAAAATACTTCCGAAGATATTTGTCCTTTGCTAGGCTGAATACTACAGAAAGGTGACATAAACACCAACATTGCCAGCTGAGCCGTGCTGCATAATGATTCAACCTGTTATTAATTATGCATATTATTATTAGCATTTTCTGTGATTCAGCCAATTAATCTAGCCAAGATGATGCACTAGAGGAAGTAGTATTGCACTGTCAGGTGGAAAGACTAGTTTACTTTTTATCATCTTGAAATTGTATGATTCTTTATCACCTTCCCCTTGGCCTTGTTCAGGGTTTATGAGAGGGAACTTGGCCAGAAGTCTCTGAGTTTTTGCTGCTCTCAGTATTGCTATCTACATCTATTTTCTAATCCTCTGCTTGTTGGTGTGTACATTAAGCACAAACTTATCCCATACTAGAGGAAGCTGCAATCAAAATTCTTCTTCCCTTTTCCTCTTTGTCCTGGCCATAATATGACCAAAAATACTTAGGATCTTAAATTCTTTCCCTGTTACTGACTTACTGTGAAAGTAATTAAAAATAAAATGTATTTGGAAAATACATCCATAGCACTATCTAAAAGGACACAGGTGAGTCAGATCCTCATGGTGTATGTATTATCAGGATTTCCACTACCAGCAGTCTACATCTGGAAATGTTTTTCCTTCTCATTGTGCCACTGTACAAGTCACTGCACTTCCCCCTGTTTCTCCTCCTGTTATTCACTTACAAAAGACGATTTTTCCAGAAAAATGTGGTTTCTTCCTTTGTATATGTTTACAGGTTCAGAGGACTCTGGATTCAAATAGGGTGTCTGGACACTGACATAAATTTTATAGTTACTTGTAATACTAAATATGTTTGGGGTAAGGGGATTTCCACCCGAAAGATCCTTCAGACAGAAAATGTAACTGCATGGCCTTGTACTTTCTGTTTCCCAAAACAGGCACCTGGACAGATATCTACTTCCCCGCAGAAATGCCTCATGAGCCAGGGATTCTGCAAGAGAAAACTTCTGAGTTGCTCTTCAGTGCTGAAAGTTTCAATGTGTCCAGCAAATGGCAAAAAGTGATTTTTTTTCCCCCTCTTGCTTGCAGAATGTTGTAGTCGTCTCTAGGGAGATGATGCCTTTCTCAGGCAGAAAAAGGAGAAAGAAAAAACAGAAAGAAAAAACAAACTGAGGAGAATGCTATTTTTCTCATTTTTGGATTATCTTTTGCTAAAGGTTTGGTAGAATAACACAGATCTGTCTGACTATCTCATGATCAGCAGATGGTTCCACTTCTGAGCCTGTCAAATGTGAAAAGTCAGGCATGGCCTTATTACTATGTACTGGAGATTTTCCAGGCTTATACTGGAAAATCTTGCTGGAGGGAAGGGATGCCATCCAGAGGGACCTTGACAAGCTTGAGAGGTGGGCCCATGCAAATCTCATGAAATTCAGCATGGTCAAGTGCAAAGTCCTGCACATGGGTCAAAGCAGTCCCATGTACAAGTACAGACTGGGAGATGAGTGGGTTGAGAGCAGCCCTGCAGAGAAGGACTTGGGGGTGTTAATGGATGGAAATCTGAACATGAGCCAGCAATGTGCACTCACAACCCAGAAATCCAACTGTATCCTGGGCTACATCCAGAGAAGTGTGGCCAGCAGGTCGAGGGAGGTGATTCTGCCCCTCTACTCTGCTCTTATGAGATCCCACCTGGAGCACTGCATTCAGCTCTGGGGTCCCCAGCCTAAGAAGGACACAGACCTGCTCAAGTAGGTCCAGAGGAGGGGCACAAAGATGATGAGGGGACTGGAGAACCTTCCCTATGAGCAGAAGCTGGGAGAGTTGGGGTTCTTCAGCCTGGAGAAGAGAAGGCTCTGGGGAGACCTTATAGCAGTCTTCTAGCACTTAAAGGGGGCCTAAAGGAAAGATGGGGAGGGACTCTTTATCAGGGAGTGTAGTGATAGGATGAAGGGTAATGGTTCTAAACTGAAAGAGAGTAGATTTGCATTAGATATATGGCAGAAATTCTTTACTGTGAGGGTGGTGAGACACTGGAACAGATTGCCCAGAGAAGCTGTGGATGAACACTCCCTGGAAGTGTTCAAGGCAAGGCTGGACAGGGTTTTGAGCAACCTGATGTAGTGGAAGGTGTCCTTGTCCATGGCAGGGGGGTTGGAACTAGATGATCTTTAAGATCCCTTACAACTCAAACAATTCTATGATACCTCTGCTATGAAGAATTTACAAGAACGTGCTGAAATCCCGCAGTGTCATGTTCTGGACATGGAGTTTCCTTACATAAGTCCTCTTCTCAGTAAGTTTTAGGTGCAAATCTACAAGGGCCTAAGGACAACCATATGTGCCTCTAACTGGTTTTGGCTAGCTAGACCAATGTGTTTATTTTGCTTATGTCAGAAGGTTAACTGCTACCGCTGCAAAGTAGGGTTCAGCGTTTGGGGGCAGCAGTTGTCTGGAAAGCCCACATGGCTCTCCAGAGCTCTTCCAAGGTCCTCAGACTAGTCTTTAATCTAGACAGAGACACAGAAGCAGTTCTCTCACCCCAGTCTCCATTTCTCACAGAAGGGATCTGGGAGGTTGATACACATGAAGAACAGTGGCAATGGGAAAAGACAGGAATGAGAGGGTGGGAGGGCAGGAAACACAATGCCTCCAAAACCCAACAGATTTCTCTCAACTCCCTCATGTCTTCTAACCTTTCTCCTCTCCCTCACCCCTTCCAACCTTTCTCCTCTCCCTCACCCCTTCTACTCTTCCCTCATTTCCCCAAACCTTCAGCTCCACTGAGTTGTCAAATCTACATATCAACCTTTCCAGTTACCCCTTTGTCTCCAGAGACAACATTTACCTTTACTATTGTATTAGAGGTCTCAGTGCTGGTACTGGATGAGCTGTTTGCATGGTGCACCGTGCAGTAATGCAAATTGGCTCTTGGAAGTTAAATAGCCATGTAAGCATGGCACCATTCCCAAGGCAATTAGTGGTATGTCTCAGGGCTAATTGGGTTGGACTGTTGGGCTGTTAACTGGTGAGAGGAAAGTGAATGACTTACTATTACCCAGTACATCTGTCTCCCTTCCCTTGCCCTGTTGCAGATCCCTGTTGTGTGCTGAGGCTGTTAGGAAATCTCACCTGACATCAACAGAGAAGAAAGCACCTAAGCTGCCTGTAGCTACTTTTATTATATACAGAGCAAACATTTGTGAAAATATAAACAGTAGAAAGTGTGACAGTAAGCAGTTGATCCCTTTGTTTTTTAGCTTGGCCTCAGAAACTTTTCAGAGGAAAGGCCTGGAAAGGAAAGGCAGCAAAGGAGTGGATGCCACAGAAGGGTAGAAGACACCTGCTGATTTTAGCACTGCTTGAAGGGTTTTACAAACAGGATTTAAGAACGAGTGGGAGGGTGTTGCAGTTCAGATGCATTCATGGAAGTTGTGAGAGAATTTGAAGGGGAGCAGATATACTCTAAATTTATGCAAAAGAGGCAGGTAGAAGGAGAAGGAATAGCTCAGAGTGGTCCCTAAGTGCTGTTAAGTTCACAGTGTTTTTCCTTGGGAAGGAAAGCAGAAGGCTTTATCCTGACTTGGCTGTATTCCTTAAAGCAAGGCCTGGTCTAGCTTCCCTTGAAGTCAATGGAGAGAATCCCATTGACGTCAGTGGGACTTGGGTTTGGGCCATAATTACTGGAAAGACCCACAGTCTAAATGGAGAAATATCTGCAGCCATACATAGCTCCATTCCAGGTTAAAAATAAAAATAAAAAGTGCATCTCCAAGTTTAACATCCCCAGCACTGTAAATAGCTGACTCTTTCCACCATCACAGATGCAGCACTGTTCAGATTGACTGTGGGTATCTTATGTGGCCAAATGGCTTGAGTTTTCCCTCAAGGCATAGAAATAAACATGAATACTTCATAAAAGCAAAATAAAAGAGGAAAAAAAAAAAGAGAGAAGAAAACAAAGAAGAAGAAGAAGAAAAAGAAGCATTGGTAACCAATCCTCTTGCTGCCCAGAGAGCAAATTTACTGGAGCATTTCATGAGCCCCAGGCTTCAGAAAAACACAAATGCAAATATGTCCTTTGTATGGGAGAGATAAAAGTTTATTTTGCATTGTTTTTTTGAGAATGAACAGTTGAGGGAGTAGCTGCTTGACGTCTGTACCCCTCCAAATGTAACATCTAAGAAGCAAGGGTCTGCAGCCCTGACTCCCAAACCCTGCTTTGGCTCTTTTGTGATCTAAGAACATCTAAAACCAGCAAGTAAGGATCAGCAGTGAACATCAGTGCTTCTGTGTGTTTGATGCTGTCTTGACAAGTAAGTGCTGCATGCCAATGGCCAGATCCTCAGCTGGGGCAAGTCACTAGCATTCCTGCACTATGCCTCTTCTCCTCACAGCTCTCCTACCAGGCTTCCAGAGACTCTTTTCACCTGCTACCCCTGGAAGGCAAAAAACCACCCCAGATACCTTTTGATACTTGATGTCTGTGGTCTCCAAATGAGGGACAATAACCTTGTATCATCCCATACCTTGCACTGAGGGAGGCCACAGTGTGACCTAAATGAACAGTCCTAATCAGGAAGCTGTTGGGTTTTACACACACTGCACTGTCCCACAGGAAAAACCCTTCCCTGCAATCACATTCTGGAATGATATTTGCTGATGAAGCTAGCAAGTGCCTTCACATGGATTTTCTGGGGTTGCCTGTTGTTATTTTATTATGAAAAAGCACAAATTAATGGCAAGACTGTTACTGCTGCTTGAAGCCAGGGTCTGTTTGTTTTGGTTCATAGCTCCATTCATTTGGCCAAATAGTTTGATCTGCTGATGCCTGTGGAGCTGTTTTGAATGTGTAACTGCTAGTGTAACATCCTCTGGTTATTGTGAAACATTTGTGAAAACTTCTTTTATTAAACCATTGCTTAACAGGGAAACTGAAACACTCTTACTAATCATCTCATGCTCTCCTGACTGTCTGTCTGTGGAAGACATCTCCTGGGATTTCCTCTATAGCATGAACTCATCGTGAGCCCCTTGAAAGTGAAGGAGCTTTTGCTGTTGACTTTAGTAGGTTTTGGATCAGCCCCCTGAGAACAATTCTGATATTTAAACCAGGCAGGAAGACAGCAGGGTTTTCCTGTCTGTGCCAGTTATTTGTACATGTAGGCTGATGTCCATGTCAGACCTCAGAGGAAACAGTAAGTACACAGGGCCAAATTCTTGCTCAACAGCCTGTATAGAACTTTTCTGCATAGTGCAAAGTGAGTGTAAACATAGTACTAAATGAGAATAGTTTACACACTGATCATACTGGTGCTGATAGAATTGCTACACCTGTAGGTCTGGGCACAGTCACGCTGAGGAAATGTGAATTATAAAAGAGAAACTTACTGCTTCCAGTGCTTCTTACCGCTTGGTACCTGCTCCCTTCCCAGACTTGTTTGGCTGGATCAGATAGAAGGTCTGCCTCTCACAGGAAATCTCTTAACTCTTTTTTATGAGCACACTCCATGGTCCTTTCCCTGCTCTATCCAGTAATCTTCCAGTTAGTAGTCTGGGGGTTCACCAAACCTGGAAATCTCCAGACCACTCCTGGAACTAACTTCTGTGCACTTGTGCATTTGTCCTTTCAGTCTCCATTTTATGGCAATGAATTCCACATTTCCTGCTTTACACGAGATAGATGAAAGCACACTTCTTTTTCTGTTTTGGTCTTTATTTTAAAATTGCTGCCTTATACACTCTGTAGGCTGCCTGGAATCACTGTGTGTCTCACAGGTCCTCCCCTGTCTTATAGAACAAATCCTTACCCTTTCAGCTTTGTTTCATTACACATTATTTTATAGGTGTCTTTCACTTCTCCCCTACATTCATCCTCTTTCAAGCTGTCCTACTTTACTTAGACTCTAAGTATATTTCAGGCTCTTAACCATCCTTTTGATCAGCCCTTTGAGTCAGTTTCCACTTTCACAAAATAAAAATTGCATTAATTTTTCCACTGAAGGATGTCAGAGTGCTTAACAAACTTGGAAAAATCTAAATAGGTCTGATAAAGTAATCTTGTATGTGCATTTATTAGTGTGGTTCCTGAGAAACTGCTATTACAACTGGATATGCACTGTTACTGACCCAATGGATGCTGGAATAGTGATTTGGAAATCTGTCTGAGAAAAACTGAGGAATTTCTCTTATTCTTGCTTTCAGTCTTTATTTTAGGAAGCAATCAAACTGCTCCCAACTGGGTGGATCTTTGTTTCCATCTTCCCTCTAGTGCTAGGCTATTTTAGTTGTAACTATGTCCTGAGATAAAAGTTTAAAACTCATAAACTGTAGCTAGCTTAGGAAAATCATAGCTGCAACAACATTTGGACATATGTACTTTGACCTAGTGGGACCAGGTTATTTTGAGGGAAACACCAAAAGTGCAGCTAGTTAGGGATACTCTTAACACAGAATGATGTGGGAGAGACCTGATGGAAGTCAGTAGCTACAAAGGAAGATTTGGGGAATATATGAATTATGGAAATCTATTAGTCAACTGAAACTTTATCTACTTCTTTACCATAGCAAGAAACAAACTTTTGTATTCCTCCTCAGAAATGTATAAAGTCAGTAACTGCAAACTGAAGGGCATAATTGAAGGCATTTCCCCTCTCCTCTGAGGAAACTAAAGCTGTGGAAATCAGCACACAACTGATTTTGTGAGGTATTTTGTAATTGCATACTGAATTTCTGTCAAAAGAGCCCAACTTTTGTTAAAGCCCCCAAAGAGGTGCCCATATTTCTTCATTTTGAAGAATTTTTTTTTTTTTTTTGCTCCGTCCAATTTTGAAACCCTGGCTACAGCACATCTGGAACATGTGGCTATGGGCTCCTTTGAAATTCCAGCTCCCACCTCCCTGAGTCTCCCCTGGAAATCCCAGCATCGAATGTGATAGCAGTGTATCCATCAAGACCTGGGAGACTCTGTTGTCAGGGAGAGTGGTTATGAATAGAAAATACCTGAGAAGAATTAGAAAATCATGTCTTCCCTTTAGACCCCTACAGGGCTCTTATTTTTTCTCCTTTGGTACCCACACACCTCATTTATTCAAATACTTCTGTTTACACAATAGCAGGATTTTTCCAATAGCTTTTGGCCTATTTCTCTTTCCTCATCTGACACCATAGTTCCAGGGAAGTTACTTGGAAAGGATATATTTGAGGCTGACACAAGAGTCATAGTGACTCAGTATATTGAAAGGTCAGTGTCATTAAAGCAGTTCTGTTTTCACTCAGTTGAGTATTACAGCACCTTCTGCAAACATATCATAGTTTAAAAATGGTATATATCAGGGAAAAAATATCTGAATCTAATATGTATACTCTGATTTCATAATACATGTATCTAATATCCTGATGGGACACACCCCGTGTCCTGGTTTAGCCAGGATAGGGTTAAGTTTCCCCAGCAGTGGGGGGAAGCTCTAGCCGGGTTATTCATATACCATGCTGACGTCACCTCCTGGCGCGAGCACAGGAAGAATCGGTGATCGCGTGGGCTGGCGCAGCCGGTTCTCTCTTTGCTGTATCGGTATATACTTTACTCTGTTCATTGTTATCACTGTTATTCTTATTGTTATTGTTTTTTGTGTTGCTGTTGCTCTGTTGTATTAAAACTCTCCTTATTTCAGTCTTGGGGCTTTGTATTTCACTGCCTTTGTGGGGGAGGGGCAGCGGCCGCGTGGTCTCAGACCCCGGCAGGGGCTAAACCATCACAACTTTGGCGCTCCAACGTGGGGCTGGAGAAGACTGAGATAAGGACAAAAGGAGAAGGTGTGTTAGAGCAATCTGTGAGGTGTAATTTTTTTTTCTGTTTTTATTTGCATTTGTTTGATAAGAAACGTTTGCAATGCTGACCGATTTGCTTGCATGATGGGGCTGGATTAATCCTTATATCCCCTGTGTGTTCCCAGTGCTGGTGTTTGTTCTTGGTGGAAAATGTATCAAGGGTCTTGTTCTGATCTACTGGTTACTGTCTGCTTATAATGGGCTCGTATCGCTGCTTGTGGGGGTGAACCTGTACCTGTTTGCTGCCTGGGCTTTTGTTAGGGGTCTCACCCCCTCTATGGGTGAGCCAGGGGAAGAGATCCTCTCGGTTTTTGAGAGTTTTAGCTATCCCTGGAGCATCCTGGCCACTGTGTTCATGGCACAATACTTTCTAAATGTCTACCAGATCTTGTTTTGAGTCATGTGGTATTTCTCCAACAATAGCACCACCCAGAAACCTGCCCTGAGGGCAGTTAGTTATAAATGGCTAGGTATGTGGGAGCAAATAGGCAAGTACCTGAGTCAGTGGTCACCCCCAACGTTCTGGGATTTCACTCCCAAACAAGTGCAGAGTCCTGATAAACTGGTGGAGTGTTTGGAAACGGTGTGCTGCCAATCTGACAAACCCCGGGAGATACAACTCGCTGCGATGTGCTGGGGGCTTACCCACGCTTACTGCATTGCCCTTAACACTGATCACTGCCCTCAAGAGGGATAAAGGGCTGCAGGGTCTGAAAGTGAACTTACTGGTGCAGCAGCTGGGCCAGGGGGACAGGCAGTGCCAGTACCAGTCGCCTCCACCAGCACAGCAGCTGGGCCAGAGGGACAAGCAGTACAAATATCAGTCACCCCAATATGAAAAACCAAATATACCGAAAAATCCCCTCACAATGTACATGGTGACAATGAACCGGGCCCATCATGAGAGCAGGAGAAAGAGCCGGAGGTAACCATCCGATCTCTATCCCTCAGTGAGTTGCGAGATATGCGGAAGGACTACAGCCACATTGCAGGCGAACAAATTTGCACCTGGCTGCTCCGATGCTGGGATAGTGGAGCTGCTGGTTTGGAATTGGAGGGGAGAGAGGCCAAACAGCTGGAACCTTTAGCCAAGCAGGCTGGTATTGACAAGACAATAGGGAAACAGGCTCAAACCCTCAGCCTTTGGAGACGACTTCTGCTTGGTGTGAGGGAGAGGTACCCCTACAAGGATGATGCTCTATGTCGGTTAGGCAAGTGGACCGACATGGAGAAAGGCATTCAAAACCTCAGGGAAATGGCTGTGTTTGACATGATCTATGGTGATCTGAATGATGAGCAGTCACCAATGGATCCAGATCAGGTCCCTTGTACACAGCTGATGTGGCAGAAGTTCCTGCAAAGTGGACCAGAGGGACATTCCAAAGCATTAGCAGCAGCATCCTGGTGGCGAGACACTCAGACAGTGGATGAAGTGACTATCCAGCTCTGGCAATATGAGGGAAATCTCCCTTCCTCCCAACATGCTTTGGTTTCAGCTGTAGAGGAACTGTCTCAGAGGCTCCAGAAAGTGGAACAGGACATGTCCTATGTTCCACCTACACGGGCCGATGTCTCAGCTATTAGAAGCAGGCGCTTCCCCACCCAAGAAAATGGCAGTAGAAGGTACACACCACGGGGCATCCTGTGGTTCTTCCTCCGTGACAATGGGGAAAACATGAGGAGGTGGCATGGACAGCCCACTTCCGTCCTAGCTGCATGAGTACAGCAACTGAAAGGGAAGAACACCATGAAAGGGGAGTCTTCCAAGAGAGATGCAGCTCCAGTGTCCAGTCAGAAATCCCCCAGACAGAATAGAATGGCCAACAGTACGCTTGACCCTCTTGAGGGGACCAGGAAGTCATTCTTGCAGGAGTCATTCTTAGATCAAGCGAGTGATGGTGAGCAGGATTAGAGGGGCCCTGCCTCCAGCCAGGTGGAGGAAAGGGATAATCGGATTTACTAGAAGGTGTGGATCCGATGGCCTGGCACATCAGAACCACAAGAATATGAGACCTTGGTAGACACTGGTGCACAGTGCACCTTGATGCCATCAAGCCACAGTGGGGTTGAATCCATCTGCATCTCTGGAGTGACAGGGGGGTCCCAACAGCTGACCCTATTAGAAGCTGAAGTAAGCTTAACTGGGAAGGACTGGCATAAGCATCCCTATTGTGACTGGCCCAGATGCCCCGTGCATCCTAGGTATAGACTACCTCAGGAGAGGGTACTTTAAAGACCCAAAAGGGTACCGGTGGGCCTTTGGTATAGCTGCCCTGGAGGAGGTTGAGCAATTGTCCACCTTACTCGGCCTCTCAGAGGACCCCTCGGTGGTGGGGTCACTTAAGGTTGAAGAGCAGCGAGTGCCAATTGCCACCAAGACGGTGCACCGGCGGCAGTACCGTACTAACCGAGATTCCCTGGTCCCCATCCATCAGCTGACCCACTGATCAGCTTAGAAAGCCAAAAGGTGATCAGCAAGACTCATTCACCTTTCAACAGCCCTATATGGCCAGTGAGAAAACCTAATGGCGAATGGAGACTGACCATGGACTACCGTGGCCTGAATGAAGTTACGCCAGCCATGAGTGCTGCAGTGCCGGACATGCTAGAGCTCCAGTATGAGCTGGAGTCGAAGGCAGCCAAGTGGTACGCCACAACTGACATCGCTAACACGTTCTTCTCCATTCCAATAACACCAGAGTGCAGGCCACAATTTGCGTTCACTTGGAGGGGTATCCAGTACACCTGGAATCGATTGCCCCAGGGGTGGAAACACAGCTCCACCATTTGCCATAGACTGGTCCATACTGCACTGGAGAAAGGTGGGGCTCCAGAACACCTGCAGTTTATTGATGATATCATTGTATGGGGGGACACAGCTGAGGAAGTCTTTGAGAAAGGAAAGAAGGTAATTTAAATCCTTCTGAAGGCTGGTTTTGCCATCAAGCAACAGAAAGTTAAGGGGCCTGGAAGGGAGATTCAGTTCCTAGGAATAAAATGGCAAGATGGGCATCACCACATCCCAATGGAGGTGATAAACAAGATAACAGCCATGGCCCCACCAACCACCAAAAAAGAGACTCAATCTTTCCTGGGCGCTGTGGGGTTCTGGAGAATGCACATCCCAAACTACAGCCTGATTGTGAGCCCTCTCTACCACGTAACCTGCAAGAAGAACGATTTTAAATGGGGCCCAGAGCAACAAAAAACCTTTGAACAAATTAAGCAGGAGATTACCCAGGCAGTGGCCCTCGGGCCAGTCCAGACAGGGCAGGAGATTAAGAACGTGCTGTACACCGCAGCTGGGGAGAATGGCCCTTCCTGGAGCCTTTGGCAGAGAGCAGATGAGGAATCCCGAGGCCAACCTCTAGGCTTTTGGAGCCGGGGATACAAAGGCTCTGAAGCTAACTATACCCTGACTGAGAAGGAGATACTGGCAGTATACGAAGGAATTCGAGCTGCCTCAGAAGTGGTCGGCACTCAGACACAGCTCCTCCTGGCACCCTGACTGCCGGTGCTGGGATGGATGTTCAAAGGAAAGGCTCCCTCCACACATCATACAACAGATGCCACATGGAGTAAATGGGTTGCGTTGATAACACAACAGGCTTGAATAGGGAACCTCGATCCCCCAGGATTAGTGGAAATGATCATAAACTGACCAGAGAGCAAAGATGCTGGGATGTCACCAGAACAAGAGGTGAAACGTGCTGAGGAGGCCCCACCATATAACGAGCTGCCAGAGGAGAAGAAACAATATGCCCCGTTCACTGATGGGTCTTGTCACATTGTGGGAAAACATCGATGATAGAAAACTGCAGTGTGGCATCCCACACGAGAAACCACCGAAGCTGTTGAGGGACAAGGTGAATCGAACCAGTTTGCAGAGGTGAAAACCATCCAATTAGCTTTGAAGATTGCTGAGCGAGAAAAGCGGCTGAGGCTCTATCTCTACACTGACTTGTGGGTGGTGGCAAGTGCCCTGTGGATGTGGTTGCAGCAATGGAAACAGAACAACTGGCAACACAAGGGCAGACCCGTCTGGGCCGCTGAAATAGAGCAGGACATTACAGCCCGGGTGGAGAACCTCGTTGTGAAGGTGCACCATGTGGACGCCCATATACCCAAGAGTCGAGCCACTGATGAACATCAACATAACCAGCAGGCAGACCAAGCTGCTAAGATCGAAGTGACTCAGGTGGACTTGGACTAGCAATGTAAAGGTGAACTGTTCATAGCCCGGTGGGCCCATGAGACCTCGGGCTACCAAGGCAGAGATACAACATACAGGTAGGCTTGAGATCGAGGGGTGGACCTCACCATTGACACCATCGCAGAGATCATCCATGGATGTGAGACGTGTGCTGCAATCAAACAAGTCAAACGGGTGAAGCTCCAGCGGAATAAAAATCGATGGATGAAATATAAATATGGAGAGGCCTGGCAAATCAACTACATCACACTGCCACAGACCCGCCGAGGCAAGTGCCACGTGCTCACAATGGTGGAAGCAACAACTGGGTGGCTCAAAACTTATCCAGTGTCCCACGCCACTACCCGAAATACCATCCTGGACCTTAAAGAGCAAGTCCTGTGGCGACACGACACCCCAGAGAGGATTGAGTAGGACAATGGGACTCACTTCCGAAATAACCTCATAAATATCTGGGCAGAAGAACACGGCATCGAGTGGGTCTACCACATCCCCTACCACGCACCAGCTTCTGGGAAGATCGAGCGCTACAATAGACTGTTAAAAACTACATTGAGAGCAATGGGGGGTGGAACCTTCAAACACTGGGACACACATCTGACAAAGGCCACTTGGTTAGTGAACACAAGAGGATCTGCCAACCGAGCTGGCGTGGCTCAGTCAAAACTTCCACGTGTTGTAGACGGGGATAAAGTCCCTGTGGTGCGCATGAGGGACCTGCTGGGAAAAATGGTCTGGGTTAATCCTGTGCTGGGCAAAGGCAAACCCATCCACGGGATTGTTTTTACTCAAGGACCTGGGTGCACCTGGTGGGTGATGCAGAAGGATGGAGAAGTCCAATGCGTACCACAACGGGACTTGATTGTGGGTGAAAACACACCATGAGTTATACTGTACTTCTGTTAATTTTTCTTTGTCAATGCTAATTGTTAAATGGCAGCTGGATGTGACGCACATTGTATAGAATAAAAGGGGAAATTATGTCCTGGTTTAACCAGGATAGGGTTAAGTTTCCCCAGCAGTGGGGGGAAGCTCTAGCCGGGTTATTCATATACCATGCTGACGTCACGTCCTGGCATGAGCATAGGAAGAATCGGTGATCATGTGGGTTGGCACAGCCGGTTCTCTCTTTGCTGTATCGGTATATACTTTACTCTGTTCATTGTTATCACTGTTATTCTTATTGTTATTGTTTTTTGTGTTGCTGTTGCTCTGTTGTATTAAACCTCTCCTTATCTCAGTCTTGGGGCTTTGTATTTCACTGCCTTTGTGGGGGAGGGGCAACGGCCGCATGGTCTCAGACCCCGGCAGGGGCTAAACCACCACACCCAGGATGCTAAGGAAGCTGGCCAATGTAACTGTGACAACACTTGCAATTATCTTCAAAAGGTCTTGGCAACTATTGGAGGTTCTTGAGGACTGGAAGAAAGCAAATGTCACCTCTGTCTTCAAGAGGGGTAAGAAGGAGGATCTGTGAAACTAGAGGCTGGCCAGTCTTATGTGATTGAGGGAACAATCTTGGAAGACTTTCCCATATACATTAAGGACAAGAAAGTGATTCAGAGTAGTCACTGTGAACTTATGGATTTACAAAGGGGAAATGATGCCTGAAGATAGCCTTCTAGCATGAGATGACTGGCTTGATGGATGAGGGGAAAGCAGTAATTGTTGTTTATCTTGACTTTGGCAAGACTTTCAGCACTGTTTCCCATAGCAGCCTCATTGACACACGGATGGTATGGGTTAGATAAGGGGACATGAGATGAACTGAAAACACCAGCCACACCAGTGGGATCTCAGCAAACTGGTAGCTCAATCTTCTGTGCCTTATTGATGTTCCCAAGTGCCTGGGATTTTGGCCCAAGGAGTGCTGGCAAAGGAAATAACTAAGAGCAGGACAAGCAGAGCCAGCTCTTTAGGCCACAGTTGCTGGCTGAACCTCCCACTGAAAGATACATTTCTGGGACTCCATATCTGTCCAGTGCTGATCCTCCATCTCCCTGTTCATACGTTCAGACTTTGACTACAAATTCCCAGAATCAATATGGTCTCTATGTCCCTTCTCTAGCCTCTGGCCCCAGTGACAGATGACATTTCAACTGCTGTCAGAGCAACCCTATAGCTGCACCATGTGGTATCTCTCTTCAGAGAGAACAATTTCACAAATGGGGGGAAATGCAACAGTGACAACCAGACATCTTTCCTAGGACTACCCATCAACCTCTGTCAGCAAGGACAACTGAGGCTGGAACTCTTTGCAAGAGGAAAATTCAGGGGTGGAGGTAAACACTCAAGTAACACCACAAATCTACATCAGAGCCTGAAGACCTTCAGGTAGAAACTGAAAAGTGCTGTGATAACAGTGTGAAAAAAGCTGAAATCAGTTGTCTTCATTAAGGAACAATGAATCTTCATTGTTATAAATCCACCACTTTCTGCTTCCCCTTATTTCATATTAAGCACCAGTCTCTCATCTGTTGTAAATGAGTAGAAAAACATTAAAAACATTGCCATCCAAAGTCACAAACAACATTATTACAAAGAAGAAATTACATGTTAAGCATCTTTTTTTCTGATGTTTTAATATCTTTTTTCTCTCAATTTGTTCTGTCTACTTCTGTGCCATGGCTTCATGCCTTCTGTTTCACTGGTATTTAGATACCAGCAATCCAGAATAAAAAAAAGACATGGAGACTTCACAATGGCACTGTGGTGCAAGAAATCTCATTTTTATCATAAATGGATGTACACTGATTTCCATTGTTCTTTCAATGAAAACAATTACATCTAGACTTTGTTTGCAAAAGTCTAGATACAAGGTAAGATCAGGGTTACACTGAAAGCAAAAGCAAAAAATATAAATTTTTTTGAAAAGTGATGAAGTAAACTGGTCACAAGAACTCCTGGGAAAATCTGTCTTACTTGCCTGTTCTTTTAGTTGTTGGGCAAAACTGTTAAAATGCATGAGTAAGAGAGCAATAAAAATCATTACATCAGAAAAAACTTTACTCTGAAGACTTTAAAAGATAAATGCAGAGGATGATAGTAATATATCACTGGCTGTGTCGGACTTGCATTACTCATGCAGGACGTACAAGGAGTGTTACTTTGATTTTAACCTTCCAAGGATACTCTATTTTCATTCACTCATCCATTGTCTTCCTCTTCCTCACTCTTTTGTGGGAGACCAGTGAGGAGCAGCACATGTCCCATAGCATTGCAAAGTGTACAAATGTAGTTTGTACAAGATGCTAACAAGATGCTAACACATATGCATGGCTAGACAGGAAGTTCTGGGGTGATAAAAGTAAATCAGTGCTTAGTTTTCATAAAATCCCAACTCCCAAATGGATCAGTGAGCTATGATTTCAGATTGTCCCCCTTCCACCAGGGATGGCAGTCAGCACCTCCAAGTGAGTCGGACTCTGATGTCAGATGGTGTGGAGCCGAGTGCTGGCAGTGTCCATCGCGTGGGATGGTTAATTGCATCCTGACTACTGGCTGTGGAAGAGCTGAATTGACCTCACTGATCCAGGATGATGCCTGGGAAAGGAAGAGGCAGCTGCTGCCTCTGGGCACTGATGTCTCCACCTTGGTACAGGAGTGCAGCTGGGCAGGGCTTGTGAGTGCTAAACCTACAGAGGGAATTGGGTCTGGTTTGTCCTGAAGCTGGGTACAGTCTTGTCTTAAGGTTTCAGAGCAGTTTCTGCTGGAGTCGAAGTCAGAGCTAGAGGAGTTAAATGGACAAAAGGGGTAGTAGTGTGTACTCTGTGTATGCCAGTCCCACTTGAGTGCACACCCAGTGTGCAGTACTTGAAGGGATGGTATTTTGATACCTACATCGAGGAAACTGAATTGGATGTCCTGCTCCCTGACTCACTCTCCATTAGCTCATCTTACAATCGGATGCCTTTCACGTCAAAGGTGGAGAGTGAAGGAAAAACACACTTGTACCTCCACAGGAGTGTCAGGAAGGTCATTCCTATTCCCATGCTGGAGACACATAGTGGAAACTGTACTTGCATAAATCTACAGGGATTCCTTTCCTCTGCATGGAAGCAACATCTGCTTTGGCAGCCTGGACACCAGTGACCAAATCAGCCTCCTCACAGCGCAAGGCACTGCAGAGTTTCTGTTAATCCTTCCCAGAGCTCCTCTCTAGGAGCCTGTGTAATTCCATGCACAGTTTAAGTTGGCACTGCTGCCAAAGGACACCATTCCAGCTGTTTGTGTGCTTATGTGGTAAGCCAAAACAGGGAGTTAATTCTGCTGAAAAGAAAAAAATGTTTCTGTCATTGTTTTTGCTGGGTTGACCGATGGCCAGTGTGGGGCGACCTGGGGTGGAAGCAAGTGGGCGAGGGCACAAGAAGGGCCTGCTGCTTGCAGAAATTATGCTGGCTCCACCTTCAGTGAGCCACAGCCTGATGTTTTATTCTGATTCTTCTGATGTGTATCACGTTACTTGTACAGTGCTTTATTCTTGTTTTATATTTAACCTGTAAAAGGAATTTTTAGATGGAAAAATTGCCATGGGTGTATCTTCCTGGAGGTGCCTTTCTCTCAAGCCAGTATAAATGAAATTCATTTCTAAGATAGGCCTCTTTTCTCAAGTGTATTGTAGAGCTCTCTAAGAAATGCCAACTCCCATCTCCTTGGCACAAACTTCTGCTTGTTACTCTCAGAGTAATGCAGCCCTGTTTTTCCGTAGAGCACTGAGTAAGAGTTACTATGAAGGATCTGCAAACATCAAGGCTTAGGATCTGCCTGTATCTAATATCTGTAAAATGTTGTAAAATGTAGCTATTTATCCCAGAGAGTAACACTATATTATTGTGAGTGCTCTGCCTCTGAGGAAAGAGAAAAGAAACTGGTAGTAATGGACTCACACAATCATTTTTGGTTTGGCAAGTGTTTCTGTTTGAGATTTGATCAACTGTAATGTTTATCCAGCTCTCCCCTTTCAAATCAGGGATCCAAAAAATGAAAGAAATAAAAATGTTTTGGGTTGGTTTTTTTGTTTTTTTTTGTTTTGTTTTTTTTTTGTAAAGCAGAGATCACACCATGCTGGTTTTAAAGTGCTACCCACTTTAAAAGAGACAGACAGCAGACAGTAGAGCCATGCTGTTTGTTGTTTATAAATAACCAAGTATTACCCAGCATAAAAGTTCTCATGGACTTTGGGCTCATAATGCAAACCTTTGCCAGGGCCATTTATGTGAGCATGATGGAGTGTGAAGCCCTCATAAATCAACAACGTTAAGCAGCAATTCTCAAATTCCTAACACTTGTTTATCTATGCACAGAACATGTCTTTTCTCTGCAAGACAGTGCTGCAAGTATCTTTAAACCTGTTTGGTTTTTGGTTTCTTTATTCTGAACAGCTTCCTCGGTAGGACTGATGTCCAACATGGCTTGTTTGCAGGAGTGTGATGCTGCTTCTTCTGCAGTGTTGCCCAAACACAACTCACAACTCAGGCCTGCAGTATGGCAAGGATAGACTGTGGCTGGGAGTGAGGGAAGCAAGAACCCATGGTCCAACTGTCAGTGGAAAGCTAAGGGAGCTACAATACCCTGTTCATTAAGGAAATAAAGTGAGAACATATGTGGACAATCTGGCCCTGTGGTGTGAACACTTCCAGGTTTGCTTCATATACGTTTACACTGGTCTAAGGTCTCTTGGCCACTGGGCTGAAGCCCCCATCTTGTGTCAGATGGGTTGATGACAAGCAAACATAGAGCAATGTGGTGCTGTTCATGTAAGTAGGATTTCTGATAATTTGTTTTTAATCCTTCCACTGTTTTGACTCCCCCTGCTCGATCCTTAACTTCGCAGGAATTATGACTGAAATTTGACTGCATCCTTGCAGAAGAAAGGCCAGTCTGGAGGAATGAGGACATGCAGAATCTTGTTTAGTAACTATATCTAGCAGATCAAAAATGTTGCTCTAGTGTAAACCTGTTTTGCAAGAGATAAATATTATTAACAAACATTTAGACAGCACAGTTACCAATTAATAACATAATTGTGCCCTTTGGTGGAACCTTTTATCCAGGGATCTCAAAGGGTTAGTGGTAATGAAGTTGCTGAACTATAGGGACAGATGTAGAAACTGAGCCATGGGAAGGTTCTTAGTTCATTCTGTCAGATAGAGTTTGAGAGTCTGTAGCAGGCAGATAGCCCATAGCTCTTTTGTCTCTGCAACCTCTGCCTTTAGCCACAGGCTGCAGATCAGCAATGTTGTGGACTGTAAGTCAGAGGAAAGGCTTCACTCTGTACTCCTCATTGTGTCTCACCTTTCAGATGCACACAGGGTATTGGACCATGCTCCTTTCTTATCAAGGTGGTTATAAAGGATTTCTGTGCCATTGATATGCCTTGAGTGGTACAGCCACAGGTAAAGGTATGCAAGAAAATAAAACATTAACCTGAGTTTAATCTACAGGTAACTGTTTCTTATTTATTGCACTATCATTGCTGATCATTAAAATCACTCCCTGAAGCACCTGGGAAGGAAAGAATGCACTCCTTCTCCCAGGATAACCCTGGCCCTTTAACTTACCCTTGGGGACTGCTGAATGTCTGCTTCATCATAAATTGGTTAACCCTGGATGATAGCTAGCATGTGTGATAAGCAGCCATATGTCAATGTAGTCATCGTCTGCATGGAAGCAATTGGGAAGGGAGTTAGCAAACAGTTCAAATGCATATTGAATCAGATTTGGTTCCTGAACCACTAAAGAGGTCTGTTTCAGGTCAAAGTTGGGGTCACTGACAGGCCAACTGAAATCAAGTTCCTGGCGCAAAATCCCTTCATTCACGTATTTGCCATCTCAGTTCCCCCTTCCTTTATGCCCCATGGATATACGGCCACCTTCCAGACAGAAAGTGAAAACCAGCAGAAGATGGAGGATAGGTCTGCCTTCTGAAGGTACTCAGCTCTCCCGGTTTGTTTTTACCTCTTTCCCTGCTGTTCACAAATTGCCTCTGCACAAGACTAATCAGGAGGAATTTCATTCTCCTGCAGTGGTTATTTTTCAAGTGATCTCATAAAAAGCTATCGCAGTGCCAAAATAAACAATATATTCTGATTATCAGTATCACTACAGAGATCTAGAGTGAACTGGCCCTTTTTGTTAGTATTTTTCTCTTTTTGCCCTTTCTCAACCCCTCTCTAAAGCCAGCAAAGCAGTTGCTTTCCTGAAAGTGTTTGAGTCACTGTGACTCATGGGTAAACTCAGTGCCTGAGCTGCACTCTCTGAGGCTGATGGCGGGGCTGTCTGAGGAAGCAGAGGGTACTGCTCTTGTTCAGACGCTATGGTCTGTTGTTATAGCATCCCCAAAATATGAGCTGATGACGGTTTTCTCACTTGCTGGGGCTGAGACTCATGGTGCTAGCATCCTTGTCCTGACTTTTCTCACAGCACTGAATATAGACATCACTGTAATGTTTTATCAGGGTGTTACCCAATACTTTTTGTTCAGCAAGTGTCATCTGCAGTCTCTAGAAGAGATAAACAGAAGCTCCTTGGGGAACTTTTATTGCCTTTTGTGAAGAGGATGGGGCAACATCACTAGAAAGTAATAGGAAAAATCCCGCAATGAGTCCTGGCAATTCTCAGGTATTCCCTGGATGTGAACGGGAGGTGTGCAGTATGAACATGGTTCCCAAAAAACTGTATTTCTGTTTCCCTCCAAACTGCTGAGCCAGCAGAAGAACCAAGTGGGAGGAGAGAGAAATAGGCTGCAAGGTTGAAGATTGACTAGATCTCTCAGTCATTGATGGATAGGTGGACTGTACTGGGACTGAAAAAAAGACACTTCCACCTTGTACAGAGCATCTGACAATAGCCAACAATGAATACACAGGGAAGAGTATACACAGTAATAACTTGAATGCCCCCCATCCACTGCCTATTTGCAGCTCAGCAGCTTCATGACCCAGTTTGATTCCTACATGTTTAATAACCCTGAACAGCTTCTTCTTCTTCCAGGAACTTGTCCAAATGGCTGTGAGCACTCTGCAGGAGAAGAGGACTGGGGAAGGAATATGTAATTGTTTGGGTAGAGGCAGGATCATTACAGGTTAAAGCTTGCTGTTCCTGAGGACCTCTGGGAAGAGAGCAAATATTAGCTCTGGGGAAGTGGTTCCTGACAGGTGGAAGGTGACAGTCCTTTTAAAGCAAGGCAACCTGGCAAGGTTTCTTTCAGAGCTGGGATGGAGACAAAGAGATAAATATGTAAACTATGGCAGAGCATCAAGCTGTTCTTACAAATGCCTCTCCTTCCTTCCATCACTCCCCTTCATAAAAAATAGGGTGGAGAAAGAAAATAACAATAGTCTGAGACTTAATGTTATGGGCGCTGACCAGAAATCAGTTTGTTCATGTCTGGCAGACTATGAAGATGTTTATTATCAAGCTTATCTGAACATCACAGCAACCAATTGGAGCAGTCTGCATGAAGGACTTCAGCAAGCACAGTGCTTTACTACTTTGTGTTCTGGAATTGCTTACAGTATCTTAAATATTTATTTAGTGTGTTTATAATATTTATACATTTTTTTGTATGCATTCATTGTTTTGGTATGAAACTATTTGATATCTTCTCTCTGAACGTTGACCAGAAGTAATAAACAGCTGGTTATCAAGTTTTAAATGCGCTAGTTTGGAGGTTTAACTCTGCAAATTCTTCTCCAAATGTTCAGAAAACATGAATTTTCGGTCTCTGGCAAAGGGTTTCTGATAAGTTCAGAAAGAAAAGGATATTCTATATTACAGCCCCAGCAGTACTTTTCCATCTATCACAGGCAGACTTTAGTCAGGTTTGAAGCAGACTGTGGATTTTCACTTGCACTATATTCCCCACAGCCTCAAAGTGAAATCTCCGATACTGTTTGTAGCCCACATTCAACATGTCAGCTTTGTCCTCGAAGAATGATTTTCAGAAAATGACAAACCAGAAAATAAAACCAGGCAATAATTTGTTATGCTCCTACATTTACTGCAATGAGCTTCTGCTCTGAAACTGCCTTCAGGGCCCATGCTGTTCCAGTTACTGCCATCATGCAACACTTGCACAGCTTCAGTTTCACAATTGTCAGCAGGTGCAGTGACGCAGGGCACACCACTCTGTCAGCAAATCACACTTAAATGAAGAGTTAGTCCTGGAGTTAAAAATAATAAAAAACAAAACAAAACAAAACCAAAAAACCCACAAACAAAAAAACCTCACCAAGAGTAGGAAGGAATTTCTATAGCTCATTTTGCTTCCTTTGAGCCAAATTGGGCTCACCGCACTTAAGGCACAGATTTGTTATATTCCTGCTTACCACACTCCTTGGGTAATCACTTCATGTAGCAGCTTTCTTCATTTCCCTGACAGGTCTTTTACACTACAGTGAAAGGTCTTTCAGGTACTTGTAGGGCTGTTTTACCGTAATAAGACCATAATAAAAAGCTGGTACCTTTTTATTGGTGAAACCACTTTTTAGCAGTGAAAAGGATGACAGAGGAAACTGGCCTATGAAAATGGGCTGGTGACAGGATACATGGGATTGAGGCCTACAAGATGGCAAAGGTGAGCAAGACTAATTCCTTCCCATCTAAGGATGAGGTCTAAGGAGACTGTTGCATATATGAATACTTCTGAAAAAACAGAAATAAAGAAGCAGTCCCTGTCTGCTGCCACCTGTTACACATAGTGTTCTCCAGAGTACTTTACAGACTCTGAGGTGAGCCCTAGCGTGACTAGGGTTGTTGTTTCCAGCTTTGGAACAGTGTTACTCAGTTGTGTTTGCTGGACATTGATCCCTTAAAACCTCCCAAAGCTGCTAAGGAACACCTTTTTCCCTGGGAATAGTGAGGAGTGTTTTCTTCTAGCTTGCAAAAAGTAATAGCAGTTTCACAAATCTCTTTAGAAAGCAAAAACCAGTGAGTCGTAGGGACACTTCCTAGTGGTTTCACGAAGGACAGATACTCATTTTTTCCCCCAAGGGAAATACAAAGGTTGCCAAAGAACTGGGAAAGCAGAACAGAAACAGGTGGTGGGTGCCGGCTGTCCAAGTCAGGGGCACAGGGGCTGGAGGGGGAGTTGCAGAGGAAGGGCAGCATGACTGGATGCAGGGTGACTGTGGTCCCAGCTCTGTGAGGATGGAGAGGGAGCCAGGAAGGTCTCCAGCAGCAGAAACCATTTTTCTGCTGCTGTGCCTGGGTGTAATCCAATGACCTCTATCTGCTTGGCTCCCTCAGTTGGTAAAGGCTCTCAGATTCAAGTTTTCCTGGAGAATAATGAAGTATAAGAGCAGTGAGGCTTCCCAAGAGAAGCAGGGCTGGGACAAATAAATAAATAAATAAAGGGAGGTTTATGTGAGGGAAACAGAGTTTGTTTCTAAAAGGGGGGCTTTAAAACCTTGATGATTAAATACAGCTAATCGCATAACAATGTCAAACAAGGTAATAGCCTTTCTCCTGGATTCCACACACCTGGAAGTGCTTTCATAATGAAGAATCTCTTCCAGAACAGCTTGAACTCCTCAGACCGGTGTCAGGGACAGAGACACAGTGCTGAAGAGGCTGACAGTGCTCAACAGTGACTACAGGTCCCAGACACACACATTTTAGTCTTTACAGCTTCATGTTTAGTGTTCTCTAGGATTTACTGTAAACACTGAGTGAAAAGCTATACCTCAGACTGTACGTAACTTTTCTTACTGGGATAAAGTCCTCCATACGATCACCAACCAGTTCTTAACAAGATGCAAAACTTGTTGTTTTCTTTTTGTTTTTATATTACATCACTGTAAACCTTAAGTTTAATATCTGGGAAACAGAAATGTGTGGAATGCTTTATCTCTTTCTCTCTGTCCCTTTGTAATACTTTTAATTTTCTCTTTTCCTTTGCTTGACTGTTTTGAATTCCCTTTCCTTTGGTCTTTGACCTTAGAGACACATTAAGTATAGTTTTGTTCAGTGGATCGGCTGGTGTGAGACCCCTCAGGACCAAGTGCTGGTACCCCTGTTGGGCTAGATGTACCTCTGTGTTATATGCTGCTCTCACTGCCAAGTGGTGCCTTCTTGATGCAGTGCTAATGAATGAGCCCACCATGCTAGAATTCGGAGATCCATGGGACAGCAACCCCAGCACAACAGCTTGGTGACTTTTCCCTTCTACTGTTGAAGGACCATACAGTATGACAGGCACAGGCATTTTTTCAACTTGGCTTATAGACGCCTATAGACACCTATAGATGTCTAGACCTTTATGTCTAGACAAGAAACACTGTTCAGAACATCAAGAAAAGGTCTACAGCCCTCCTATGGTAGTTTGCAGTACTAGGACTCTTTAGAAATTCTAGTAGCAACACTATCACTAACCTATCGCTTACTTTTCCCACAGCTGTCGTTTCCTTTTCTCTTTCTTCCTGTAGGTTTGACTTTTTCTTTCTATGGAAGTAATCATACAGCACTGAGTACAATGAGACCCACTGTTTCATGCTAGTAGCCTGTATAACAAGAGTGATAACTACTTAAAACATGTAGGCCAAAGTTCTCAGAATCTCTCCAGCAGAAGCAATGATCCTGTAGATCATTGTATCCCAGGGTAAAGAAGGGCTCTTCTCTGGGGTGCTTTCTAATGAGTTATTTCCCATTTCTGTCACTATTAGAGGCATCAGGGGAATGAAAGCAGCCAAATATAACAAATTGAAGCATGGCTGTCTTGGTGCTGGCAAGAGGAACTGCACAGAAAAAATCCTGTGTATGTGCATTTGCTTCTGACTCAAGTCTCGTTCAGCAAAGAACGGATGCACGTGTGTGTTGTTGTTCCTGCTCTGCAATGCCAGCTGGAGGTAACTATTGCGTAATGGAGTGCTAGGTGCTGCACAGAAAGAAATCAGCCCTGAAATGGATAAACTTAGCTTGCCTGGTTTTGCATCTGGGAAACTAATGAGATGATAACTTCCTAGTTCATGGAGATGTCAGGGAAGTAGGGAACCACTGGCTTTAAATGGCAGTGAATAAGTGTCATGGCAATACAAAAGATTTAGTGGTGCCTTAGTGTCAGGATGTAGATTCCAGTTCTCCCTGCAGTATGTTCGCAGATGACACCAAGTTAAGCAGGAGTGTCGATCTCCATGAGGATAGGGAGGCTCTACAGAGAGACTTGGATAGATTGGATCAGTTAATGGGATGAGCTTCAACAAGGCCAAGTGCCAGGTCCTGCACTTGGGCCACAACAACCCCATGCATCGCTACAGGCTTGGGGAGGTGTGGCTGGAGAGCTGTCTGGAACAGAAGGATCTGGGGGTTCTAATTGACAAGCAACTGAACATGAGCCAGCAGTGTGCCCAGGTGGCCAAGAAAGCCAACGGCATCCTGGCTTGTATTAGAAATAGTGTGACCAGCAGAAGTAGGGAGGTGATAGTCCCCCCGTACTCTGCACTGGTGAGGCCACACCTGGACTATTGTGTCCAGTTTTGGGCACCTCAATACGAGAGAGATATCGAGGTGCTGGAGCGAGTGCAGAGGAGGGCAACAAAGCTGGTGAAGGGCCTGGAGAACAAATCCTATGAGGAGCGATTGAAGGAGCTGGGACTGTTTAGCTTGAGGAAAAGAAGGCTGAGGGGAGACCTCATCACTCTCTACAACTACCTGAAAGGACATTGTAGAGAGGTTGGTGCTGGTCTCTTCTCAGAAGTAATTAGTGACAGAACAAGAGGGAATGGTTTTAAATTGCAACAAGGGAGGTTTAGACTGGACATTAGGAAAACATTTTTCAGAGTGGTCAGACAGTGGAATAGGCTGCGCAGGGAGGTGGTGGAGTCACCATCCCTGGATGTGTTTAAGGGTGGTTTAGAAGAGATGTTGGTGGATATGGTGTAGGGGAGAACTTGTAGAGTAGGGCTGATGGTTGAATTCGATGATCCCAAGGGTCTTTTCCAACCTGAATGATCCTATGATTCTATGTTAGCATTTCCTGGATGACCAGAAGACTGGAGAACGTTTGATTCCTTGTGAATTAAGACAGCTAGTTTTTTGATCCCTAATTTTCAATCTGTATAAGTAGGGTAACCATGCTGCAATATTTGATCAATCACATATATATGATTATAGTAAATGCATGCATGTGATATGTTTTATTAACAGACCAAAGTCTGGCAGATTTTTATTTTTAATGGGGATGAGAATTCTGTGGTCAGAGGTACAAAATATAAAACCTTGAACTCTCACAAATGAAATCAGATACTAATATTTTCCTGTACCTAGCTAGTTGAATGCTCTTGCTAGACAGGCTTCCTTTATTACAATGAGTGGAGTTAAGATGTTGTAATGTTCCCAACTGTGTGCTCATGATCCAGCTTTTATAAAATCAGGATAATGAGCTTGGCAGTGGATTTTCAATACTGTTGAAAGGTTGCAAAGGTGCTGCAGAAATGAAGGTGATAAAAAACCGCACAATTTTATGCACTGTGAGGCTTCTTGTCCCTTTGAACAAATGATGACTCTGGCTGTTGATGGACCACATATGCTTTGACTGCAAATATGTTATTTTTTCAGCATGCTTGAATACAAATTTGTGGAAAACAATTTACTTCAGCAAGCAACACCAGAGGACAAGCTTCAGTGTCTGGTGGGTCAATCTAACTGAAGCCAAAGGATTCTCTACCTAACTCTGAGAACACTCTGGGGCTGTGCAAGTTGGTAGATAATGCATGTTATCTAATGCAAAGCTAGGAGCCTAACATGTCATTCCCACAGATGATGGACCAGTTCTTCAACTGCAGAAATTCAGTGCCACTGATGCTGATTACATTATACATCATCTTGGTCTTAAATTTTGTTTGTTCAAAAAAATGTAAGGGATTATTTTATCTGTTTTACAAATGTTTCAATTCGATTATTAATTTTTAAGCTTCAATTATTTATTTATAAATAAAAGCCATGCCTATTTATTTCATACTTCTGTTTACATTTCATAATCAATTTCTTTAATAGTGGTCCCAAACACAGTTTTGTTTAACTTTGCTGAAATGAAAGTGGATATACACCCACCACACTTACATATAGGTTTTGTGTTGTCTTGAAAAGATGGAAGTCAGTACAGAGATCTCCCATTGACCTCACTGAAGCCAGGATCAGCTGTAAAGCTCAGTCAAATAATGATTAAAATTCTATAATGAATATTGTTATGTGACTACTTCATGGTTTTGCCTCTGTCTTCTCTGCTTTCTTAGCACCACAGCCTGCAAGGAGGCTGACAGGGGTGCAATTTGTGGCTGTTATTCACAGGGACTCCAGAATCTGGGATTTCAGTGGCAATTACAATGATTGCTCTTCTCAGCTCAATCCCTGAATATGTGAAGTGGGATCTCAGAAGAGTTTCCTCAGCTTGTGAAGCCACCATGCTCATTTGTCTAAGAAAGGTGGTTGTAAGCCAAAAGCAGCCATTAAAATGTTAAGGACCAGAAACTGTCTGGAAGTACCTGAGTCACCATAAGCTGAGATTTTATTTACCCCCACCAATCAATGCACCAAGCGTTATGCAATTCTTCAGTCACTAGGATAATATTTCTTGTCAAAAATTCCATGTGAGGAAAGGAAACAAGGTGCTTCCCCCTGTAAGTGGAGAAATAAAGGATGCAAGTCAAGCTCACAGAGCTCCAAAGAGCCAGGTGTCTTGTTAAGCTCTGTCTTTTGGAGGCAGTTCTCAAATTCAGCATCTTGCTGCCTACCACTGACTTTTGTGTCTTGCTTTTCACTACAATATCTGCAAAGTGTTTGATTACAGGAATCTTCTCATACATTGTTAAGATGAAGCTGGAATGAAAGGTTTTAGGGTCTTCCAACATGGAAAGCAACTGTTTGGACTTTTTTCTGCCTGTCATCTTTTTACCTTTTCGCAAAATAGACCACATAATTCTTTTCTATGTGTATCTCAGTAGAAACTTTGGTAGTAAACTATTTTGTTGAAGTTAGGGGTAGATTTTCAGTGGTTATAAACTGCTCTTCATACAGGTCATTGGTACAATTGCCATATGGCAATTTATGCCAGCTGAAGATCTGAGCTTCAGTCTATGAGACCACATCAGCATACAATTTTCCTTAGTCATCTGATCCAGGAAATGCAAGTGGAAACCTCTCTTTACAATTAAAATGATATTTGAAAGTCTTCTATTCCCATCAGCAAAATGCTTAGTATGAGCTTAACTTAATGTTTGTGATCAGTGTAATAGAAGCTGCTTGAGTGCTGTGCTGAATCAGTTCCTTCCGTCTTCTTTCAGCTCATCTTTCCCTTTGAAATACAAACACTATCAGAGATTAAACTGCAGTAACACAGATAGGCTTGTAAGATTTATTCAGCACAAATCATGCAAGTGTTTTTGCAGTATTTGTCCTGATCTGGAGTTTGGCTCCTCCAGTTGCAAAGAAATGTAAATTTCCAGAAATGCCCTGCATTGTTCAGTTCCACTGGCAGCAGCTGCTCTGTGCTTCTGCATTGTCATGCCAGGTATGATATAGTTTATGAAGGATGAGGATGCTGTTTATCCCAGCAGACTTCCTCAAAACCACTCTGCAGAACCCTAACACAGGGACAATTAGATGAGTCAAGTGGAGATCTGACCACACTTTCTCAGCCAGGTCCCCACACGTGTTTCAGTTAATTTGAGACTGTGATGACTTAAATATAAGCTCCACAGTCAGTGCATATGGCTTCTAGCAGACTCATTCATCAAGGAGGAATAGTTCAGGCAAAGGTCTGCATGACCCAGAAAGAAATTTAATTAACATTTTCCAAAATTTCCTAATCTTTCTTGTCTCTCATGTTTTATTGAAGTTCTAGCCTCTTACTGGTAATTGGTTCTTTTCACTCTTCATATAATCTGCCCTGAAGGACATCAGTTTCATGTACAGGCAATATTGCATCTTGCAAAGCACTGTTTATGGAAAACCAAGACATCATAGTTCTAGTAAATTTAGTAAGCCCTAGTTTAATTTCACAACCACCTGTTTTGTTAGGCTTAATTCAACTCCTTTTCTTTCTGTTTGGATGTGTATCTTGCCACACATACTCTACAATGAAACAATTAGAAGAAATGGACTTAAGATCAGGAAGGATAAGCTCTGGTATGCTAGATATTCCTACCACAGTGGCCAAGCAAAATACAGTTTAACTTTGTTACGATTCGAGACAGGCACAAGCCAGGAACTGCTCTAAATAAAATATTTATTGCTCCCTATATGTCTGCACAAGAAATAAGTGCAAGCAACAAATATTGATCACACTAATGTGTAGTGATTTAGATATGTGACGTTGAGGCTACAGCGCTCGGGAATTCCAGTCTCTCAGGTGAAAAAAACATAATACTCTTGAAGATGAAGGGGGGTGTTTTACATTGACTTTAGCAAAGATAAACCTGGTGCAAAAATTTTTGTATCATAATATAAAGTTGAATAAGCTTCTGCATTTTTTACCTCACAGCTCTGAAAGAGAGAGGAGAAAAGTGGTTGTCAAAATTATAGCCAGGAGTTTTCATTTTGTAGCTGGTTGGAGAATTATGGGAATATTTTACGCTTATGCTTGGGTGCCTACTAACACATTCAAGTCAACATTTTGAGGAGCCTTGCACAGCAAAACTTTTAATTTGAAAAATGAACTGAAGACAACTGGACCTGGAGACAATGGAATATTCTAGGAAACATCTTTTGTGAGTCCTCACTGCAGCTGGGTAAGGCAGTATGAAAACTATAACAAACAGCTTCTCAGACTTTCCCAAACCTGTACCAAGTCCCTTTCAGAAGATTCACTAATGACTCAAATTGTATTTTTGACAAAATCATGTTAACAGAAAAAGATCATTTTTACTTGTGGCAGAAATGTTACTTTAAAAGTTTGAGGAGCTTTTTCCTTCTTCAGTATCTTGATCTGAGTAACTAAACGTGTTTTGGCTCAGTACTGGCAAACAAGGTGTTCCATTCCAAATTGGAATTTTAAAAAGTCACAACATTTTCTTGTTTCTTTTTTTTTCTTTTTTTTAAGAAATGCTTGGGTTTTTTTGGAAGTAGCTGATTTTCAGTGCTTCCTCTGGCAGATTTCAGGTGTCTTTCCTTTTTCTTTTTTCTTTCTGATTCCTCTCAAAGCTTTCAGTCTAGTTCAAGAACAGTTTAGCCCCTCACTGATGCTGTTATGAGAAGCATGGGTGGATGCATTTCATTTCAGGGTGAGTTTCTTCACTAGCACCTGACTGACTCAACCTGTGATCTCAAAGTATGCCAAACTCGCTGGTTGTGTTTTATTGTTTTGCAACAAAGCAAGGTCTATGGCTATTTCTAGGAGACAAGGAAATCACTTTCAATCTAAGTAAAACAGTGGTGCTGGTACACACCCAGTATCACTAGCACTTTTACCAACTGACCACAATCCTGTGGCTTGTACTATACAACTTAAGAAATCAAGACCCTCTCCTCTGGTTTGCCTTCTTCCTTCATGCACTGGTGCTGCAGTCCTTCACTCTACTGAGGCCTCTGCCAGTGCAGATGGGGTTGAATGTGTCTATCCCCAGTGGAACATCCTTGCCTATGACACTGCTGCTTTCTTTATGTGGGAGGATACACAGTTGTGCTGTCACACTCAGATCCTGGTGCCCAGACAAGGATGTGTTTGCCTCTCTCCAATAAAGGAGGAACATTATGATTTCCTTTCTATTATACACAGTAGTCTGTCTCCTTGGTTTAATCAAAAAGTAAGAAAACACGCACTGTTTTATGCCAACAGAAGATGTCTGAGAGGATGGCAGAAAAGCAGGCAAACATACAGTTACACCTCTGCCTAGTCATCTGCCAGCTCCCAGCAGTCTGTGCCTTGGATTTTCCAACCTAGAGATCATGCCTGTCTGTTGCAAGCCCTGAACAGGTTGGTCTCCCAGGGCTATGCTCCCTCACCAAGCTGCTGGTAGGGAATTGGCAAATTAATGAGTTATTAGCAAGGAGTCACTTCCCTCTCCAACTGCCCACCCTGGCGGCCTCAGTTTATGCCCCTCCTGCTGTGAAGGGGTCCTAACTTATCTGTTTTCATAGAAATATCTTTGATAACCTCAAGATCATGTCCCTGAGTAGTCGAGGGGTGAGCACAAGTCTCACAGTAAGTGTTTACTTTAGTCACATTACATGAAGGAGTACAAGTAACTACAGCATTGTTCCAGATAAGGTCGTCTGTAACTGGCAAAGATAACAATGCAAATATTGCTAAATACATATAACTGGTCTGTGTCGTACCTGGGCTGTGCTAATCCATCTGCAATGGACTGAAAAGTCCATGGACAATATAAGGAATCAAGGGAATGAAAGCAAGGTACACAGATAAAACATCTGTTCAGCACAGCCTGTTGTCATCTCTGCAGCTGGTTCCTTCCTTCCTTCCTTCCTTCCTTCCTTCCTTCCTTCCTTCCTTCCTTCCTTCCTTCCTTCCTTCCTTCCTTCCTTCCTTCCTTCCTTCCTTCCTTCCTTCCTTCCTTCCTTCCTTCCTTCCTTCCTTCCTTCCTTCCTTCCTTCCTTCCTTCCTTCCTTCCTTCCTTCCTTCCTTCCTTCCTTCCTTCCTTCCTTCCTTCCTTCCTTCCTTCCTTTTTTGTAATTTTCAGCACAGGCCTTTGCCATTTATCACTTGAAGTTTGCTTCCGCCAAAAGGTTTGTTTTTTTTTTTTTTTTCCCAGGTTTGAAATGGTATTTTAGTTGGACTTTGCAGGAGGCAATTTTGCAAAAATTTTAGGATCTGTATTCTCACTGCTGCTTTCTATGTCCCACTATGTAGAAGAGGAAGGAAAATAAAAATGGAGAGGAAATTTTCTTCAGTGGAGTGTTTAGAACAAGAAACTAAATTGACAACTTTGAATTGCCCCTAACAAGAATTCCTTCATTTCCTGTAATTTATACAGTGATCTGGCATCTTAGTGGCAGCTATGACTAGCCAGTAGGAATATTTTCCCCTCTCCATGCCTTCATTATAGCTAACAATGTCATTTTTATTTCAGGTTTTGGACAATATTCTCCAATATGGGCTTTTTCTTTCCTTTCTTCTTCTATACCATCTGAGGAACTCTAAGGGCTCCTCTCCCCATATTTTAATTTATTCTGATTTTTTCACTTTCTTATTTTCCTCTCTGCAGCTTCTAGCAAGTTCTGCAAGATCTAGCAAGTTTTGAAATCACACAATGGAAAATTTCTGAAAGAAAGGAATGAACCAGAAAAGCTGAAAACTTCAACTGTTTTCACTTCATTGTGAAGTGACATATCCCTTGTAAACACCCCAGTCAGGAAATATGGTAGTGAAGGAAGATGAAAGAGGGGAAGGATGGACAAGTAGAGCAGAGCTACTTACCACCTGAGCATCCAGTCCCTCTCCCCACTAGACTAAATGAAAACTTTGATACTTTTTTGGATTTGATCTCCATCACAATGGACCTAATGGTAGAATGGAAAGGTTGTTCGTGCAAATTTCCTTCCCTTCTTGGCTTAATCAGGAGGGAGGCAGTGGAGGAGGAGGTGAACAGTAGAGGAAAGGAGCCCCATAATCTATGGAGAAGATGGAGCAATGGTCAGAGAGCAGAGGGAGAGGCAGATGCAGGCTTGCGGCAGTGAGGCTCAGAAAGAGACACCATGAAGAAGCAGTTCATCCAAATCAAGCCAAGCATCACCTGGTCAAAGCTATGGTCAATGCCACTGATCACAAGCTTCCACACCCTCTTTTCATTTGCCACTGAAGGCAGCCAGAGGCTGGGCTGCAATGCACAGCCAGTGCCTTGCTGGAGCTGGCCTCAGGGACCGGCTGTGTAGACAGGGACTCAGAAGGCAGCCAGTGTTTCACAGCCAGGGCCTCCACTCTGCTTGCTCACTTGCGTGGGCTACAGGAAGGGGCTCAGGGACTCCCTTCCTCCCCTCACATCCCCTGACCATCTTGCCTTTGTCTCTCTTTTTCCCTCCTTATTTTTAATACATATTTTTTTTTTTTTTAACTGCAGGTTTCTTAGAGTTGAGCAAAACCAATGAAAAATGTAAACTTTTTTGTCTTTTCTCTTCTCCTGACCTTTGGCTTCTTAGGGTTAGACTTTATTTTTGTAACCTTTCAACCAACATTTACATTGACAAATTTTTAATGTCTGAGATTTTAAATATAATTGATTTCCCAGCTAAAACTGGATTAATTTCAATGATACACTGAAATTCAGAGAAAATTCACCTAGCAGATGAACTTGAGGTGTACCCACAAGCGACTTTCCGCCTCACTAGAACTTAAGTGGGTGCTTACACTGCAGGACTCATTTTACGTGACGGTGTCTCCAAGTCATTTTGTTTCCATTGTACCATATATTGTAAAATACAGGGGAAATAAAAGACCACTCCTATGCAAAAATGTTTTACAGACTACTTATACAGTGTGTACAGCAGGCCTGAAATAAGTGCTGCTTTGAAAACAGACAGCTGCCAGCAAGATAAAGCCTGTTAGACCTATTCACCATGGCATTTTGTTCTGTTTTGTTCTTCACACAAAATACCTTCCCTGCAGGTCACTCCATGACAGTTCATCTCATAGTGAATATTCCTGCACAGTGGTTATGGCTCATAAACCAGCTTGGATCTGTATCCCACAGGAGAGAATGTTTTTCATTGTTTTCTGCACTGTTCTTCTGCTCTTGATTGGAACAAGCTGCTGTCCCTGGGGTAATCCTTGGGCCACTGCCCATCGCTGTGAGTGATGTCAACACATTTTTGAATGTGTGGCTATTAGCACTCTTTCCAAACAGGTTTCAAAAAAACCTCCTCATACTATATTGTGATTTGTTTGGTAGATGTTCCCTCTCCCTTGCCCCCCTTGATATTGGATGGAGCGACTGAATTTTTTTGTAAATTAAACAAACTATGTAAATTATTGCTTGCTGACCCCAATTAAGGCTTACAGCTGCTTGGAAGACCAGACAGTGCACTCCCTTCTCCTTAGTCAATAGCAACAAGTAGATGAAAATTTGAATGAAAGTCTAGTTTTCCACTTCAAATGTGTGTCTGGGTGGAGAGAGGCAGGAGAGATGTATATGCTACTCCTCCTTGTGTTAGCACAAGTCCAAGTTACTGCTGGAGTTGAGGGGCTACAAATTTCACCTTGGGAATTAAGTCATTGAATGAAGAAAGAAGGATAGTTTGGCCTACTCTGTGGGAAGATCGAGGAGATCAGAGACCAGGCTCTTGTTCCTGTTTAAAGCTACCCTTTGAGCCACTTGTTGATTTTCTGAGCTTTTACATGGGGATATTCTTTCACTGTGGAAAGTGTCCAGAAAGACAGACTGATGCCCTGCAGGTGTGCACAGGATGGCATCTCCCCTCCGATAACTGAGCCTCTCTACTGAGGCAGCTGGAGTGAGTGGGGAGAATGCCACACTCCCTTAAGCGCTGTGGGTACTAGCTGCAGTGGAAGAGCAGCTCCTGGTACCCCTGAAAAGTCAGGGGACAGGGGAGGGTGAAAGAGGTGGTGGGAGAAATAGCAAGCTAGGACCGCCTGCCATTGAATCTTCCTGCGGTCTGCATGAAAGAAAACCTGCAAGGGACAGCTCTTCCATTATTTGGCATGATTGGCCTGCTGGGGGTGGGGAGGCTTAATCAAAGAGTAAGCAACCTGCTTTAGAGTTGAAGGTGTTGTGTAAGTATAAAGTAAACTCACACACTCTTTACCGTATTCTCCTGTTGTGTGTATGTGAATTGGGGAATAAATCCACCTCTGTACTGTGATTTACAACTCCAAGTAAAACCACAGAAGCCAGTTCAGACCAGTCCTGCCTCCAGTGTTGTCTCCACATTCTCACCTATTCAGTCCTGTACCTATTCATGCATAGACATCTTTATTTGTGTATATACTGTATATATGTATTGATATAAAACTATGAAAGCCTTGGCAGTAAACTCCACAATTCTGCATTTTCTGGATGATATTCTGTCACTTTTTAGGAATTTCGGATGGTGATAGCAGTCATATGTGTATTTTTATAGCACTTTATAAGCAAGACTTTAAGAATCACTTAGCTGGGCATCTGTTTGATTAGGATATAAGGTAGAGTTGGAAATGTGGTCCCAAAGCACTGAACAGTTCTCTAGTCATGAGTGCTTACTGCGGAATAAATGGGTTAGGGTATGCATGCTGCAGCTTCAAGAAGATAGGGCTCAAGCCAAGACATGAAACAGATAAAAATAGCAGCAAAAGATTGGAGCAGAGACAGTAAAAGCCCAGGTTCTGAAATCTGTGCCTTCTTGGTGTCCTGGTTTTACCTTTCTGAGGTAGTCTGGTAAGAACTTGCCTCAGGAGTGTTTATGCACACACCAATCTTGCCTTCTGGTGACAGTAGAGAGGAAGCCTCTGAAGTTATTTTAAACATTTTGGAGAAATGTTTTGCAAATGAGGAAAATAAGTATTCAGCTGATGTGAGGTTTGAACTCTGACTAGATTACTTCTCTGCATGTACCACTGGACCACCATGAACATCACCATATCTGACTGCCCCTAACTAGCAAGGGCAGGTCTCCCACAGGGGAGGTCACAGTATGGAGTTGGAAGAAGAATGAATATTGTTAGGGGAAAGGACAAAAAAAATGAAAGAATCCATAAATTAGGCACATGTTGCCTTTTGAAATGGTTGGTGAGTTAAGGTATCATAAATTACAAACTATCTTGGATAGATTATTTTATACTTGTTAACTTTCTCAGATGTGTAACCGACAAATAGCAGCTGTCCAGCCACTCCACTTTCAGCTAATTCCAGAGTCTGAGGGCACAACAAGGAACTTCTGCTAACAAAAGCTCTGCTGCTTTGAGTACTCTGACCATGTATCAGACGGTGGTGTTCCCTGAAATACTTTTGCACAAGAAAATGGAGATGTGAGTGAAGTCTGAGTAAAAACACTCATGTTAGTTTTAATCAAACAGGCACAGGTGAAATAACTGCCAGTATAAGTTTTGGTGTTAACCAACAACTAGTCCCAAACAGGAACCTATGAAGAGATTAACAGTCATGTTGTCAACAGATTGTCACTGTCACATTTAGTAATGGTGGCTAAAAGAAAACTCAGTTAGGTGTGACTGTCTGTGACATGGTCACATTGTTGTGTTGTTGTGTTGTCATATTCCTGGTGTGGCAGCATTTTTCCAAACATAAATGGAGTGATGTTCACCTGGCAAACCAGTGTGCAAGCTCTCATGTTCTTACATGAGGAAATGATGATGTAGGATGGTGGGAATAGCCATTCATTTCACAATTAACTGTAATGCATCAATCTGCCCTTCTGTCTGTCTACTATTTCACATAAAAGGATCAGAGAATGTGGTATAAGATAAAGTATGGCAGAAGGTTTACACATTTTTATATCCTCTTGCAACCTTCTAACTTGAAATTTAATTTCCTGTAAAACTACTCAGAGCCATTCAGATGATACTTTTCATGCCAATATTATAGTAGATTAGTCCAAAGAAGGTATTACTTCGTCTTAATCTGTAAATAGACCATGAAGAATTAGGAATGGGTTAAAGTTAGACATAAATATGAATGGCAAAAGTAATATTGTGAGACACTATACTTCATTTTATGGAACTTTTTCCAGTAATTATGTAAGAAACTAAGAAATGTATGTAGGCTTTGGTTGAGATAGCACCTGTTTTTTTTGAGGAAAATGAACATTTAAAATGCATTTTTGTGTATGTTTCTTTTGGTTAACATTTATTGTAAGTTATTATCCTTCATTAACTTCACAACTTGTACCATGGTTAAAAAGTTGTCTTCCTACAGGTTCCAATTCTAGAGACAACAAAGATATGAAAATAAAACCTTTGCTATGCATTGTGCATACATAGAGAATTCTGCTTCAAAAAACAGCAGGAGGTGTATGGTTTTGCAACTCCTCTTATCTTTGATAGAGCAAGATTACATACATCTGTCACTGTGCTTGATATTTTTGCAGTTTTCCAGGTTGTTTTCCATCTTTTTTCTGAAGTAAAGTACATGCAGCTGTCCAAAGTATATGGGATGAACCTTTGCATTGGACTTCATTATTTTTTCCCGTATTTCAGTACAGGTATTGTTTTTTGCCATGCAGAGCTTTCGACATTGTCTTCAATTTGCTCAGAGCTGCATAAAAATTATTCATTAATGTTTTACATAACTTGAAGTGACACCTGAAGTTTTCAAAAGGGACCTAAAATTTTGTACTGATAAAGCAAAGACTCAATTCTAAAGAAATTCCTAAGGACATTTTGATATCTGTCAGTGTCTTTCTGTTATTTGGTATTCCTTTTACTTCCTTACTGTCAATTTAATTGTTAGTAGATGCTGTCTTTAAATTTTACTTTGCATCTGTAAATCTTACCTATGTTACATCTGGAAGACTTTGCTTTTTTAATAGTATGAAAAGAACTATTTATATGTGAAGAACATATAAAGAAAGATTTTGCACAGATTTTCCTGTCATGTTTGAGAAAGAGATTAAGTTAAAATGCTCCTTTAATTTCATTATTAGAGTCTTTTGGAGAAAAGGGAAGGGAAGGGATAGTGTTGTCCCAGTTATTGCAGGTACATTACTATGCTTTAGTTGTGCATGGTTTTAAGTACATTTTGGAACAGACTATTAGCTTTATGGGACAGGTATAACCTTCAGTTTTGAATCATGTTAGAGGAATGGACTAAAAAATATGTGGATTAGTGTAGGCAATGAAGACAAACTTGAATTACATTTAGTGTCAGTAAATTTTACATTAAGTTTTTCCTTCCAGAAAGCTATTTAGTGAAAGCCTCAGTGTTGAAGCATTACAAGGGATACACACCTCTGATTTGAGGCATGTATTTTTCCCTTACTGATTTCACACGTAAAAGTTATTATGAGTCCATTAATTTTTGGAAGACCTTCCAATTCTAGAGTTTCATCAACTTTTACAATAAAAGGATGACTTTAAACAATACACTGCTTCTCTTGAATTGTGCTCAAATACTTCATATAGTCATTGAAAATTAGGGCTGGAAAGTACTTCTAGATGTAAAGTAGTCCAAGCAATATGCTAAAGTAAAATTTTCTATAACTGTAACATTTCAGAAAGATAATTGTTTAATCTTGTATTTAAGATCTCAAGGGATGCAGATTGTATACATTACCTAGGAGATGCATTTTCCTTGTTTCCTGAAAGAAGATCCTTATGTATGCTCTTTCATAACCCCCTCTTTTAATTTCTTTCTTCAGGCTAAATAATGTTAGCTTTTGAATTTTTCACTGTAGGTTTAGTTTTCTCATTGTTTTCCATTCCTATTGCTCTCTTCTGTGTTTTTAACAGTTAGTATACACATTTCTTGAAACACATTCCAGTTAGGTATGTGCTGGATAAAACAGAGGACATGTTACTTTCCATGCCTTGTGGGACGAAGTTGCATTCAAACCTCTCAGTACTTTTTTTCCCTAAAGCTGTGACATTTCTGGTTTCTGTTGAGCTTTTGAAACCACCCTACCCTGGTGCGTAGCTGAAGAACCTCTGCTGTGCCACTTTATTCCCATCTCTCTGATTATCCCTGCCTTAGGAAAGAATGTCACCCTTCTCTTCATTAAGCTTAGACCATTTTCAGAACCTTTTCTAAGCTTTTTTCAGGGTTGTTTCTGTTCCTCCCTGCTTTGCCATCTACAGATTTTATAAGCATACATCATATTCTTCCATCTCAACTGTTTCTGAAAACATTGGACAGGACCAAGAATAAAGTGGAAACCTAAAGAATGTTTTCTCATCCTTCCTCTCATTCTGGCAGTGAATAGTGCCTAATGGCTTTCTAGTGCTTTTTTCAAGTAGTTTTGCCCCCATTTCACATTTCATGTTCTTGTGCTGGGCAATTCAAAAACATCACATGAAACTGTGTTAGAAGCATTCTTTGGGTACAAGATACTTCATAACTATTATTTCTCCTCAATGCATCGAAGCCATTATTTTATCATCAAAAGAAATTTGATTATCTACAATTTCTGCTTGACAGACATATGTTTGTTATCTACACATTTCTTTGGTTTCTTCCAGGTACAACTTCATTATTTGTCCCAGAGTTTTTTTGGAGATTGAAGTTAAATCTCATGGGCCCTGCATCCAAATAAGTTATTTCCCTCCTGACAGCATTTTGTGATAAGATTTGCATGTTCAACTTCCAGTCCTTTTGCCCTTGTTTTGATGGAGAAGAAACCAATGCAGATTAGGACACTCTTGTACCCTGAGTGAGGTGGTCAAAAGAACCTGGAAGGCAGTAGAGACGAAGCATTTCAGACACACAGAGTTTAAGAGCCTGAGATTGTCTCAAGCAAATGTTTATGCTGCCAGGCTGAACAGTACCAGAGGTTCAATGTCATCTGTATAGTTTAACTGTGTGAGCAGTTCCATCCATATTTTTAGTCTGGCCAGTTGCCAAAACATTTCCAGACATGCTTACAGAATTAGTCCAAACCAACCAGCAGCTTCCAGGTGGCTACCCTATTTTGAAGGATGTAAGTGTAATATATGTGTTGTCAAATGACATAAGATAATCCACAAATAAGCTCTTGCACTTTCTAGTTTTCTTGTATAAAAGTACACTTCTGTCTTGGAATGAAATTCCCAGTCTGTCTGAGGCCTTCCCATACCAAAGATCTTAACTCTAGGTGCTGATATGGTGTTAGGCAGCTGCTCATATCTGATCTTTCATAAAGCTTTATGCAATAAAGGTATCAGTTAAACACTTCAGTCTCTCCCTGACCTGTGAAGTTTGCAACCAGTTCCCTTTTGCTGGGTAGAAACAAAAATAGAAGACCTTCCCTCCAGGGACTTTCTCTGCATCAAAACCAAAACAAAAATACCAACAGTTTTTGAAGACTTAGTTGAACTGCCTTGCCATAAGAGGATATTTTCAGCAGTAGATGTGCGCATGTGTTAGGTCAGGGATTGCGTGACTTCTAGATGGGTAAACAGGATAGTCTTTTAGCACACAGTATGTGCTAAATAACATGGGAAGATAGTTGCAAGCTTTGCTTTTAGAAACATGCAGCCTAAACATATTTCAAGTGTGGTTTGTGACTTTTTTTTTTTTTACAGAACACTGATTTGAGGCAATTCAGATTTCAAGCATTCTGAAGTTCCATTTACTTTATGATCTAGTTCAGTGGAGCAATATTTGTGCCTTGAAATCTTAACATTCTCACCCTTGTCTTTTTCCTTTGCATTTTTGTTCCAACCTTTTTACAGCCTGTTCAGTCCTCTTTAACATTTCTTGAATTAATGACCCATCCTTACAAACTAACACCATATTTTTGATTGTCATTCCATCATGTTCCATCTGGACTGACGTTATGCTGTTCCCTGCTGACCAGTTTAACAGCACAGTGTTGCAATAAAACCAAAATACTAAATGCAAACCATCAAGAACATAAATACCCACTGAAAGAAAAATATGAAAGTAAAAACTACAGACACAAAAAAGAATATGTATATCTATCTCTGTCTCTCTGTTGAAAACTCAAAATGATCAACCTTAATTATTTTTGTTCAATAAATTTTTAAAATTAAATATTCAATTATTTTTATTGAAGAAATATTATTGAAAGTAAACAGTAATAGTTAATGGCATGAAGTAAAACAATCATGCATAAGCATTTATTTTGGGGTTGGGGGAGTGAGGTTAATTATTTGTGTCCAAAACTGCAAAAATAAAATGAAAGCATCACTGTCCCAATCATCTCCCCCTGACTCAAGATGTGGTAACAGACTTTTCTGGTTCACCCTGAGAAGAAAGAATGAAGAGATGGTGAAGCACAGGAATCACTGAATCACAGAATCATCTAGGTTGGAAAAGATCTTGAAGATCATCTAGTCCAACCATTAACCTAACATTGACAGTTCTCAATGAAGATAAAGTTCACCCACTTTACCACAGGCACTGGTAGAACAAATGGAGACTTTTGTAGATAAAGGACACGGTACATGCCATTGGACCAGTCAGATTTTTTCTACAATTAGCAGTTTATTTCTGTGTTTGAGAAATGACATTTCTGAGATGGGACTAAATAATCACCTTATGCCCAAGTGAAGAGAACTATCCTTCTCAGTTTGAACGAAACATGGTAACTAAAAGCAAATTTCCATGAATGTTCTGATGAGGATTCCTCACACATGTGCCACAGATATGGCTTTCATGAAAATCCGTGACAAAATTTGATTCCCTAAATGAAGTGTTCAAGTCCAGTTGTTTGATGTCTGTGCAGCAGTTATCTGAGACCAAACAAAAGATATGAAACATAAGTGTACATCTTCTTATTTAAATCCACCAAATAGTTTTGTACTTAGGTGTTTGTGGTTTATGATCCTAAGCCCACTAAGCAGTTCTGTCTATGTTTAAATTCAGGCTCAAAAAGATCCCCTTTATATGCAAGCTATTGCTTTACATTAAGCTGAGGTTTCAGTACTTGGATGGAGTGAGGTCTATTTTTTTTATTACTTCTTTCTTTTGTTTCTTTTTCTCCTGTTCAGCTCTTTTTTAAACACATTTAAATAGCCTTCCTTTCCCTTTGATCCAACAGTGCCTCAGCTGAATGGAAGCCCTTGAGGCTAAGTCATTCTAAAGGTTAGGGAGGTATTCCTACTTCTTGATCAGTGTTTAGGTAGTTGGGTGGCTCAGGGAAATACTACCATCTGAGCTCCATGACTTCCTTCCGTGGTGTTTCCTTTAGCTGAAACTAAACACGCTTTGTGTGTTTTAGGATTACTGGACTTCAACTGTTTGTGAACTTTGAGAAAAAGCTCTAGTAAAAGTGGAATGATGACATGCTGGCAGTGAGACAACACAGAGTTATTGGTATGTGAAATAATAAATATTCCTAACATTTACTGGCTGCAAATGAGGTATATAAATGATAACTGCTTAATCCTGTTTCTGTCATGGGAGCTACAATAAAAGCAACACTAGATTTAATTGCTTGTACATTCCTCACCAGACTGTCACTGGCCTTTGCAGTTCTTATGTTTTTATTTGCATTTGTTTACCCTGTCAATGGACATAACCTTTCACATAATCAGTCCGAGAACATGAGCATGTGCATAGGTCTCATGCAGGATCCAGACCCAAATTATTTACATCTTTTCATGCCCTCTCCATTTGTTCCACCTCAGCAACTAATTGAGGTGCTCATTCATCCCATAAACTGGACATGGCAGGCAGGCCCCGGCTGCACATCAGACCTGGAGGCATCTCCATGAGTCACTCCTTACCAAATGGTGATGTTGAGCTGTTTTGATAAAGTACAAGGGAATCTGGGACTGATACTGACAAAGACAAGAGCTTTGTACTCCTAATGACTTTTCAGCTGGAACTTTGATAATTCACACAGGTATGATTTGGCGCATCAGAAAGGCATTTTTATGGCAAGGGTGTGTAAGCATTAACAATCCTTCTGCTGGTGCTAATCCACACAGGGCAAGCATCTTCTCCTCCTCTCAGTCAAACTGTTTAAGCCTTCATTTCACACTGTGACAACCACTTGAAGGGGACTAAGAGTAAACCCTATAATCAATTCCCTTCCCTTCCCTTCCCTTCCCTTCCCTTCCCTTCCCTTCCCTTCCCTTCCCTTCCCTTCCCTTCCCTTCCCTTCCCTTCCCTTCCCTTCCCTTCCCTTCCCTTCCCTTCCCTTCCCTTCCCTTCCCTTCCCTTCCCTTCCCTTCCCTTCCCTTCCCTTCCCTTCCCTTCCCTTCCCTTCCCTTCCCTTCCCTTCCCATTTTGCATAAAAATCATAGGAAGCATCACTGAGGAGAAGACAGATAAGTCCTCTCTGAAGAATCCACCTCAGTGCTGGATTGGCTCCTCCAATATCTAGAGGGTGTCTTTAGAGCCCATACCAAACCAAATCAAACCAAACATTTTCTGTTCTTAGTGGATCAGATGTATTCTCAGCTTTCTCCAATTTAGCTTCCAAATGCAATCTCATTCCATTAGAGATCAAAAACTTTTCCCTGTCTCTTCTGGCGTAGGCATTACTGGAGCACATTTCTCAGATCCTTCTTGTGTGGGTGAGGCAAAGACTCACAGGTGTCACCTCAGCCCACAGAAGGCAGAGGGCAAATACCTCTTCACTTCAACAGTTTTATAACAGGGTCCAGAAGCTTTCCATGGAAATGCAAAAGCACTTCTGGCAGCAAGTCTTATTACAGCTGTGGCTATTGCAGTTTTCTCCAAGAACTCAAAGTCTTGAATCTGGCCTAGAGAAGGAAGAATGACCTAGGGTTCAGAGACTGAGTCCAGGACCTGGAAAAATCCTGATCTATTTCTGGCTGTATTGTAACCTTGTTTTGAGGATCTTGGTAAATTCTGGAAGGTATTTTTACACCAAAATAACTACTGCAGGGTGTAGGGAGATCAGCTGAAATGAGTTAGTCTAGGTATTGGTAATCAGCTCCCTTTGGTAGAGTTCAGGAAAAACTGTTTATCATTCACTATGAATAAAGGTAATCCTGTGCTTAGGTGGGCCTGGGCACAATCACGTCTGCAAATACAGCATGGACTAACAGTTAGTGATACAGCTGCAGTGGGGCAGGGGATTGGAAAAGAAAAAAAGTAAAGTACTGAAACATATGAACACTTTCAGCCACAAAAAATGGGTAACAATGTTGTTTGCCATGTTCAGCAGGAGTATGATGCTTTGCCCTGGTTCAGGCAAAGGTGTGGAACAATCAGAAACAACCCAGGGAGAGCAGTGAGGAAGTTAAGTCACTTTAACAAACACAGCTGATGAGGAAAACTTAGGAGAATTGAAGGTACTTAACCTAAGGAAGAAAATCCTCATAAGGGAGGAAGAAGACAGTACTATTGCATACCTTAAAATATGCAAAAGCCAAAGGAGTAAACATAATATGTTAATTATGTAGTAATGCCTTTCACGATGTTTAAATCAGGATAAAATGAGTAAAATACTATACCTACAACATCACACTATTACCCAATGAAGGTATGTGTGTATGATGTGTATAGGTACACATGTAAGTATATATATACACGCACACAAACACACATATGAAAATATTATTTTATGTGCATATGTGCATATTTACTATGTGTGTGTGTCAACAAATGACAAATACAATTAAAACTGGGAAAAAAGTTTCAAAAATCTGATGCATTGCTCTCTGTTTTTCCTAAATGCTTTTTGCAGCATTACATTTGCATGGTCATTTTCCCTTTGAAATCATTAAAATTTAGAAAGACTATTTGCATCTTCAAAACATTTTTAAGGCAAATATTTGTCTAGGTGAAAAGATTGTTGAGCTATGTCTATGGGTTCAAATGCAGCATTGAGAAAATATTGCTTTGTGGTGCAGCTTGCATAAATACCTGGCATATTCCCACTGCTATTGATGAGGCTTGGTGATTGATTTATGGGAGTGCAAAGTTAAGGATGAATGTTGGATTAAAATAATTGTTTTGCAAGCTGTTCAACTGGACAGCTGCAAGAAAGTATGCTAGTTTTGCTGTTTGCAATCCAGCCACACTTTTTGCTTATCTGTAACATCAGTTCACCTTAGAATGAAATCATGTTGATGTCTGTTTCCTGGGAAACACTGAGTTGAATTAATCTTTGGACTCTGTTGGCTTCTGTGGTCTGGCACAAACCACAGCACAACTGTCAAATCCTCTGAGAGAAAGAGCAGATGATGCTTGAAACCATTTTATCTCAAGGATCATGTGCCCAACCAGCTCTTCCTCAAACATAAGTGATGCCATATTCCTTCAGATATTCATGGCATGACTAATCTTCATACCTGTACAAGACCCATCTTCTTGCTTTATGTCAAATTGCTGTTTACACAAACATGCTGAAACCACATCTTTAAATAAAACCAAATTGAGCTCAACGGCCAATGTTTCATCCAAAACTTTGGCTCATTCTTGTTCCATGAAAAAAGTGCATTAGGACTAGGGTTACTTTATCAGTAGCAAACCAAAGGGCTGCTTTTGCTCCCACCTAAATTAAAGGCAACCTTTCTTTGATAAACAATGATAGGAGGAATACAGGGTATTTCTGTATGAACTGCCTGGTGACTGGCTTCTTGCTTCCTGGTTTATATTCCATCAACATAAAAGGTTGCCAATGATCTTTCAACGTTCACCATGTTTATTAGTATCGTACATGGGTAACTTCCATGCTGAGATGTCTGCATGCAGTCTGGATTTAACTTATATATTTTCTGCCTTGAGAGACATACCAGCACTCATTAATGAAGATCTCAAACCTTCTGAAGAAATGGAAAGATATTTGGACACTGTAATGTTTTGAATTATTGGGATGGGATGGCCATCTGCTATTCCCCAGAATAAAATGAGAATACATTTGGTTTTTATGACAAAGAATCATAAAGAGAAGTTGCTGAAACAAGTTGGATGTGTTAACGCTGATTATAGTCCTAATCGAATTAACCATAATGTAAATGCATCCATTAAGAATACCAAATAAGGCTGAACATGTGTTTAATCTTAGGATATTATTCTGTTTCACTCTGAGTACGTGAGAGAGAGAACATGTAACATTATAAATGCATAACGTTTATAATATCTCTGTCAGTCCTAATTATTTTACATTGTACCTTACAGAAACTAGTGTTTGATGGATGAAACATTTTGATTGTCTGGAGTTTTAAAAATGGCCCAAAAATGTATTTAATCTAAACAAAGAAAATTCTTCCTGTATTGCAAAGCTTTTCATTTCTGCAAGGCTGAGTCAAAATGGTCTGGAAGGCATTGTCTGAACAGCACTGAACAGAGGACACGTCAGCTGAGATTCTCTGTTCAGACCTTAATGGTGTTGTACTGCTTGGTTCCTGGAACGAGCACAAGAAACTGCAGATAGATGTCACAAGAGCAGGAGAGGGAAGTGTGTGCCACCAGATTACGCCTACAACAGAACTGTGGAAAAAGGGAAAACACTACGTGCTACTAAGCGTGGTGTCTTTTGTTCGTTTGGCAAAGTGGACCAATGGACTGGAAAGTCTGGAGTCAGTTTCTAGCTCTGCCTCTGACTCAGAACATAACTTTTGGTAAGTTATTTGAGTTTGCCCTGGTGTACTTTGGTCCTTTTTTCTCAGTGCATGGGCATTCTCCATTTTACTTTCCCCCAAACAAACAAACAAAAATTTAATACCTTTTAGGCTTTTTTTAAGGGGATGACGGATATGTTCATTTAGGCGGGACATAGCCCACTGAGCCAGATGGCATTACAATAGTAAAAATCTTCCTGTCTTTATGAGAACAATAGTGGAAAACCTCTGCTCCAACTGCACTATGCAAACAGATGTAAGAGTCCTTCTGGTTCAAGTTAGAATGAAGACACAGATCATCCAGGTAGCATCACAATTCACTTCTTCAGTGTGATTTGAGAATGTAATTTCAAGAGAGATTTATTTGAAAAATGTCTCTTTTCTTCATAAGTAAATGAGTGTTTACAAGCACTCTTTAAGCCATTATTTCATGGAAATTTTTCTTTAATCACACTATTTGAGGAGAGAGAATAGAATGTATTGCTTCCAATTTTATAAATATTTGAACAAAGATCAGCTTGGTTTTCAGTTCCTTCCTCACTGGAGGTTCACATTTTATATCCCACTTCCAATTTTTCTCCAAACACTAATCACACTAATAGATTACTATTTTTAAATAGCTGCTTTTTCTGATATATTGCAAATGGTGTCAGGGGCATTATGTGCTCTTTCTGAGACTTAAGATACAGTCCTGAGGGTATGGAATATTTCAAAATTTTGCATGTCTGAAAAGAAAATCCCTTTTTAAAAAAACAAATAAAGAAACCTCTAAAGATTTAATTTTATGAAATAATTTGAATAAAAAATTAAAGTGTTTGTTCATGTATATCTACACACATATATACATATGCATGAATACATGAGTGTACACACATACACATAAAAATTGTATCAGCATATAGCTTAATGTTTGTTTTGCACAGCAATGTCCAACAAAGTCTTTTTAAAATCACTGTCCATTCTAATTTTAAGGGTACTTGTGTGATTAATTTTCCATTATTCACTTTTCTTTCTAATGGTGAAGAAAAAATTTCTTTGGTTTTCCAGTTGCCGTTTCTTCATTATTTTCAATTCCCACCTAGCCTTTTGCTTCATAATTTTAAAGATGACTGGACCTAGTTTTTCTGAGTAAAGGCATCCTCATCCATGTTAGTGTTTAAATAATCAAATATTTATAACCTGTTTTGAAAGAATATCCTCATTTATTACTCACTTACCTGGACAAACTATATCTACGTGTGAAAAAGGCATACCATGAACTGAAGAGTTTCAGTACCTGGCTTCATAATTCCCACACAGACAATGTTCTGTAACATCTTGAAGTGCATTTTGAGAATCTTGATGCACAACAAAAAAATAAGGTCAAAACAGAATGGTGCCCTATGTTGCAAGTTTGTGCTCTCTGTTTAACTTGTGGGAACAAGGAAAGATAAATGCAGAGCAGAGCAGGTATATGAAAAATCATACAGACCAACAGGAGAGAGAAACAGTCTTCCCTAGTGCAGTTTGGGTGGCAGTCAGTGTCCTACAAGCTTAGAGTATCCAAGGTATCCAACTGCAGTGGTCTCCCAAGCATGGAGAAGGCCACTCCTCTGGTTTCTTGTCACATTCCATTGTGAAGCATGTAACACATGTTTCCAAGCAGGCCATACAATTGATTTCTTAAAGTTTTGTACTGAAGGTCTGTGTTCAAAAATATCCTCCTACTTCAATATGCATGACCACTCTAAAAAGTAGCTCCATGAAGAAAGGTTTGTATTGATCATTATTCAGTCATTTTCCATATGGTCAGCTTGCAGATAAAGGTACACAGGGTTTGTAATTCCTCTGGGTTCCAAGCCAACAACCCAGCAAGTCTTTCCTAGATTCAGAAGGATTGTTTCAGTAATGAAAATAGGAAAAACTATTGCTGAGACCCAATAAGCATGTGCCAAATTATGACCACAGCACCTACCAAATTTTGGCTAAGGTGAGGGATGGCTTTGTTATGAACTGCTTTTCTTCTTCTTGACACACTGATTTTTGCAAGTAGTCACTTAGTACTGTTTCTCCAGATTTCTGTAGTGATGTATGTTCAGCCAGTCACCTGGAAGCTCAGTCAGGAGAACATGATTTTAGGAGGCTAGCAAGAGTGGATGCTGCAGTTTGAGATGAGTGTAACTGGTATTTCTCCCTCTTCTTTGATAGACTGATTGCAAGAGAATTCTGGGCTGGCAATTTCAGGGCACTACAAAGCAGCAAAGCTGTTCATGAGAGGGCATGTGTTAGCTGTCTTCACCAGCTCTCACAGTCTTACATTGGAGAAGAAATTTCAATTATACAGCTCTGTGGAAAATGAAGCATTAAAACCAAGCTCTAACTGCAATAAACAGGATGAGCCCACTTTGTTTGGTTTTCGTCTGAAGGGCATTGAGCACCCACACCCTCAGTTGATCTAAATTTGGAACCTTAAATCTCCTCTGCCAGTTCCATTTGGGAGAGAAGGAACTAAAGTCTTGAAGTCAGAGGAGCTCTTGGGGACAAAAGTTCTGAAACCATTGAGTTGGTGTCCCTGTGAAGGCCAGTGGCATATTAGGATGACAAGCAGTGCTCATTTTTGGGAAATAGATGTTCCCTGCTACTTTTTGTGGAGAATAATTCAGGGTGGCAGAGGGGCTACAGTGTATTGTTGAAGCTCTAGTGGGGTTAAGTTCAGTCTTAACTCCAAAATCAGCAATATGAGAAAAAGCAATGATAAAAGCAGTGTGAGCTAGAACTCACAATGTTACTGTCAATAAATCTAGCTATTAAGCACAGAGATAAGATATAAAGAGGTTTAGAGTTTTTAAATATATGGCATTAAAATTGTGAACTAGGATTAGAACTGTTTTTCAAACATACATTCTCATGCTCACAAACTTACTCAGTTTAGCCACTGAGTCCTGTTGTGGTCAGAAGACAGGAAAAAGCAAGATCAATGCTTCTTTCCCAGATCTCTCCAAATCAGCCTATTTGTTATTAATCTGGCAAAAAGTTTGAACTCCCCTTGGACAAAAAATGTGATAATATTTGGTAAACTATTGGTATATCTTTAAACAACAACTAAAGAATTTATAGCAAAAAAACCCCAAAATATGAAAAATGGATAGAAGCTTTGTATGAAATATGTAACTTTTTCTTAAATTTGCTTTCTGCTCTGTTCATTGTTTACAAGTGCTAGTAATAAGTACAGCAAGGAAATATGTATTTAAAAGAAAACAGATGTTGCTGATTAATGTTGTTAGATAACAACAACAAAAACAATCAAAAACAAAAAACTCCTTCAAAAACCTTTAGGTGATAAGAAATTCTGGTGAGGATAATTTAGCTATGAAGATCCGCCTGACTTCTTTGGGCTGACAGACCCTCATGGTCAGTGCATATTTCCACACAGTTGAATGTAAGGCCAGAAAATTGAAGAGTGGTATGTGGGATTTTAACATGAACTGCTGAAACCTGGAACTGAGTGACCTTAAAAAGAGCTGAGTTCACATGGTGGGTAATTCATACAAACGAGCATTCCCAGAGTGATGGTGTATTCAAGACAGCAAATATGGTCTTTATTGACTATCCAACAGACATGAGGAGGTGGAATTAGACTATAAAACAAGAGTAGCACCAGAGTACTGTGTTGAATCCTGCAGTCCACATCCACAATGGATTTTGGAAAATCTGAGTGGGTACTGGAAAGAGTTTCAGCAATGATTTGAGGCTGGGAAAAATCTGCCTTGCAGTGAGAAATTTAAGGAGCTAAATCTGCTTACTTCATCCAGAAACATTAACAGTTGACGTAATTATAGCATGCAAGTACCTACATGGGGAAGAGATTTCCGATATGAAACGGTCTTAAACTGGTAAATGGCAGAATGCAAGCCAACACTTGGAAGCTGAAGCTAGCCAGATTTAGACAAGTAATAGGGGTTTTTTTTGGTTTGTTTTTTTGGTTTGCTTGGTTGGTTGTTTTTTTTAAATCTTTATGGAGGTGATAATTAAGTATTAGAATAATTTACCTTTGGGGCATGGGAAATTCTCCAATCTTTAAATCAAGATTAGTACCTTTTAAAATAAGATAGAATATAGCTCACACAGAAGTTCTAGCCTCATGCAGAAATGGCTGGGTGAGGCTCTTGGCAAGGCAAGATGATCTTGGAGATCTCTTCTGACCTTGTTAAAAATATTAATGTCTGCATGCAGTGAGCATATATCTTGCTGTATAGTACTAATTTCTAAGAAGCTGATGATTGTTCTTTTCTCTTTGTAGCATACTAATGCAAACCTCAGAGCATTTTGAAAACATCAGTCCTTGGATCACATTCTTAATAAATGCTGTGCTTAGTTTGAACAGCTTGAGTTCAGTTTGAAAAGAATTGCCAAAGTCAAGTTAATCTAGTTAACCTAGGCTTAGCTAACTTAGTATGAGCCACATGAGTCCCTTCTCTGATTTACCTGTGAACATCACACAAGAAGCAAAAGGACATATTTCTGGTTCTTATTGCTGTGGATATAAGGCAGAATTAGGGAGAAGTGGCTAAGACGTACTTGTGCAAGAAGCAGCAACAGTAATACCCATTTTGTGTCTTTCAAAGTGTTCCCTCCCAAACCTTATTTTCCTTATGGTATAACTCTTCAGAGAATGATGCTCTCACTGATTAGTACCCAGGAGGTGTCTTGAGGTCCAGAGCTATAAAAAATGCAGAGAGCAGAGGAACTACTGTGGAGCAGCACCCCAACTTGACTACCTGTTAATGAGAAACTGTGTAAATGGGAAGGGAAATCTTCTCACAACAGGCAAAGAAGTAATAAAACAGCAAGCTCTTTCACAGAACGGTTTTATTTGTAAAGCTGACAGGTCTTGGCATTCACTGGAGAGATGGTGGCGCTCATAATTTAAAGAAAGATGCTGACACAGGCATTCTCCAGGGCTGGAAGCCCATTTGATCCTGTAGACAGATGTGAGAGAAGCAGAAGGGAGGTAGAGGGTTTTCTCTAAGGGAGACCGTGTGTTTCCATTATCTTCTTTGACCTCTGTAGTTGAGAGTCACCCTGTCAGCATCTGCTGCCAAGCTCACAAGGAGCACAGATTTTTTGTGACCCAGCAAGAGAGAGAGAGGCTTATGCCTCATCCTTCGTGGCTCACTTTATACTTCCAGCTAGGAAAACAAATATTATGTTTATTTGAATACCAGGCTCTAGGCAACAGTATTAACTAGTGCTGACAGAACACAGTGGGTTTGTTTCTTGTGGATTTGTATGTGTGTGTGTTTTGTATACCTATGGGTCTCAAAAACTGTTTCAGTGGTGTTTGTGTTTATGATGTGGCTCCCAGCAGTGTCCATCTGCCAGCCTTGAGAGATGCTCAAGAGCACCAGGCTCATCATGAAACCTTCATCTCTGCCTCAGAAACAAGCCCAGTAGGAAATGGGACAGGAAGCTGATCCAGATTGTAACGGGGCTGGCACTGATTGATGGCATCTGCTTTCAGGACAAGAACAACTGGATTATAAGGAAAACGAGTCAAAAAAAGGAGAAGTAGCTTAATTCTTGAATATTAAATTGGACTGGTTTATGAGTGGTCTTTTTTGAGGCTTGCCGTCACAGCCTGTCAGGGTTTTGGGAGGCAGATAAGCAGCAAGATATGCACATAGCTAACTCACCTGTTAGTGCTGGCACAGCACTGCCAGGCTGTGCATTTGTTTCGCAGCATGGGACTGCAGAGATGCTTTGCTTCTCTGTAGCATGAAGCAACAGGGTAAGAGCAGCTCAATGTATAACTGTATCCTCCCATTGAGCTTTTACTGTTCACCCTGCTGAGCTCAATGAGAAGCATGCTGTTTCACAGCAGTTATTGCCTCTGCAATAATTAGACTCATGCTATTTGCTAAGTAAGTATCAGGCCCTGGTGACTCATGGTTGCTGGGATCTTCCTTGACCTCCTCTCTGCTTTACCTTCACTTCCCCTCGGCCTACAAAGTTGAAAAAATAAGCCAGCAAGTGGTATATGAACCCAACCTGAGCAGTCACTCCTGTGCGAATGGAGCACCTTCTTCTGCTACAGTTCTGCAGCTTTATCATCTCTGAGCAGGAAATCTTATCCCTGTGCTGTGGCAGCAGGACACATTAGCCAGCAAAGTCTGCTCTGTTGTTTTTCACTAACTCAGCACCTTGGTGCTGCTTCAGGTGGCAGTGGGGTAACAAGCATCCTTCGTGCAAGCAGTGAGACTTCTTGCATGATGAGGTGCTGCTCTGCAGGAGGAAGGGAGACAGGATCTGTTCCCTGGTAGCTTTACTTTTAATGGTGCTGGAAAGCCACTGCATTCCTGCTCCACTGTACTGAACAGCAACTGGTATATGCACTACAAGTATATTCTATCTAATGTTTAAACATGCTTTGACATGGAAATAATATAGTCATTCACCAACTTTGCTGTTAATTCTGCTCCCTATTCGTGCCCAAGTATTTTTTTCTCCCAGTACATGCTGGGTTTCTGACATGCGTTTTGCTTCTATTTCTTTGGGTGATGTGGTGTCAGCCCCTAGATTCTGTGATTAAGAGCACGTTCCTGGCCTAGAAGGTGTCACCACAGATGTAGTGGTTCCCACCTGGGAAACTCTGGGTGAGCGTGCAGTGGCGCAGGAGAACTGAGGTGCCTGTGGCAAAGATGTGAGGCCAGCTCTTACAGTATGAGAAGGCTACAGTTCTACTTTGGAAACGATGTTCAAACTGCAGGTCTGAGCCCCTCTTCTGAATCAGCCAGGGAAAGCTGGAAGCCAGGGAGGCAACTGCTTTCCCAATTTCTCTACTTCTGGGGCACAGACTCAACTGGGCTGTGATTTCTCCTCTTGGGTGCTAGCACTACTCCCCCTTCTGGTGGAAATCCAAGTCTACGCTGCTTACTCGGGCCACCCCATCTGTCACAAGTTTCTATTTCCAGTTCAGGTACTCCTGTTTTATCATTGTAGCAGACCACCAGAAGATGCGAGGAAGGTGGTGGTGAGGGAGCTGAGTTATGCTAGCCCTGTAAACAGCCATGCTGAAAGTGCTCTGCAAAAGACTGCTAGAGACTCAAGTGCCTTGAAGCACGTTCCTTCAATGCCCCAAGGTGTGAAGGCTAACCAAACGTCCCATTGAGTACAGGCCTCTTTCCCCCCGGGAGAGGGCAGGAGCATCTGCAGACAGAGGGGTTGGGGTTTGGGAGTACACAAAGACTAGCCAGCTGGGGTTAACTGCACAACAGCTTTCTACCATGGGAGGAACTGACCCCATGTTTGTGCTATGGGTCAGCTAGCAGCTCTGCACTTGTTCTCCACCTGCAAAGACTTTCCAACGTGGCAGGCTAGTTTGATGGGCTTGGAGCAACGTTTACCCAGCCTATGGGAGCCAGTTTCACGGAGTCTACCGTATCAGATGTTCATGCACAAGAACAGCACTCAGGAAAACTGGAGACTCACTGCTGACAATCAGCAAAGCCATCAGCAAAGGGCTCGGGCTGGTGAGGAAATAGCTCTGCAGCCTCCTGGAGGTGGGCCCTGTTACTCAGGCTCAGAGCAGCATCCAGATATTTCCAAAACATTGGATAGCTTTTACTGCTGTTTAAATCACTTTCAAAATAAATGCCGTGAAGGAAACCAGGCCACTACTACTAAATGTTTTGAAGACTTCTCTTTTTGGTCTTTATCTGAGGTGTGTGCAACAGCAGAGGGAAGTCCTCATTCTGCCTGATGGCTCTTCACCAGTTACAGCACTTAATTCTGTCTCTAGCCTAGGTCTTCAACAGTTTTCCAAACGCAGCTACTTAAAACAGTAGGACTGAAGGTGAGAAGGTTTAAGGTAAAAAAGGCAGGACAATTTCATCACCAAACTCCAGAAATATCAAGATCCCAAGTTTGGCTCTTATCCTAAAATCTTGCTAATGCTTTATAGCATACTACATTGTTTCATGGCTAATGCTACAAATTCAGGGTTTATGACCATGCAGGGTTTACAGCCATGACAAGGCCAAACCCTTGCTAAACACTGAAGCCCATATACATTCCTCAGCAAGGCTGTACAGGTGGCCCAGCCAATTCCAGCCAGTGAAACCTTGTGCTCGGTTTGGTGGCTTGGACTTCTTTTCCATTTCTGGGTCTTTACTTAAAACTTCCACATCTCCCACTTGGCAGTTCAGAGCAGCTCTGTGAGATGCTGGGACAAAAACTCAAAGCTTTGAAATGGTGCAGTGACACTTCTCAAAATGTTTCTGGCTTTGATTGGCAGCATGTGCATCCTTAGTGTGCTCATGAGTGTTCCGGTTTAATATACCTATGGACTTGGGTGAAATGCAAGTTTTGGTTTCCTATTCACACCCAAACTCACTACCGTTTTTGAGCCTTTTTCACTGCAAAAACTTTTGTCCTCAAAATGAAAGTGGATGCCTGTTACATAATTCTCATAGGCTCTAGTTTATTTCTTATAAGAAAAAGTAGTCACTTTCATTCTTCAAATATTAACAAAACTACCAATGACACATTGGAGATGGGTAATACTGAGCTGTTTTCTCTGCTATGGTTCAGTCCCATGAATCTTCTGTGCGTTAGCAGGGATCGTGGCAGGATCATGTTTGTCATCATGACAGTGTTATAGAAAATAAAGACAGAAAAAGTATAGAGAGATTGGGTAGCTGGTGACGTCTTTGGATTTGAAAATTTCCAAATATTTTAAAAAAACAATCTGTTTCTAATTCTTTCAGAACTTTCAACTGGATACACTCACTATTTGAACTAATACAAATGCCAACTTGGCAAAATGCGGCATGATATATAATTCTGTAGAGATGACCTAAGCAATACAATTTAAATAAAAACATACTTTCTTTTCCTGATCAGATATTTGCTGTTCATTTGGATGTACAACATTTGATTCAAATAGATTTTGTCAGAACTGGCAAAAAGAACAATGAATCTTTCCAACTCCAGATGCCAAAGAGCCTGATCCAGTGCTTAGTGATGTCATTTGGAGTCTTTAGGTTGACTTCAAGAGACTTTGGAGAAACATCTTAATGTTAATTTTCTGTTAAGTAGCATTCACAGGCAGTGCAGAATAGGACTGTGTGGGTTCAACAGATACTGTAGAGCTATGTAAACCCTTCTGTTAGTAATTGCCTTGTCCCTCTTTCCTTCCATACCTTCTTTCTTATTCTCCAAAACTAGAATTGCCTAGCAATAACACTTATGATCTTGGATGAAACTAAGAGAAGTGTTTGGGAGTGGAGGGTTGGTGTGGGAGTAAGGTTAATCAGGAAGATAAAAATGTTTTCTTTGATACTTCCATTATAAAACTCTTTAGGTTTGCAGGAAGGTTTTGTTGTGGGTTTTTTAACTTCGAAGAGAGTGAGGCTAGATTTGCCAAATGTAATTTTTTATTTCCTGGAATTTAACAAAATGTTTATTAGGTAAAGAATGTTTTTGGCAGGTTTTAATTTCAAGGAAAGAATTTATTTATTTTTTTTAACTTGGATCAAGCTGATCTTTGTTTTTATGCACTTTTTTCTTTGGACACTGAACTGGAAAAAAGAACTCTTCATGCAGCACTATTTTTTAATACTCTTTGAGACAAGGAAAATGTAAACTTTTATAAAAAAATAACTGATAAAGAAAGAGCTTGGTTCTCAATGAACATTTCAGTTTTTAAAGTAAAAGATTAGTTTCAAAATGCCTCAGTCTAGGAACAAATTATTTTGACAGACAAATAAATTAGTTCTTGGAAGTTTATGAGAGTGCCTCATGGGATTTATGGTTGGATTGCTCCATCCTCCTAGTTTATCTTCTTGGCTGAACTGTATATCCCATCATGCATCATATATCATATCATGCACCATAATCTTCCCTCTTAAAAGGGAAAGTTATGTTGTCTCAAAGGGGATGAAACCTGTCTGCAGAATGTAGTTTATGGAAAGTAACATTGACCTGTAGCAGATTCACAAGACTATGGCATTGTGTTGGAGCTTTTCAACAAACAAAACAA